>NW_012123376.1:6145919-6175433 GCF_000951035.1 Colobus angolensis palliatus | reverse complement strand
TGCCGATATTCCAGCAAATGCTTCCATTCCTCATTCCTATACTAATACCGTGCCTTATTTTATTCTTCATCCATACATCCAAATACCAACCATAGACCCCGACCTTAACGATGCCCCTTAACAGCAGGAAGTAGCCAGACAGACCACGGCGCCCCTTATCACTGTAAAAGGTTGGACTGTTTGGACGAATGGAGGCAAGATGGCGCACTTCCGGGTTCTTCATCACCAACTTTTCCTGTGGGCGCATAAATGCAGCCGGTGCCCGGGAAGGTGCAGACCAACCGGGCATGCACCAGGTGACATCAATCCAAAGAGACCAAGATTTACCTGGTCGCACCTGCGGAACGCCCCCTGACACACCTGTGCCCCGCCTATTGCCCTCCCACTCCTAGAAAAGCCGCTCCCGGTGAGCGTCCCGCTCGGACTTCCCAGCACCCCCACTCCTGTTGGGACTGCATTAGGAACTCCGCCCGGAGCTCCACTGGGCGACTCTGTTGGCCTCCTTTGCCGGAAGCTGACAGACCTCTCCCTACCCACCTTCTTCCCTGAAGCTAGGTGACCAAAAATAAATTTGCAGTTTTGCTCCTACCCTTGCCTACTCGCTGGTTCTTTTGTGCCCGCTCTGGTGGTCTTAGATTTTTTCCCTCAGTCATGGTGACAGTCACCAGTATAATCACATTTGAATTTGCCTTCCTATTCAAAAAAAAAAAAAAAAGTGAATGGATGTGTTTTCCCCTGTCTTTATTTGCTGTTAATATATAAGGTTTAACATTTTAAATCTTTTTAATGTGGTGTTCAAATAAAGCCACTTTTCTATGTCATACTGTTTTCTTTTGTAACAAGCAAATGTGAATTATCTGGCTGTAATTCTGTTTTTTCTTTCCTTTAGGAGACTAGTTAAGTTAAAACACTTTTGTTTTTCCAAAAATATGGATTCAGCATTTTTGATTATTTAAATTTTATAGAATCTTTGATTCCTCTGATCTTTTTTCCACTCATTTGGCCCAGGAAAATCAACTCTTTGTTTGCAACTCTATTCAAATGATATTGCATTTTTAAAGCCATTCCTGAGCCAAGATGTTCAAATACAAATTGTTCTTACCGGCTGGACACGGTGGCTCACAACTGTACTCCTAGAACTTTGGGAGGCCCAGGTGGGTGGATTGCCTGAGGACAGGAATTCAAGACGAGCCTGGCCAATATGGTGAAATCTCATCTCTACTTAAAATACAAAAAAATTAGCTAGGCCTGGTGGTGTGCGCCTGTAATCCCAGCTACTCAAAAGGCTGAGGCAGGGGAATTGCTTGAAGCAGGAAGGTGTAGGTTGCAGTGAGCCAAGATCGGGCCACTGCACTCCAGTCTGGGTGACAGAGAGAGATTCCTTTAAAAAATAAAAAATAAAATAAAAAAATTCTTACCACCTTTTCTGCCCCTAGTGTAGACTAGACATATTTATACCACGGTATCCCTAAGCATATTGCATGTGCTTTCACATCCCTTTTCCTCTATTTTTCAATAGCTTCTTGAAAGCTGTTTCTATGTCTTTACTTGTTTTTGTAGCCCTCAAACATGGGGTACATTTAAGTCACTAACTAATATGTAGAGCATGAGTCTCAGCTCACACTGAAAGTAAATCACCCTGATCCCGATTTAGATTGTACAGATCTTCTGTACAATGCATGCCATGCTGCCCAGTAAAAAAAAAGGCATTGTTTTACATTTGATAACTTTTATGTAAAAAATATGTAATTAACCAGTGTATATGAAAAGTAACCTCTAATTTAGAAAATATCAATGTCAATCTTCCCTATATAATTGGTGAATGTGAGTATGGATAAGTATGTATATATATATTTGTGTGTGTGTGAGTGTGCATATCTATAATTTTATGATAAATTTTATGACAAAAATCCTCAAATGATTTAGCACTGTGAATGTTTGTTCATAGACAATGACAAGTACTTTTTCCAAATGGTTCTAACAATTTGCACTATCATCATAAGCCTTTTTTATTTCATCATTATTATTTTTTATTTTATTTATATATTTATTTATTTTAAGACGAGGGTCTCTCTCTATAGCGATCTCAGCTCACTGCAACCTCCGCCTGCTGGGCTCAAGCAATTCTCCCTGTCTCAGCCTCCTGAGTAGCTAGGATTACAGGCATCCACCACCACATGTATCTAATTTTTGTATTTTTAGTAGAGATGGGTTTCCTCATGTTGGCCAGGCTGGTCTTGAACTCCTGACCTTAGGTGATCTGCTTGCCTCAGCCTTCCAAATTCCTGGGATTAACAGGTACGATCCACCGCTCCTGGCCAAGACTTTCTTTTACTCTGCATCTTTCATAACCCTATCCAAGGAGGAGTGCAAGCCTCTGTAAATCTGACTGGAAAACTTCCCATCCCGTTTAATGAGTCGAAGGGTGTTTGTTGGTAGTAAATGTAGTATTAAAAAGATCATTTTGATATCAGGCACAGCTGTAGTATCCTATAATAACTGACATAACATAATGTTTATATTTTGTTTTCTGTCTTATTCTGTGTAAACTTCTTCATTGTTTGAAAACTTCAATTTTTAGGAGTATGTGCAAAATTATCACCTTCATACTCTAAAATATGGGGCTTTGGCAAAGAAACTCTGAGAAATTGGCAAAAGGAGTGGTAGTTTGAGACCAAAATACCCCATGGTGAGAGCTAGCCTCTTGATGCAGCTGTCACAGCAGGTGTGTGAAGGCAGGTGAAAGTTTGTAACAGGTGCAGGCTGGAGCAAAGCAAGGCTCATGGCTTGGGTGAACAGATTGTGCAGACCTCTGTGTCCAACAATCCTCAGCACTTGGCCACAGCTGGGACTGCAGGTATGGGGACTAGATAAGGCAGCATTTTGATGACCAGAAAAAAAAAAAAAGTTTTTAATGTAAGGCGAGGCTCACCTCAAAACTGATAGAGTGTCAATGTGTGTGAATTTCAGCCATTGCTGGGTTGAACAATTTTTACTTATTTATTTTCTTTCTCAGTTGGTGTTGAGTTAAAACCATAAACATGGCTAACGTTGGCACCAACTACAAAATAATTTCATGTCATATTTTTGCCTTAAAATTGTTAGTGCTAGACGTGGGTAAGCAACATGAGACTGCTTAAAATTCTACTCCTTTTCATTTTTTAAAATGTTTTGTTATAGAGCAGTTTGTTATGTAAAGCATGTACCACAAAAGGAACAAATATCTGGTTCATGTAAGTCATGACACATGACACTTGATAATAAAATGAACATCCCTAAATTCACCATACACTTGACAACAAAACATTGCCCCCAAAACCCCAATCACCTATGTGCACTATCGTTATCTCATTTTCCTGCTTGAATTTCAGATGTCATTCCCTGGCTTTTTAAAAATTATTTTATAGTGTGTGTGACTATGTACTTACATATGCATATCTACTTAACACATTTAATATTTATCACATTTTAGAGCCTTATAAAGTAGCACCACACTGAAAGTACCATTTTGAAACTTTTTTTTTTTTTTTTTTTAGACAAAATTTTGCTCTGTTGCCAGGCTGGAGTGCAGTGTTGCGATCTCGGCTCACCACAACCTCTGCCTCCCAGGTTCAAGCAATTCTCCTGCTTCAGCCTCCCGAGTATCTGGGATTATAGGCATGCGTCACCACACCCGGCTAATTTTTTTGGATTTTTAGTAGAGATGAGGTTTCTACATGTTGATCAGGCTGGTCTCAAACTCCCAATCTCAATTAATCTGCCCGCCTTTGCCTCCCAAAGTGCTAGGATTACAGGCATGAGCCACCGTGCCCGGCCCTAAAACTTGTTTTTTTAAATTAAATTTCTTTCTAGAATTAATCTATGTCATCGTTACAACACCAAGTTCATTTTTCTTCAGTCTTTATAAGGTTCCATTTGGTTAATATGTTATAATTTATTTATGCTTGTCCTGTTGATAAACATTATTTCCAAATTTTTGCTATTATGAATACTTTTGCATATTACAATTCTTGAGTATTGGTCTTTATCATGTGAAAGACTGTATTAGCCCATTATTGCATTGCCATAAATATACTTTGGATTGAGTAATTTGTAAAGAAAAGAGGTTTAGTTGGCTTATGGTTCTGCATGGCATATGGGTTCAGGGGAGGACTCAGGAAACTTACAATCATGGCAAAAGGTGAGGGGAAGTAGGCAACATTTTACATGGCCAGAGCAGGCTGAAAAGTGGGAAGGGTGCTGCACACTTTTAAACAATCAGATCTCATGAGAACTCACTCACTATCATGAGAACAGCAACTGGGAAATATGCTACTTCATCTAATCACCTTGATCTAATCACCTCCCACCAGCCCCGTCCTCCAACACTGGGGATTACATTTTAACATAAGATTTGGGTGGGAATAAAAATCCAAACTGTCATTTTATGCAGGTTTTATTCCTAGGAATGGAATTATTTGACTGAAGGGTACATACTGAAATTTATGTAATAATGCCAAATTATTCTTCATAGTGTTTGTAATAATTTAACCTCCATTAACACATAAAAGTTTTTCTTGTTCCATTCTCTCACTAATTTATATTTTCACACTTCTCAACTTTTGTTACACTCATTTAATGTAAAACCTGACAATATTATTGTTTTTATTTTAATGATTACTACAAAGATTGAGGATTTAAAAAAATAGTTTAAACCCAGGATCAGTTTTCTTATATTTTCCATTTATTTTACTTACTTTTTTCTCTTAAATTTTTAACTTACATTTTTGCTGATTTTTATAGTGGATTTATTAACGTTTATTTATTTGTTTCTAGTTTAATTGGATTTCTCTATAGATTGTCTTTAAATGTAGTATTGAAATGTATACTTTTCACTTTTATGTTTGTCTCTATTGCCAAAAAATGTCTTCATTTTAATACAGTCTGATTTTCAGTCTTTTCTAATATTATAGCCAAGTTTTTCTTTAATTTCTTTCCTTTTTTCATTTATGTCTGCTTTTTAAAATATATCTAGAATTAAATAATGTGAATGATGTAATGAATACTGATTCTACATCTTTCTATGAGTTAACCATTGACCTAGTCACTTTTATTCATCTAAATTTTCTATTCTTAGTAATCTTCAAAATAACTTCTGCAACATATCAAGTTTCCATAGTTGTGTACTGTTTTAATTTCTTTTTTCCTTTTTTTTAAACTAATTTACACAAGCTTCTTTACTGGAGCTTTGTAAAAAATACTGAAACCCAACCATACAAGTACCCTAACATATTTCTTCTTACAAGAATTATTTTGAAATTCCTCTGGAGCTCTGTGATTTTTTATGTAGCATCATCTTCTTAAGTTCCTTGGAAAATCACTCTGCAATTTTGGTTGGAATGATGTTTTGAATATATTTGTATCATTTTAATTATTAGAATATTCTGCTTTTATTAGATTTATTTCTAAAAACCACATATATTTTGGTGTCACTGAAACTCATATTTCTTGTTAACTTTTCTTTTGCTAATTGGGCATAAAAATAAAATTTTTGTTTATTGATACTTTATCCAGCAACTTTGTTAAACTTTCCTAGTATCCGTAATAAAGTATCTATAAATAATTTTCTATATTTTGTGTGGCAATTTTAATATTATGCAGAAAATGACAGGTAGATTTATGGACTGAATGTTTGTGTCTTGCCTACCACCCACAAATTCACATGTTGAAGTCCTAAACCCCAAAGTGTTGCTGTATTAGAAAATGAAAGTAAGAAACTAATTAAGGCTCAATTTAATCATAAAGGTTGGGCCCTGATCTGATAGGATTAGTATCCTTCTAAGGAAAGGCGTCAGAGAGCTTGCTCTTAGTTTCAGCCTCTCTCTCTCTCTCTCTCTCTCTATATATATATATATATATATATGTGTGTGTGTGTGTGTGTGTGTGTGTGTGTGTGCAAGCACAGAGGGAAAGCCATGTTAGGACATGGCAAGAAAGCAATCACCTGCAAGCCCGGAGAATCTTCCCAAGAAACCTACCCTACCATACCTTAACCTGGGATTTTTAGTTCCCACCACTGTAAGAAAATAAATTGCTATTGTTTAAAGCACCCAGCCTATTTTATTTGGTTATGGCAACTTTATCAGACTAACATAGGTAGATTTTTTTTTGCTTTCTAATACTTATTTAATCATAATTATTTTGTCTTTAGTCAGAACTAACTGTACAAAACTAAATGGAATCTTACAATTTTTGGCCATTATTTTCTGCTAACAGGGCTCTTACAATGTTTTTCTCATTCTGCATATCAAAACCTGGGGGTAAAATTAGTCTGTTAATGCTGGAACAAACTTCTCTGAGTTCATATTAACCAAAACCCTGTATATTGTTAAAATCTCTATATTTTAATTACTATTTAAAATGCTTTGCATATTTATTCCCTCCCAAATCTCTTGTTGAAATGTGATTCCCAGTGTTGGAACTGGGGCCTGGTGGGGGGTGACTGAATCATGGAAGGCGGATCCCTCATGATTGGCTTAGCACCAATCCCTTGGTGATAAGTGAGTCCTCACTCCTTATGCATGAGATTTGGTTGTTTCAGAGTCTGGGACCTCTCCACTCCCTCTTTTGCTCTGTGTCTCACCGTATAGCATGCTGGTTGACCTTAGCCTTCCGCCATTATTGTAAGCTTCCTGAGGTCCTTGCCAGAGGCACCACATTTTCTATACAGCCTGAAGAACTGTGAGCCAAAATTAACTTTTATTCCTTAATTACCCAGTTTCAGGTATTTCTCTATAGCAATGCCAGAGCAGACTAACATGATAATATCTTTATTTTTATTTGCTTTACCTATCAGTGTTATAAATAAGTGTATGGAAATTTTCTAATATCATGTAGCATTGTCAGATATGTTCCATCATTTTCTTCATTGTTGCTTTACATATTTTGAGGTTATTTTATTATAAGCATACAAGTTGCTTATATATTTTTGTATTGTTCTGGCGCATTTTGTAAGGACAAAAAAACTTATAAAATTAAAAAAAGGAGATTTAATTCTCTTTGATGAAAACTGAAAAAAAAGAAAGATTTTCCTTGTAAATCCTGGATCTTAGACCATATTTCCAAAACAAAAAAAAATCAAAAAGTGAACAAAAGATATGAACAGACACTTCTCAAAGAAGACACTTACACAGCCAACAAACATATGAAAAAAAAAAACTCAACATTACTGATTATCAGAGAAATGCAAATCAAAACCACAATGAGATACCATCTCACACCACTCAGAATAGTGATTATTAAAAAGTCTGGAAACAATAGATATCAGAGAGGCTATGGAGAAATAGGAATGCTTTTACACTGTTGGTGGGAATATAAATTAATTTAACCATTGTGGAAGAGAGTATGGCAACTCCTCAAGGATCTGGAACCACAAATACCATTTGACCCAGCAATCCCATTACTGGATATTTCCATTACTGGATATATGTATACCCAAAGGAATAGAAATCATTCTACTACAAAGACACATGCACATGTATGTTTATTGCAGTACTATGTACAATATAGCAAAGACATGGAACCAACCAAAATACCCATCAATGACAGATTGGATAAAGAAAATGTGGTATATATACACCATGAAATACTATGCAGCCATAAAAAAGGAATGAGATCATGTGCTTTGCAGGGACATGGATGAAGCTGGAAGCCATCATCCTCAGTAAACTAACACAGGAATAGAAAACCAAACACTGCCTGTTCTCACTCGTAAGTGGGAGCTGAACATTGAGAACACATGGACACAGAGAGGGAAACAACATACACCAGGGCCTGCTGCAGGGGTGGGAGTGAGGGGAGGGAACTTAAAGGACAGGTCAATAGATGCAGCAATCCACCATGGCACACGTATACCTATGGAACATACCTGCTGGTTCTGCACATGTATCCCATTTTTCTTTCTCTTAGAAGAAATTTTTTAAAAATGATTTTCCTTCCTTCTTTAGATGTTTTTTGTCATTTTAGAATTACAAATTTAGAAAACTTGTAATTCTACTACTTTCTCTTCTCTTTAACATGTATATTAATCCCTTAGAAAACAAAGACTTTGTTAGCTTTGTTAGCCAGAAATGCTTTTCTCAATGACCTGGAAGCCATGTTTTTGAAATGTATACATCCAGGAAAATAAATAATACCCCTAACTCCCATTCCGTGAGAGGGTGGGAGCTTAACTGTTGTGCATGCCTTGCTCTAAGTCATAAAACTGCTTCTTGTCATAAAGACATGGCAACTTTGTTTTTCCTCTGAATCAGGCCAATTAGATAACACAGATGGTCACCCAATTATCAGGTAATGTTGAAATGAATGAAGTGTAACAAATGGTGCTGTCAAGTCTTCCTACTAGAGGATTAGTAATAGTTTATCTTGACCATATGGATGTAATGTATCTACTTGGCTATATAAAAAAGATATTTCATTCGGTCTTTGTGATATCTTAGTGGATCATCTCTGGTGGGCACCAGCTTATGGCTTAATGCTTATTCAATAATAAATGTGTTTTCTTTGTTTACTATGTTTGTAGAGAAGATTTCTGGGGTGAAACAAATTTTTTAAAATTACATTTCCCCAATAGTTTATTTTATAATATTATATAGTGACATATTTTATAATTATGCATTCTCATTTTCTCACCCACTGTTTCATATTTTTATAGCTACTCCATCTTGCTTTAGATTACTGGTTTGTTGCTATGACTTTTTTTCCACTCTTTTATTTTCAGTCTTATTCACAGATGTGTCCATTTACAGCTGGATCTTTAATCCAATCTGAAAAATCTTTACTGGAACTAACAATTTAATCAAATTACATTTATTTTGATAGCTGTGATTTAATTTATTTTCATTACATCTAATTTTGTTCTTTCTATTTGTCTCATTTTTATTATTTTTTTAAAGTTCATTTTAAATTATTTTAGAGATAGGGTCTCGCTCTGTCACCTACCCTGGAGACCAGTGGCCCAATCATGGCACACTGGAGCCTCAAACTCTGGGGCTCAAAGGATCCTCTGACCTCAGCCTCTTGAGTTGCTGGGACTGCAGGCATGTGTCACAATGCCTGGCTTTTCTTTTTTTTCTACAGATGGAGTCTCCCCATCTTGCCCAGGCTAATATGAAACTATTGGGCTCAAGTGATTCTCATACCCTTGACTTCCCAAAGTGCTGGGGTTACAGATATGAGTCACTGTCCCCAGCATATTATGCTTGTAAAAGTGTTTTTCTTTTGATTGATACTTTATCTTTTATTCTTTTTCTATAGCTTCTATATTCCCCATTTTCTTCTTCTAGTTACTTCTTTTAATAATTACCCTTGATATTCTACTATTATGACTTTAGGGTTTAATATTAATTTAGTCTTTTACTTAACAAATGCAAATATTTTAGGGAATGTAACAAAAATTGGTCCCTTGCTGACTTACTAATATTTTTCCAATGCTTCAGTTCTAAAATTTTTTATTCCTTCAAAATATGCGTTATTTACAATATGTTGTTATTATCATCATTTCAAAAAGTTTATATGGATGATTTTTATATTACATCTTTTCGTTTTTGCTAATGCTATATGTTCACCATTCTTTTGCATTTAAATTTTTTTCTGTGATATTGTTCTTTTTTATAAATTGACGTTCCATTGCTGACAAAAATGCTTTTGTTTTTATGAAAATATCTCTATATTTTCACTGTTCTCAAAAGATTTAGATATAGTGGAAAATGGAAATAATGAAGTAAGAAGATTAAAATGTTAAAATATTCAGCTGAACTCACCTGAATGAAGTGGAAGGGCCCCTGTGGGCAAAAATCCATATCTATCTTGGTCACTGAGCAACCCCAGTTGCTTAAAGAGTGCCTGAACATACTATGTCATCAGTAACTATTCAGTGATGTAATTTGGATCACACAGAATTTTAATTTTGAATCATTCCTTTTACCACTGGAAAAGAAGGAAACATGGGTAATGTCATTGATAAAGTAAAGTTATAAAAGTCTAGAAACATGCAAAAATCTGAGGAAAGGAGTGTTTGGGGAAAAATGAAGCAACAATTATTGTTCTGTCCTAAGGTTTGTGAGCATTGTCTCTATAAATGTAAATATTACTTCAGTTCAGTTATCAATGGAAAGTAAATCTCTAACTGAAAAAAATGGGTTTGTGCAAAAACATCTTTCTTAAAACAAGTTTTTACTTAAGCTTATTTAATAAGTTGAAGAAATTTCAGAGCAACAAGCTTTAACAGCAGCCAATGATACACAGGTCTGAAATGTCTCAGGGGCACGTTGAGAATGCACTGACACTATGGAGAATGCAAGTTTGCTTTGAGGATAGTGTGCTGCCACTGTGTGGTGTATTGTTACAAGAGAAAAACAAAGTTTTAGCAAGATAGCATGCATAATTAGTTCAGAACTTGATAGCATACAAAATTATGAAACTTAAAATATATTGGATCAGGAAGTAAACTTCTTTCAGGCTTGATGACTTACATCCATCATGATAAACTTCTAAGTATAGCAAGTAGACAAGGAAATATAAATTCCACTTAGAATATACAGTGGTAGATGATAGTACCCCTTCTCCTCTTCATGACAATCATTTAACTGAGGGAAGATTACACCTTGTTCAGTTTAAGATGAAAATGAATTATATGCATTGTAATAACAGTTAATTTATGTGTCAATTTAGTTTGGCCACAGTGCTTGGATATGGGGGTCAAACATTATTCTGGAAGTTTCTGTGAGGATATTTTGGGATGATATTAACATTTAAATCAGTAGAATGAGCTTTTGAAAGCTCAGGGGCAGTGCCAGCTAGATGGCAATACTTTCCAGAGTGGGCAAGGTTACCCAAGAGGCTGTATATACTCTGAGTCAGCACCCAATACATTGTGTTGTTTCTCTCACAGTGATGCGGGATTTTTTGCTCCTTTGTTCAGATAAAATCCAGGTTTTTGACACAAAATCAGGAAAATTTAGGCATGTGAACACATTGAAAGGTGAGGAGAATGAAATTCATTAAAAGAAAGCTCTTGGTGAAACAAAAAAATAAAAGAGAGAGAGAGAGAGAGAGAGAGAGAGAGACTCTTGCCAACAGGCTAACACTCACAGATTGAATACCAGGACACCTTGTCCAGGGAGGAGGAGCTGAAGAGGCCAGGCTCCTCCTCCCTGCACAAGGCATGAATTCCCAGTGGCTCTACCCCACTTTTCCAGTGTGCAGGCAGGCACCCCTGTCTGTTTGGGGCACAACCAGACAAGTCCCTGAGCCAGCTCCCTTGTCTGCACAATGCATGTGACATAAACACTTGTGGGGTGGCTTGGAGATTCTCCAGGGATCCTCCCTTATCTGCCTCCTGCATCTATTGATAGGATTCACAGGTCCAGAAATGAAAGCATGGAAATGGAAGTGACAGCACTCACCATACCTGTAGTGTGAAAACTTTGCTTCTTACCTCCATAAATTTATTCTCTTCTTGCCTAGAAATCTCAGCTCCTAAGAGAAGAATGTTTCTACCAGGAGACACAACAATGATTCCACTGAACTGGAATATAAGACTAAAATATAGCAACTTTGGACTCTTTATGTTTCTGGAATCAACAGGCAAAGAAGAGAGTTACTGTGCTGGAGAGAGTAATTGATACAGATTTCCCAAGGGAAACTGGACTACTACGCTACGATGGAAATCAAGAAGAGTATGCCAGGAATACAAAAGATTTCTTAGGAAGTCCCTCAGCATGACCATGTCCTGTAATTACAGTGAATGAAACACTATAACAACCCAATTCAGGGAGGACTACTTATGCTCCAGACTAGGTTATCTCACAAGGTAAAGAAATATAACCAACTGAGGTACTTGCTAAAGGCACAGGGATTACAGAATGGGTAGTGGAAGACAGTAGTTATAAACACCAGCGATGCCATATGACCAGCTATAAAAACAGGACTGTAATTGTCACGACCATTTCTCCCTGATATGCTTAGCTTTGTCCCCACCCAAATCTCATCTTGAATTGTAATCCTGAGGTGTTAAGGAAAGAACCTGGTGGGAAGTGATTGGTTTATGCAAACGTTTTCCCCATGCTGTTCTCTTGATAGTGAGTGAATCCTGACAAGATTTGATGGTTTTATAAATGATAGTTTTTCCTGGGCTCTCACACATTTCTTTCTCCTGTTTCCATGTGAAGAAGGTTCTTGCTTCCCTTTCACCTTCTGTAATGATTGTAAGTTTCCTGAGGCCTCCCCAGTAATGTGAAACTGTGAGTCAATTAAACATCTTTGCTTTATAAATAACCCAGTCTTGGGTATATCTTTATAGCAGTGTGAAAATGGAGTAATACACTACTTTATTGTATTATGATTATGTGTTTTTATAATATATTTATGTTCTTCTATCTATTTACTATGTGGCATTAGTTATGTTAATTTTCTATCACTATTTAAATACTGTTAACTTTATAACATAGTATTTAAGTTCTAGGACATCAAGAAGAGTAGACCTTACCCAGAGACTTTTTATCTTCTTCTGAGGAAAGGGTTAGTGCATTTTTGGTTGGACTCAGGACAGCTCTATCATGTTAGGTGAAAGTATGGCCTTGTTATGGTGTTTACTTCAATGTGTGTTGGTGTCAAATTGGCAAGGGGTGAAGTTGAGGTACTTAATTTTAGGGATCAACTTAACTGGGTCACAGTGGTTAAATATGTCTCCACGAATTATTCTGGATGTTGCTGCGAGGGTATTTTTGGATAGGATTAAAATTTACATTGGTGGACTTGGAGTAGAGTAGATTGTACTTAATATGGGTGGACCTCATCCAGTCAGATGAAGGCCTGTTAGAACAACAATGAAAAAATGACTACCTCGAGCAAGATGGAATTCTGCCTGCACATGATTTTTAGACTTGAACTGCAGCATAGGATTTCCCCTGAACCTTCACCTGAATGGGCTTCAGCCTTAAGTGCAGCATCAGACCTGCCCTGGTCTCCAGTCAGCTGACCCACTTTGCAGATTTTGAACTTGTCAACCTTCACAGTAACATGCCCCCAATTTTTTCTATACATATATACATCTTATTTGTTCTCCTCTGGAGAAGCCTGCCTAATACACCCATTGTGTTAGAACACAGTTGAGTTTGTTTCGGCCAAATGAATCCTTAACTATAGCACATAAGTAAAGGAGAATCTCTAGCTGAGATTAAAAGAATAAGAAATTAGAGAAACAAAAATTTTAGAATAAACTCTGCAGATTTAATATATAGACAAAGTAATCCTTATTTGTAGATTGTATTCCTGGTTGGGAATTTGCTAATATGAGATTATAAATGTAATTTCTATATTAATATGATTAATATTTTATTATTGGTATTTCTATAATGTAATTTATACAAGTTATGTAACCTCCCAAGAGGAATAATAGGTGGCATTCTGAAGATCACTAGAGATGATAAATGAAATAAGGAGTAAACTTGTAGCTTATAGCAGAGTAAGGACTTTTCAGGCCCTACTCTAATAGTTTAAATTCCTCTTATTTGAAATTATTTTAAGACTTATGGAGGGAACAGCAAAATTGCCCATCACTGGCCAAAGGGAGTGCTTTGTTTGTAATTGGCGGTGGGCTTTTGACAGTAAATTCAGGACAGCAATTCTCTAATAAGTATTAAAATGCTATAGGGTTTTGTTTTTGTTTTTGCTGAGACAGAGTCTCGCGCTGTTGCCCAGGCTAGAGTGCAGTGGCACAATCTTGGCTTCCTGCAGCCTCTGCCTCCCAGGTTCAAGAAATTCTCGTGCCTCTGCCTCCTGAGTAGCTGAGATTACAGGCACGTGCCACCACACCCTGCTAATTTTTTGTATTTTTAGCAGAGATGGGGGCTTCACCATGTTGGCCAGGCTGGCCTGAAACTCCTGGCCTCAAGTGATCTGCCCACTTTGGCCTCCCGAAGTGCTGAGGTTACAAGCTTGTAAACACACCCGGCCTTAAAAAGGCTGAAGATTTTTGATATAAATATTTGTGTAGGTTGAATTCTCTTTAAGCTCTAGTTTCCTGAAACATTTGTAATACTTTTCTCATATCTATTGGGATAATTAGATAGTGTTCTTTTATTTGTTAATGTGATGACTCATATAAAATCATTCTTTTTAAGTTTCTTTTTAAGTTTAAGTTAACCTTATATACTTGAGATAATCTCAAATTATTTATGATTATATGTATGTGTTTATATATATTTTCACACACACACATTCACACCTACATATATATGCATATATACACACACATATGTACAGATGCTCCTAACTTATGATGGGCTTATATCCCAATGAACCCACCATAGGTTGAAAATATCATAAGTCAAATATTAAATTAATACACTTATATTAAATATCATAATTAGCTTAACCTATGTTAAACATGGTCAACACACTTAAATTAGTCGAAGTTAGGCAAAATTATCTAACAAAGCCTACTTTATAATAAGGTATTTAATATCTAATGTAATTTATTGAATAGTTTACGTGGGGTCAAAATTTTATTATATGCCTAAATCCCACAGTATTATTTGCAGCGAACTACTCATGGTTGCTTCTAATGACCGAGGTTTCTCATCATTCTAGGTTTGCAATTTTAAATATTTTACATATAGATACAGTCAAAGACATCATTTCATATAGAAATGCAAAAAAAATTATTTTAAATATTTAGTGGAAATACAACTAAACTTAGAATCGTTTATGAGTTCTAGTACTTCTTTTATATTAATTAGTTGTGTATCTTTAGTCATACTACTTAGCTGCATTATGTTTTCAATCAAAATATAAAATGATTTGGTAGTACGACATGTAGCATCTTGTATTAATGATATTATAACATACACCAAAACATTAATTCATTTTTTATTGGATGCTGCCTCAGTTTATAAGCCTTGATTTGCAACTGTTAAAAGACTAGCTACTTTTTTCCTTAAAACAAATCATATTATTATTAATAACTGTGGCATATTTATAAACCAGCCGCTCTTCTGATTGCAGGAAGAGTCTGAGTTTAGAAATAAATTAATAAGGAAGAGAAAGAGAGATTTAAAAAATTAGGCATAAAAAATATGACACTAATAGCTTTAGAGCCTAGATCAGAGTAACAATTCAATAAATGCAGCCTTCATTATCATAACCATTATCAATTGCAATTGTTTTTGAATACAGAAAAGAATCACACCAAAAGGAGAAAATTAGACACCCTACGGCTATGTTGATTAAAAAATATCTAAGTATTCAACAGCTAAATTAAAGTCGTACCTTTCTTTCCTGCTTTGTAATCCATCATAATGAATGTAGGAAATAACTATTAAAAAAAAACTGACTTGATTATACTACCACTAATTACTATCCCATATATAGAAATAGACCAAAGTTGAAATTCTTTCTACTCTGCAAAACAAAAGATGCTATAAGTATGCATGATATTATGCAAATCGTAATCTAATGCTATAATTTTATTTGGAATTCATTTTATTTCAGGTGTGCTCAATCTTTAGTGACTCTAAAAATAATTGAGGACTACTTATACTGCTTTCAATTTCTTATGTTCTATAATTAAGCGTTTTCATTAATTTATTTCTTGGTCTATGTTATTGTTTAAATGTATGCATCCCTCCAAAATTTGTATGTTGGAACTTAACTCCCATGGTGATAGTATTAAGAAAGTATTAGAAGGTTATTAGGCTATGAAAGCTTTGCTCTCATGAACGGGATTAGTGTTCATAAGAAAGGGCATCAGAAATAGAGTTAATCCCTTTCACACTTCAGCCATGTGAGGGCACAGCATTTCTCCACTCCAGTAGGCCAGCATTTCAACACATGGACAAGGTACATCTTAGAAGTGGAAAGCAAACATTCACCAGACATCAAATTTGCTGATAACCTGACCTTGAACTCCTAGCCTCCAGAGCTGTGATGCATTTCTATTATTTATGGACTATTTTGTTATAGCAGTAGAAACAAACTAAGATTGAAATTTGTAGCAAGAAGTAGAATGGTGCTATAAAAAGTACCTGAAACTGTGGAATCTGCTTTAGAACTAGGTAATACGTAGAGTCTGAAAAATAAAGGGCATTGTGGTAAGAGCTCAGAAAAAGAGAAGAGCTGTAGAGAGAGAGTAAATCTTCCTAGAAATTATCTAAGTGGTCATGAACAGAATATTCGTAGAAATATGGATGGTAAAGGCAATTCTGATGAGGTCTTAGATAAAAATAAGGAACAAGGTTTTGGAAATCAAAGGAAATGTCATCCTTATTGTAAAATAGCAAATAACTTGGTCTAATTGTGTCTTAAAATGTTCTACTGTTTTGTGGAAGGCAGAACTTGTGAGGAATGAACTAGGATATTCAGCAGAAGAAATCTCTTAGCAAAGTGTTCAGCGTGCTTCATGGCTTGTCTTGGCAGCTTATTAGTAAATGAAAAAAAAAGAGAAATGACTTAAAGATAGAATTTATAATCAAAAGGGAAAGAGAACTTAAAGATTTGGAAAAATCTCAGCCTGGTGAGATTGCAATGAATAAAAAATTG
Source organism: Colobus angolensis palliatus (assembly GCF_000951035.1). NCBI lineage: Eukaryota > Metazoa > Chordata > Mammalia > Primates > Cercopithecidae > Colobus > Colobus angolensis. The sequence continues at coordinate 6,158,855 of NW_012123376.1, read as the reverse complement.
GGTTCTGATTCACAATGGCCAACTAGAGGTAGACAGAAAGAACATCTTCCACAGAAAGGCTGGGATATTGGGAAGACTGGTATACTCTGAACAGATCTTCTGAAGAAAGGAGTTAAGAGTGGATTAAATAGGCACTGGGCTGAAGGTAGAGGAAGCTGGGAACTCTGCATTGGATGGCTGAGCACTGAGACTTTTTCCTGGCCTCCAGTGACTCCTGGGGAAGAGGTGAGTTGAAAAGGTGAGGAGTGGCTTCCGGAATCTAACAGTAGGAACCCCATAACTCCCACAGACACTTAAGCTGACGGAGAGAACTTCTTAAAGAGGTGGCAGATGCAAGATTCCAGATTGTGCACAGCCTAGAGAGTCTGACATGGAAACAGCTGCAGTGGAGCATGGTCAGAGTTGCTCATCCTCCAAGGCTCTCCATGCTCCTCTAGGAGACTTTAGCCTTAGGGTGACTGTTGAACCTAGAGAGAGCAGGGTGGTGTTCATGAGGAAGACACCAAAAGCAAAAGTTGACAAATAACACCTAGTTAAATTAGAGGGCTACTTCATAGCAAATTAAAATATCAACTGAGTAAACAACCTACAGAATTGGAGAAAATATTTAAAAATACGCATCTGACAAAATTCTAATACATAGAATCTGTAATGAACTTAAAAGCAAAAATCAAGCAACCTCATTAAAAAGTGGGCAAAGTATACAAACATACACTTATCCAAAGAAGACATACACTTGGCCAATAAGCATATGAAAAATGTTCAGCATTACTAATCATAACAGAAATGCAAATCACAACTACAATAAGATACCATCTTACACGAGTCAGAATGGTTATTACTAAAACGTCAAAAAATAACAAATGCTGGCAAGGTTGTGGAGAAAATTAAATTCTTATACACTGCTGGTAGGATTAGTAAATTAGTTCAGCCATTATGGAATGCATTTTAGCAATTTCTTAAAGAACTTAAAACAGAACTATCATTCAACCTGGAAATTCCATTATTGGGTATATACCCAAAGGAATATAAATTATTGTATCATAAAGACACATGCATGTGTATTTTCTCTATTCACAATAGCAAAGATATGGAATCAACCTAAATGCCCATCAACAGTAGACTAGATAAAGAAAATGTGGTACATATGCACAACGAAATACTATGCAGCCATAAAAAATGTCATGTCCTTTACAGCAACATGAATGGAACTGGAGGTTATTATCCTATGAGTAGTAACACAGTAAGAGAAAAGCAAATACCACATACTGTCACCTGTAAGTGGGAGCTAAGCATTGAGTACACATAGACACAAAGTAAGGAACAATATACCCCGGGGCCTACGTGAGGTTGGAGTGTAGGGGGAGGGGGAGGATTGAAAAACTATATATCAGGTACTATGCCTATACACCAAAGTCCCACGACACACAATTTACCTATATAAGAAAACTGCGCATGTACCCATGAATTTAAAATAAAGGTTTGTATCTAAAAAAGGAAAAAATAAAATAAAAATAAAAACGTATTTGCAGGAGAAAATACCAAGGGTGTGAAGAAGCCAACATTTGATATCAAGATTAGCATAAATAGTAGAAAGTCAGATGGTATTCATCAGGACAATGGAAGGATCACTCTGAAGGCATTTCAGATTATCATGGCTCCTCCACTGATGTTTCTGTCAATGGATGAACGGCCAAAGAAAATATACCATATTGTATACAATGGAATACTACTCAGCCTTAAAAAGAAAACAGAATTCTGTCACTTAGGACAACATGTGTTATTTTGCATAGGATAATAACCTCCGGCCCCATTTATGTTGCTGTAAAGGACAGGGAACAGGGATTTCTAGGCAAAGGGTACAATGTTTCAGCCAGAGAGGAGGAATGCATTTTGAGATCTATTGCAGAACTGAGTGACTCAAGTCAATAACAATGTATTGTATATTTCAAATTAATGAGGAGAGTTGATTTCATATAGATCATCTCAAAAAAAGTGAAGAAAGTTGGTGATATGCTAATTAGCTTTCGTTATTTCAAATGGTATACATGTATCAAAACATCACATTGTACCCCATAAATGTAAAACAATTATGATTCATCAGTTAAACTAATATTAACTAAAAACATGGCATAAGCATGAGGATCAATATATTCAAATAGACTATATGATCTCCTGGTTAAGGCCAATTGACTTTTGGCAAGGATGACAAGATAATTATGGTAAAAGAAGAGTCTTTTTAAAAAATGGTGCTGGGACAACTGACTATCCACCTGGAAAAAGAGTGTGGACCCAAACGTCATTCCATATACAAAAATTAACTCAAAGTTCACCATAAGCCTAAACATAAGATCTGAAGAAGGAAGTATAAATATTCATTTTCATGACCTTAGATTAGGCCATGGTTTCTTAAATATGACACCAAAGTACAAGTGAGGAAACAAAAACTAAACATACTGAGCTTCATCGAAAATTTAAAAATTATATCAGAAGATGCTATCCAAAGAGGGAAAGAGAATCTGTAGATTGAGAAAATATTTGCAAATCATGTATCTGATAAAGAACTAGTTTTCAGAATACCAAAGAGACCCTTACAGATTCATACAGATACACATTTGATTAGCAGTGGGAAGTTGTTTTGGTGAGTGGGAAGCAGGAATGGTCAATGCCTACTCATGGGCTGGAGTTACTTTTTGGGATGATGAAGATTTTTTAAATTAGATTGTCATGTTGCTTATACAACTCCATGAGTAGATTTTCAAACTGCTGAAGTGTACATGTCAACTAGTTAATTATTATGGAATCTAAAATTATGGAGGAAAGAGTGTGATAAGCAGGTCTAGTTTTCTCAAACCCGGCATACTCCGAAGAAAAAGGTTCTCTGCATGACTGACTTTTGCTTGATCTCCAGTCCTTGAATATTCTGCTTGATGAGAAGGTTTTTCCATTTCTGAGTCTGTGGGCCACACTGTACCAACTTAATCAGATGATTTATGTTAACAGTATGATTTATGGTGAATGCCTGTTTGTTTTTGTTTCTTTTTTTAGAGATGGGACACTGGAATCTGAGTAACTGGGTTCAGTGACCCATTACTGCATGCCTGCACTAATGACTCACAAAAATACCCTGGACCGCAAGACTAGAGTGAGCTCCCTAGGTGGCAGCACTACTAACATATTGCCACACATTATTGCTGGGAAAATTAAGCACATCTGTGCAACTCCGTTGGGTGACATCTGAAAGAATATTCCTGGTTCTCCTGGATTTCTTCCCAAGTGACTCTTCCTTTTGCTGATTTTAATCTGAATCCTTTTGCTGTAGTCAGTATAAGAGGCTTTCTAAATTACCTGAGTCCTTGGGATTCAGTGAGCCTGGTGGTTACTTTGGAGACCCCAATACAGAAATATATCTATCTATATAAAGCTGTAAGAATAAAAATTAAATTATAGTCAAGGAAAACAAAAAGCTAGGCCAAGATGTCAGCTTTGTACCTATTATAGGATGGACACATTTTATAGTTTAAATCTCACCAATTAGAGAATGTTTCTAAATATCTCAGACTTTCCAATGGTACACCAAATGGATATACTTGAAGAGCAAAAGTGAGGCATAGAAACAATAATTCACCTAATGACAAAAAATCTAATACTCAAGGTTAAGAATTTACTCTAATTGTAAGAGCAAAATTCAAATTTACTCAACATTGACAAAGTTTAAAACCAATTATTTACTGCTGTTTGGCAATTTAACATCACTTGACATCAGGGAAACTCAAATTAAAGCCAAACAATACAATTTCAGATTCAAAAGTATGACTAAAGTTACTAATACTGAAAAAAGAAAACTACCAAAATATTTGGAGAGAATAGGTAGCTATATTGTGGTATTCTGTATGTTAGAAAATTTTCAGCAATTAAAAATAGTTAGCTACTGATATAAGCAACAAATGACAGGAGTCTCAAAAATATGATGCTAAGTGAAAGAAGCCAAACACAAAATAATACATATTGAGTGATTCCATTCAGTCAGTTGAAACACACGCACAAATCTAAAGTGGTATAAATCAGAGGAGATGTGGTATGAGGATTGTTAACTGGAATGTGGCATAAGTAGACTTTTAGAGATGACTTTTTGTTTTAAATCAGATTGGGTACTATGGCCTAGTCAAGTTGACACTTAAAATTATCCATCAAGGCCGAGTGTGGTGTCTCACACCTGTAATGCCAGCACTTTTGGAGTCCAAGGTGGGAAGATCACAAGGCCAGGAGTTCGAGATCCCGTCTCTACTAAAAATACAACAATTATCCGGGCTTGGTGGTGGGCACCTGTAATCCCAGCTACTCGGCAGGCTGAGGCAGCAGCATCACTTGAAACTGGAAGGCAGAGGTTGTAGTAAGCCAAGATCGCACCACTGCATTCCAGCCTGGGTAACAAGAGCGAAACTCCGTCTCAAAATAAATAAATAAATAATAAATTTGTAAAGTCCAACACATATACTGATTCAATTATTCCTCATAGTAGATACTGTAATAAAGAACTAAGGGCTTTTTATAGTGATACATGCACTGTTAAAGTGCATTTACATGGAATAATATATATATATTCTCTCTATATAGGTATATATAATATCTCTACATATACATATATAATATGTAACATCTCTATATATGAATTTCATTTATATATACTATATATACACTATATATAGTATATATATACTGTACTATATACTATATATAATATATAATATAGTATGTTTGGTTTATTTGTTCTCTCTCTCTCTCCCCTCTCTCTCCCTCAGTGTGTATGTGTGTGTGTGTGTGTGTGTATATATGTTTGTTTATATATATATATCTTTATATATTTATATCTTGAGCTTTCTATATATTTTATATGTGTTTGTATGTAATTATATATATATGTAGGTATGTGTGTGTATATAGAGAGAGAACAAATGAAACAAACCAAATATTGTACTCCAGTTCCACTGAGCAGAATTTTGTGTCCTTGTTGACTCATAACCTGATTTCATTAATGTTATACTCTAATTCCATTGTACTGAACATCCTGAAAAATAATCCCACTCATCCAACCATCCCCTCCATATGCAGTTTCGGGCTATTCCAATCTTACATTAGACTATCTTAGTTTTTAATATTCAGGTCTGCTTCTGCAGGGTCCAGGCAGGTTAAATAAATAACTGAGGCAACCTGTGTGATAAAGCACATGCCAATCTACAGGAGACTGGAACTGCACAATGCCAGTGAGTGCTGCCAAGCAGAATGTGAAATTAATGCAGCTAGAGCTACTGAGAAATTATAAATGTGGATTTTTATTTGCTGTTTTTTGAAATAAAAATGTTGGCCCAATTTTTTACATTTGGTAGATCAAATAAAATGAATGTGTGGGCCATATGTGATCTTTTGGCTGTCAACTTATGATAAATTTATGACTTTCATAAACAAACGACTTGTAAGTATCCCCAACCCAGTTGAATGACGGAATATTGAGGATATCACACTTTCTTAATATATCTGTGGATGGAGAGATGATGTGTTTCTTCTAGCTCTATCGTATGATGCTTAGAGATAATGAAGAAAGTAATTTAATTCTCTTTTTATAGATATTCTGCTTGGACTTAAAACTTAAAACTTGATTTATCTATCACAACAATTTTTTAAAAGTAACTTTTCATTACCTCCTTGCTGTGTTGACTTTAATGTACTCTGGATTTTTAGTTCTAGATTAGAACTGTGATGTGTACAAACCATACAATTCTTTTCTTATATAACTTTATTTGGAAAGCCATACTTCCAGGCCAGTGTCTAGCCTAAAGGCAGATGTATGATTGGCTTTTAGCTACACATATGTTCCACTCATTACTGGAATTGCTCTGGAGTGCAACATGCACACTCCCTAACAAATTTTCTGGCCCTGGAAGGCATTCATCTAATGCAGATTCACAGAAACCAGGGTCATTTTTTCTTCTAGGTTATCTGGGTGTGGTAATGCTTAAGGATGATTGTGTGTGTGTGTGTGTGTGTGTGTGTGTGTGTAACATTTGTCACTCATGATAATCATGTTGACTCCATCTTCCACATAGAATGCTTCTTGACAAATACCTACTATACATGACAGCACAAAATTAACACTGTCCATTTTCCTCTATCCCCAGTCATATTACACACTCATTGTATCTCATTAATAGATGCAAACAAATAAGGATTCACTTAGAGGAGAAAAAAAAAAAAAAAGCTCTGGCTGACTTAGATTATAGTCGCAAAGGTTGGAGCTGTGTTAGGAGAAGCCAATTTCATAGGGAAAAGGTAGGATGAATTAAGATATTCTTTATGTCTTCTTTACAGCCATTAATATTTTTTCTTCCCCTCAGGGAAGATACTGTATAAGCCATAAATGGGTTTCCCAACCAATGCAAAGCCTACCATTGGTAGATTTCTTTCCTAAAATGTACCCAATTATCTTATCATTTATTTCAATGTTCATTTATAAGTTTAATCCAGAGAAATCAGTCATTGTAGAAATTAAAAGTCATCCAGAAACTTGGAAGTAATAACAATATATTGGTATTACAGAAGAAAGTGTGACAGATACTATAATTAGCTTACTCACCATCATGTGGCTTTTTTACCCTGCCTTTAAATAGAAACAAGAAAACTTTAAAAATCTCGTATTTTTTAAAAAACTTCTTTGAACCTAAGAGTGTCCATGGGACACATCGGATTGAAGAAAGGAAAGCAGAGGCCCGCTGGGGACAACGCCACGGCTCCTTCTTCTTCTTTCCGGGAATTCTGGCGATAAATAACAGTTTAATAGTCATTGTTAAGAAAATAGTATCAAAAAGTAGAAGGAGACCAGCTCCTTGATGTCATTATTGAGGCAGAATTTCAGTCTTAGGGTATTCACCTGTAGATTTATTTTTTCATGAGTTCAATAAATCTGTATTTGCTTGAGCTATTATAATAAGGTCTCTTACAAAACAAAACTCCTAAAGAGTAAATAGTAAAAAGAGAGCTTTAAGGGCAGTATAATCTAAGTATCAAGGAAATAGGATCTGTTTTCTTTGGATTCTAAGCCTATGTCCAACATTAATATAAAAATTAAATTTAAACACGCACAAAAATTTGTTAAACAGAAAATATACTTAGTAAAATATGAAACCTATCATTATTATATTATTATGATATCTATGAAAAATACCAATCTTTTGAAAATGTCAGCTGGGTCTATTAGTGTCATTTACAAACTTTCATATTATTGTACAATAACCTTTGTGTAACATTTCTGCATTTGGCCTTATTGCCTGTTATGGCGAGTTCTACTTAACCAATCTGTTTATAATCATTTATGATAACAAAACAAGGTTGTCATTTCTGACTTTCAATCCATTCACTAATGTATGTACAATCCTTAGTGAGCAAATCATCGGTTCTGACAACTTTTCTTGAAGTATTGATGACACTCATCACTAAGTATAACCCTGCACATTGTGGACACTCCATTTTTAAATGTTCTGGGAAAGGTGGGGTTATAGACCTGAATTTGAAGAGATTTTGCATTCTTGAATTGTGAAAACACCAGAAAGTTCAGGTTCACCCTGGAAGATGAAGCTCTTAGTAGGAAGGGCCTCTGTTCCACATGAACTTGCCATCAGTTCCTGAATGTCTTTTTTTCATTGGAAACCTCTTACTCCATGCTCACATCACTCTATTCATAGTGTACAAATAATCAAGCATGCATAAAAATCCATCACTGGAACTGAAAAGGACCTTTTTGAAGAAAATATTTATTAAAAGATATAAAAATACCCATTATCTAGTGAATGATGTAAAGCATCTAAAAAGTTGATTTTAAAAAGTACAGCTTATGCATGACAGTAAATATATGTTATCTCACTTATTTTAAGAGACCAAGTTATAGAAAAAATTTACTAGCTGGGGTCCTTCATTTAATACCTCTCACCATATTTTTGATATCCATGAAGACCTTAGATATTTAAAGTAGAAATGCTTAGACATTTAAAGCATTTTATTCCAGCCTCTGTAGGACACGTTTATTGCATTCTAGTTCCTTGTAATAAAAATAATGCTTTAGTCAGTGGAAGGATGATATGACCTCAGCACATTGCTAAGATTCTGCTTTCTATACAAAAACAAACAAAAAAAACTAAAACAAAAAACCCTCAAGTATTTTCCATTATAGAACTTTCAACAGATTACTGAAACAAACATTCAAAAAATGTTTAAAAAGAGAAATAAAACATATTAAGCAAGGTTATATCAATGAAGGCCAGAGAGGTAAGAAAACTGCTAGAAAATATTTGAACATTTTTATGGCACTCACTTACTCATTAATTTAGAATAAAACACAATCTTATTGTATGAGCAAAAATGTTAGATACTCTACCTTGTACTTCAGAGAAATAAAAATGGGTACATCATTAACTATAACTATTCTAGCAGATCCTAACCTATCAAAAAGGACACAGATTTTGAAAAATGTGATATAATATGTCTGGTGTATTTTAAAAGTGAATATATGGTATAGTAATAGCACGAGAGAGACAGTTACTTCTCTGAGGATGGTGGATGGTATCCATTGGCTACATAAAACGTTTGATACTGACATGAGTCTTAAAAATTGAGCAAGAATGCGTTGTGTTATAAAGAGCAGTATTCCAAGCAGAAAAGGCAGTAATCCCATGCTCTCCTTCCCAGAGGGAAATAGATCATAAGAACTGGTTAAAAAGATAATTGTATCATTTTAAATTAATGTTTTAACCTGATACATTACTTTCATCTGAAAACAAAATCTAATGTTCAGTCAAGAATTAGGTTTGCTGAAAAAACTTTCTGTCCTTCATGTGTGTATTCACTCTTTTTTTTTTTCCATTGTTAAGGATCAAATAATCAAAAGAACACAATACTCCAAAAGTTGATGCAAGAGATAACATAATTGCTGCTTGCACAGAAATATCACTGTGTTGCATAATCAAATGCACAGCAAATTATGAGGACTACTCGATTTTCTATTCCCAGGGTTTAGAATAGCAATGGTCACACAGTAGTTGACCAATAAATACGTATTGAATGAAAAAATGAACAAACAAGATTAGCAATTTTCAGTCTTAGTTTAGGTGGTAATTCACCTAGGGCTGAATTGTTTCTTAAACAGATCTTTAGAATATATTTGCCAAAAATTGTGAAATAGAATAGTTATTCTGTATTAAGGTAGCAAAGTAATAAACCTGGGTACATAGCAACCCAAATAGCAAGGGTAATGTCATACAAAGACTTCTGCAGGAACTAGTTATAAATGATTAACAGAACATGTGTGAAAAACAACCTAGAAATTATTAGTAAAAATTCAAGAAGTTCAGAATATATTTAATACAAAATATGTATATGTAGTGATATTAAATATAAAGAGTCAATATTAAAGTAATATTTAGGTATAATGTAAAATTTTCCCCAAATATACTAAATCTTCATTAAAAAACAAAATAAAAGCTGATCTAGAGGAAAATTTGCTGCTCTATAATAGTCTAAATAGTTGTGTAGCAGAATGTGTCCTTGTGACTAGTCATTCATAAAAGCTTTGGATCTTAGCCTAGCACCATAGCTGAAGCCTGTAATCCTGGCACTTTGGGAGGCGGAGAGGGACAGATCACTTGAGGTTTAGAAGTTCAAGACCAACCTGGCCAACGTGGTGAAGCCCCATTGCTACTAAAAATACAAGAATTAGCCAGGTGTGGTGGGGGGTGCCTGTAATACCAGCTAGTCTGGAGGCTGAGGCAGTAGAATTATCTGAATCTAGGAGGTGGAGGTTGCAGTGAGATCACACCACTGCACTCCACCCTGGGTGACAGAGACGGATTCTGTCAAAAAAGGAGAAAAAGAAGAAAAAAAAGCCTTGGACTTTGAGAATCAAATAGACGTTCCAGGGCCAGGGCATTTTGCCTGTGTTTACTTCTAGAGAGTTTACTTCTAGAGAGAACAATGTGTTTTATGAGACTTGGTAGGGGAACGACTTAGAAACTTGCGTTTAACCAACCCCTCTGGGCTTCACCAGCTGCATCTATTGTTCACATTGCTCTTGCTCTATATCTTTTGATGTAATGAATTATAGCTACTACCATAACATGATATTGAAGAATTCCAGCTAATCAATTAACTTGAGAGTTGTTTTGAAACCCCATGACAGCAAGGGAGTTGATGGTGTGGCTGCTATGAAGTATACATAGTGTGGCTGTTATGGGAGAGATGTCGAGTCTGTAAAATAGGCATTTGGAGTAAAATATCAACAAAAGAAAAAAAGATGTATCTACTTAAGTGTTACAGAAGAGAACACAGACCTACTAACATGTAATTCAGAATTACCAAATAGAAAGTCATCAACCATAATTGAGAATAAGCATAAAGAATAAAAATGATCAGAGTTCAAGAACTTGAGCTAATAGTACTTCAATCTGAAAATGGATATTTAAAAATCAGTAAATTTAAAATAACTAAAAGTTTAAAGAATTAGAAATATAAAAATTTAACATGAAAAAGTATAAGCAGATGTGAAAAAGAACCAAAATTGTATTTCTATAGGAGAAAAGTGTAGATTTTCTAATGTAAAACTCACTGAGGTAGATTAATTTAAAAATATGTACAGAGGAGGAGATGATTGGTGAACTAAGAGTATTATAAAATGTAACATGTGAAATAGAAAAACATGATGATAATTTAGAGAAATTAAGAGACCAGGAAAATAGGATAAATGTATCCATATATGTGTAAAAAAGAGTTCCAAAAATTATTGAGAAGATGGAGTGTTGTAATATTTGTAAAATGTAATATTTAAAGCAAGGTTTTATTTTAAAGCAATATTTAAAGCAAGGTTTTTATGAGAATTTTCCAGAGTTTCCAAATGAATATTAAAGCAGATTGAAAAGCAAGGAATAAAATATAAATTAGCAATATATTAGAATTTAAAGCAAGGAACAACACTATTGTAATTGAGATCAGTACTGGAAATATAGTGATGAATACACATTAATGCGTAAAGATAGGTGAAATGTTTGAGATTTTACTCAATTTAACAAATTAGCATTCTAGTTTCTTGAATAGTGGCAGAAGACACATGACTCCTCCATCAGAGAAAAAGGCCCTTATTTCCCACAGCAATAGCAATAGCCAGAGTATCATCATCGGTGTGAGTTCCTCAAGCTTGAATTAACATAGGGTGATGTGAAGAAGGCCAAGTGACAGCTTACCCAGGGTTGTGTTACAGGAGAAGAACACTTTTATAGTGGAAATCAAGAGATTAGCAAGCCAAAATCAAAAAGCTGCAGTTAACTGCATTACTCTCAAGGCAACTGCCTCTTGGCATCCAGAAAGCTGCATAGTATTAAAATGCTAAGTAAAATTTTCTTCATTTTGTGCATTGGTGGAAAGAACTGAAACAAAAAGATGGGTTATCTATACCTCTACATTACAAATTTCTTACAATTGCATCTATAGATTTTTCATAGAAATGAACATTTTTATTTTAAAATTTACATGAAAAAGCCAAACGGCACAATTTGCTAAAGACAATACTGAGGGAAAAATGTTGAAGGTGAGATGATCTCCTCTGCTAAATGTCAAGATTCATCATATAATTACATGAATTAAGTTAGCAACTAAAGTAGGGGTGATATTAGAGCAGAATAGAGAGCCCGGAAATAGTCTCATAGCTATCTGGAGATTGATAGATGGCAGAGTTAGAATTGTAAGCCAGTAGAGCCATTTCATTCTCCTGTCTCAGATATAGGTTTATTTTGCTTTTTATCCAACATCTCTTTGAATAATAAAGGAAACAATAATAACAGCAAATAGTTACTGAGCTATTTTTATAAGCTAAAAGCTTATCATTTATGTGCTAAGTGCTTTTCACGAATTTTTTCATGGAATTGTCACCACTTTGTGAAGTAGGAAGTATTAGTTACATGTTGCAAATGAAGAAACTGAGACACTGGGGAGAATATTGAATATTTTTACTACATAAAAATTTAAAATTTCTGTTCATAATATGGCCCAATATAAGTGAAAAGAATAATGGCCTAAACTCTGCAGAGATATTTGAAATGCATATTTTTCCACTTTAATTTTACTTTTCCTTTAAATATTATATGTCCATTTTATACACTAAGATTTGTCCTTGACTGGATCTTAACTACTGCCTTTTTCTGTTCTTCATTTCTTTTAGATAGTCGCATGAAACTTGCATATATTTATTGTATACAACATGATGCTTGGAAACGTATTCTGGAATGGCTAAATTGAACTACTTAACATATGCATTACTTTATATACTTATCCTTTGGGGGAGAATGAAAACAATTAAAATTTACTCTCTTAACAAATTTCAATAATATAACACCTTGTTATTAACTATAAATTCTGTGTTACAAAATAGATCTTTTGAAGTTATTATTCCTATCTAATAAATTTTCTATTCTTTTAACAAAACCTCCATAAAGCCTTATCCCTTAGTTCCTAGTAACTACCATTCTGCTCTCTGTTGAGTTCAACATTTTCAAACATTACATATAAATAAGATCATGCAGAATTTGTCTTTCTGTGCATCGCTCATTTCATTCAACATTATACCCTCTAGGTTCATTCATGTTGTCTTAATGACAACATTTATTTCATTGTTAGGGCTAAATAGTATTCCATTTTGTGTCTACATCACATTTTCTTTGTCCATCCTCCTGTTGACAGTTTAAATCCATATCTTGTCAGTTGTGAGTAATGCAGCAATAAACAGGGGAGTGAAAATATCTCCACAACATATTAATTTCAAATACTTAAGATATATACCCCATGGTTAGATTGCTGTTGCATATGATAATTCTATTTTTAATTTTTTGAGGAACCTCTGTTTTG
>NW_012123376.1:6140544-6142304 GCF_000951035.1 Colobus angolensis palliatus | reverse complement strand
TTAAAAGATTAAAATCATATCAGGAATCTTTTCTGACCACCATGTTATGAAACTAGAACTCAATAACAGATACATTTTAGAAAATTCAATAACATGCTCCTGAGCAATTAATGGGTCAGTGAAGAAATTAAACGGGACATTAAATAGTATCTTGAGATAAACAGAAATGGAAACAATATATGCCAAAATTTATAGGTTGCAGCAAAAACTGTTTGAAGAGGAAAGTTTATAGCAATAAAGATGTACATGAAAATACAAGAAATATTCCAGATAAACTAGCTAATGTCATAAGTCAAAGAACTAAAATAAACAAACAAAAACAAGAAAAATTAAGCCCAGAGTTAGCAGAAAGAAGAAAATAACAAAGACCACAGTAGAAATAAATGAAACAGAGAGTGCAAAAACAATAGAAAAGATCAGTGAAACTAAGAGTCGGTTTTTTTGAAAGATAAAATAAACACACCAAGAAAAAAAAGAGGGAAATCTCAAATAAATAAAATTAAGAAGTGAAAGAGAATCCACTAGAACTGATACCACAGAAATATAAGGAATTATAACAGACTGTTATGACCAATTGAACACCAACAACTGGATAAACTAAAGTAAATGAATAAATTTCGAGACACAAGCAAACTACCAACACTGAAATACAAAGAAATAGGAAATCTGAACTGACCAATAAGAAGTAAGGAGAATGAATTAGCAAGAAAAAGTCTCCAAACAAAGAAAAGCCCAGGACCTGATTACTTCACCATTGAATTTACCTGACATTTAAGAATGAACGAATATCAATATTCAAATTCCTCCAAAAAATTGAAGAAGGGATACTTCCAAAATAATTTTATGAGGCCATCATTATCCTGATTCCAAAGCCAGATAAGAACCATACAAGCAGAGAAAACTACAGATCACTATTGCTGGTGAACACAGATGCAGAAATCCTCAATAGAACAGTAGTGAACTGAATTCAACAACACATTAAAAGGATCATTCACCATGTTCAATTGAGACACATCCCAGCGATGCAAGGATGGTTCAACATATAGAAATCTATAAATGTGACAAACTGCTTCAACAAGATGAAAAACAAAAACCAAATGATTATATCAATAGGTACAAAAAATTGATATGTTCAACATTTTATCTAGATAAAATCCCTCAACAAATTAGGCACAGAAAGAATGCACCTCAATACAATAAAGGCCATATATGACAAACTCACAGCTACCATCATAATCAATAAGAAAAACTTGAAACCTTTCTCTTTAAGCTCAGGAACAAGACAAAGATGCCTATTCTTTCTATTCAAAATAATACTGGAAGTCCTAACTAGAGCAATTAGTCAAGAGAAAGAAATAAAAGGCATCCAAATTGGAAAGGAAGAAGTTAAATTGTTTCTGTTTACAGACAATATGATCTTAGAAAACCCTACAGTCTCTACAAAAATAAAAAATAAAAAAAAATATTAATGTTAATAAGCTTATTCAGTGAAGTTGCAGGGTATGAAATCAATATACAAAAATCAAAATCAATAGTCTTTCTATACCAACAGCAAACTATTAGAAAATAAATCAAGAAAACAATCCCATTTCAGCAGCTATAAAAACAAAATACTTAGGAATAAATTTAACTAAGGAGGTAAAAGACCTGTGTACTCAAAACCATAAAACACTGATGAAAGTAAATGCAGAATGTGCAAATAAATGGAAATATATCCCTATCTATTGATTGGAATAATTAAGATTATTAAAATGTCTATA
>NW_012123376.1:6136806-6138865 GCF_000951035.1 Colobus angolensis palliatus | reverse complement strand
ATCCTTCCCAGTATCCATTTTCCACTGCTGGTTTGCTAATATCCTACTGTTCAGTATTTTGGTGACCAGAATCTATCTATATTGATTCCCCTGCTGCATGCTTTGTTCCTTCATGTTGAGTTTCTTTTGTCCTCAAAGAAAGAAATTGTGAAGGCTACAGAAAGAAATATGCCAGGATATCAGAAAAGAAGCCCATACAATGGGGACAATGGGTGGATGAAATAGAAATAGCATTGAGACACTTACTCAGCTATTGAGAAGTCAGCAGTGCAATGCACAATACGAAAGGTGCATTGTGGTTCAGTTCCATTGCCCATTTTTTAAAAATGTTTTAAAATATTTGAATTGATTTAGTTTTCTACATTGAGTCAAAAGTTTTTTATTTCATCCTTTATACTTTATCTGCTGTCTTAAACATAGTAACATTGCAATACTATATATCTTCAGCCTTTTCAATATTAAACGGATCAGTCAAATTTGACCACTGACGCAACTGGTCTTATTTTTGTTTGTTTACATTTGGTCTTGAGCTCCCTCTTGGGAGAATGATTATAAATTCTAGGCCGGTCCTGACAGGCTCCACAGGATGTGTTTGTGGGTGTTTACAGTGTGCCTTTCATGGGACATTTCTTTATCATGATGCATGAATTAATGCCTAGGTATCCAATTCGTGACAAAGATTCCCCTTATATTGGCAGACATCTTTGTGGTTTTTGTCTGACCTATATCCAATGCATTCATACCAAAGTAGCTACTGTCCAGGAGAATCCTGACTGGGAGGAGAGTTAGGTTTAAGTACATCAGTCAGGTGAATCACAATGAGGAGGTGGCACAGTAAAAGATATGAAATAACAGAAGCATTTTGTTACTCACAGATCCATGGGAGAAGGAGGGTGGCCACTTGGGCAGGTGGAAAATCCAGCCACAGCGGGGTACTAAGCCAGTGTGTGGGTTGGGAGTGGGGGAAGAGACTCTGATGTTGACCATTAGGTTGAATCCTGTTCAGCAGCTGCAGGATGTGCTGGGTTTAGGGTCAGTGAGTTTAGAAATAAGCATGGCATCTGTCAAACAACTACAAAAGGAAGGGGAAGTTTTAACTAGACCAAAGGTGATGAGGTATGACTAGCTTTCAAATAACTTGTCAGGCCTAAAAAGGGATGTCAAGGCGGTGGCTATATCAAACAAAATTATAACACAACTATGATATATTTATCAATCATAAATGGTGTTTATCAACAAATAGAATTATTTTTTATCTCATTTAAAATACCTATGCCAGGAGGATAGCTCTGTACTGATAATATCTGCCATATAAAAGTAAGTCCTGTTTCTTTCTTTTTTTTTTTCTTGTCTATTTATAGCTTCTATTTAGTAGGTCATTGTCAGATAGAAATGTCATAGTAGCGGAAATACGGACAGAGGGGTACAGATATCAGAGATGATGTAGTTGTGGTAGACAGTAATTCATGTGTTTAAAATAGGACTAAAGGCCGGGTGTGGTGGCTCATGCCTGTAATCCCAGAACTTTGGGATGCCGAGGCAGGCGGATCACCTGAGGTTGGGAGTTCGAGACCAGTCTGACCAACATGGAGAAACCCTGTCTCTACTAAAAACACAAAATTAGCCAGGCATGGTGGTGGGCACCTGTAATCCCAGCTACTCGGGAGGCTGAGGCAGAGAAT
Organism: Colobus angolensis palliatus; assembly: GCF_000951035.1. Classification (NCBI taxonomy): domain Eukaryota; kingdom Metazoa; phylum Chordata; class Mammalia; order Primates; family Cercopithecidae; genus Colobus; species Colobus angolensis. The sequence continues at coordinate 6,137,183 of NW_012123376.1, read as the reverse complement.
TGCTTGAACCCAGGAGGCAGGAGTTGCAGTGAGCCGAGATCTCACCATTGCACTCCAGCCTGGGCAACAAGAGTGAAACTCTGTCTCAAAAAAATAATAATAATAAAATAAAATAGGACTAAATTGAGGACATGGGGGTATACATGTACTCCATTTCTGTAAGTAAATGTCATTAACTTACTGCTTAAGATTGATAAGACACTATGTATTCTAACTGCTTTGTTACATTTAATCCTCATAGCAATCCTATTCCACTAATCCATATGTTAGGGAAGCTGGTCAGTTAAAAGGGCCTTGGTCAAATTGCTCTAAAGTCAAAGAAAATGTTTTGTTCAATTGACTGAAATGATGCCACCAAAACAAACAAAAGGACCAGG
>NW_012123376.1:6111718-6135621 GCF_000951035.1 Colobus angolensis palliatus | reverse complement strand
ATCTTCCATAAAACAACCCATTCTGCCACAGATATCCCCAACTCCTCTTAAGAGTTGTTTGCTTCATGTGTTGAATCAGCTAGAGCTTGTTTACTTGACGTTAGCAACAGTCTCAGCCTATAATATTGGCTAGATTTTTTTTTTTTTTTTTACTTCTTTAAATCTAACGCGAACTGGAAGATCAATTCCTAGTTCCCCAATTTTCTAGATGATCTGTTCATTTCAGCATCTATGTCCGTTAAGGTTTTTACTCACTAGTGAGGATAGTAGACTTTTGAGTAATTTGGTGAGTGAATAGGAGAAGAAAACTTAAATGAATATTATGCCACCTTCAAATCCAAAAAGGCCAAGAGCAAAGGGGGGTTGTCAGTGAAAGGTATTCCCTAGCTCCACAAATTTTCTACATTCTAGTTCTTAGGTTCCAATTCTTTACTGATCAATTAATTTTCATAATCAAGAGCTAGCAAATTCAACCACTGTTGTAAATAATCATATCTGCTGGCTATTGAACTATTATTTCACAGTTCCACATTCACTTTATTTCTTTTGAAAGTGTTTTATTTTGTTCTTGTCTATACTGAATATTTGTACAAGTCTGATTTTCTAAAATGTTACATTTCAATTACTTTTCAATAAACATAATTTAGAAGTAACAAATGATTAAAAAAAATACAAAAACTGCCTATTATTCACTGAAAGTATACAGGTAGGTGATTAATATGCAGACTCACTATTACACTCCCAACTTTTTGCCATTCCATTCTCACAACAGCTAAACATAAAGCTCAGAGTAAAATAGTAATTTCCTACATTAAACGCTGTACAAACACTGTCAATAGTGAATTTTATCATTGTTTGAATCATAGCTCAATTTGTGAATAGCAGGTTGCTGTTTGCTTGTTTTGATTTGTAATTCTTTGATAATGATAGGATCATTTTTGATATACTTATTGACTCATTTTTTCTTTGTTTCCCACCTTTTTATAGTCTGTTTTATAGTACTAGAAGCTCAAACTGCATTCTTGCTCCAACTGTTTCCACAATAGTATTTTTCATCCATAGGGAATTTGAGTGAGAGACTATGAAAGAAAAAGTAGTAATTGAAGCAACGTGTCTTTCCTCTCTGCTGTGAATCAACTTGATGGGTTTTCACTAAGCAACTGCATTTTCTTCAAATTTCTAGCTGTTTTCTAACCCTCCCCAAATCAACCTCATTACCCTCTCAAAGATAATAGACCCAGCTTAAATTTATACATATCTGAGTCTTAGCTTCAAGGGAATTGTCTTCTGACCTTCCGAGATACTAGCACTAATAAGGCACCAGCTCTTCCTCAGAAGTTATAGTGGACCTTTTGCAGGGGCTGCTCTTGCAAGCTTCTCTAGGTTTTAGGAATCACATCTTCCCTCTGTTCTTCCAGACGTAGTGGTGGTGGCTCCTTCCTGCACTTAGTTCTTTGTCAAATCAGGATCTCTTCAGCCTTCCAAGACCACAGAATTTCCAATACCTTTTTTATTTTTCCTTATAATAAGTGTTTGCTAATAAAATAACTGAAGTGTTTTGACCTAATTTGCTTTTCTCTGACTGGACCCAGGGATACAGCAACCTTAATCACATTTTGAGGGTTTTTTAGTTTAGTTCAGTTTTAGTTTTAGTTTTTAACAAGTTATCTCTGCCAAATAACTGCAAGACTCTCAGAATTATCTTAGTACACACATAAAATCCTGAAATTCAGCCCATGCCCTGAGTTGTACAGAAATTGGAGTTTATCTCCTTTCATAAGTTAACTGGTTCTGTTAGAACCTTTCCGGGTGCCTTTCATACTTTTTTATGCCAGTAACAACTCAATTTTCCAAAATCTTTGCTTCATGACTAGTCACAGTTAAATTTTAATTTTACATTTGTCAGTGCACACAATGGGCTACCATAGTCCCAGCTTATAATATTGGCTAGAGGTTTTTTATTTTTTCTTCCTTTAATCTTACACAAGCTAGAAGATCAATTCCTGATTCCCCAGTTTTCTAGATGATCTGTTCATTTCAGCAACTATGTTGGTTACGGTTCTTACTCTTAGCAGTGATAGTAAGTTCAGACTGATTTTTTTTAAAGGAAATGAATTAATTAAAATAACATTACTGCACACAACATCCAGGTATAGTGTACAAATATACTTAAAATATGGGAATGAAAAATGAGATCAAGAGGCTGAATCAAAATTTCAATCATGCAACAGAAACAAACCAGTGAGTTGTGGCTACTGATAGTTGGAGGCTGCAGGCTATAGGGTCAGTATTCCAGCAATGATTCCGTGGCTGGTATCATTTCTATTACTTCCTTTGAATGCAGGTTTATTACCAGAAAAATTTATCCCTGATTCCTTCTGTCACTATGACCAAATTGAAAAGTTTAGCTGCCTGTATCAGATTGCTCAAAGGAATGCCATCAGCCCATGCCTTAGTTTGCAGAGGAGCAGGTATTTTCAGGCTTAACAGTAAGAGGTTTAGTCACCTGCTAAAATTTAAAATATGCAGATTTACCAATTCTAATAAGAAGGTTAAGCTGTTAAGCAATCGAATAATGAAGACTCATACTCACCTTCAGTGGATTTACCCCCACTGATTCCAAAATGGAGTTAGTTCTCCAAGAACTCCATTGAACTATTAAAATGCCCTCTTGTGGTAGTACTTGTTATAACAATTCTCTCGATATTCTAAGAAAACATGAAGTCCTCAGTTGCAATAGTTTTTGAACATGAAATATAGAACTTCCGGAACTGTTCCTGTTAGTTTTGCTTTGATCTCTTAGCATACTCTTCTTATCTGACTTGTTCAGGTTATTTTCATGATGCAGTGAGTCTCTTTAAAGTTCATCCTATGTGTAAATTGAGACAAAGTTATAACGTTGTGTTTATATTCAGGGAATCTGGGGACACACTGCAGTACTTTGATCTCCATTTTCATAATTTACTAAATGTTCATAATTTGCCAATATTCTCTTCTATTTTCCTTTCTTTTATAGACAAGGTCTTACTCTGTCACCCAAACTGGGGTGCATTGGCATGATCACTGCTCATTGCAAACTCAAACTCCTGGGCTCAGAGGATCCTCCCACCTCAGCCCCTATAGTAGCTGAAACTGGAGGCAGGTACCACCGCAACGAGCTCTTTTTTAAATTATTTTGTGTAGAGACACGTCTCCCTATGTGTTCGAGGCTGGTTTTGAATTCCTGACCTTAAGCAATCCTCTCACCTCAGGCTCCCAAAGTGGTAGGATTACAGGTGCGAGCCATCATGTTCATTAGTCAATTTTCTTAATATTCCTGCTCTTCAATTTTCTCACTTAAAAATTGACATCTTCAATTGTGCCTCTGTTATATAGCTATTGTAAGAAATATTTTATTTTATATATTTTCCTAATCTTAACCTGGAACAGACAGAATGTTTAGTGAATGCCATTAATATTATCAACAATATGTCACTTACAGTTGTTGGTATTCTGTACAATTTTGAAAACAGGGTTCCACTCTCCCACAGCAGGACCCCTCCACATCTCGTTACTATGTAAATTAACTATATTCACATATGATTCAGTGTGCTTTTTCCCTGGAACGATCCAGTCCTTCTTTTCTTAAGTTTTACTTTAAAAATTAGTTCAACATGATATTTATTTTACACCAGTTACATGGCAGACATGGTGAAATAATAACACTGAAGTAATGAAAATAAAAGTTCTCCCCTCAAATACTTCACATGTCAATGGGAGAGCCAGGATAAAATATCACTGATTTCTGTGTAAGAGAGTACACAGAAACATGGCAGCTCTTCAGAGTGCTGTAGAGCACAGAAGAGGAACACTTAGATCACCCAGATATTCTTAGAAAGCACCAAGAACAGCCATGAGCCGATACTTGAAGAAAGAGAACTATAAAGGTTAAAGAAAAATGTGGAGCTGGCATTTCTGTCAAAGGAAACTCTATGAATAAAAGAATAGAACTGTGAAATGATATATTGCATGAGGCATTTTTAAGAAGTTTGTGGTATAAAATAGCCAGAAATGAAGCAGTATCCATAAAAAGGGGAAAATTCATGGAAAGGTTATGCTCCATGCTTATGAATTTTGGTTTACCTTTTTACATGATAGGGAGCAACTGAAGAATTTAGGTAGAGAAGTGAGTGACACAGTCAAATTTGGAGTCTAAACTAGGTATCCATACCAAAAACACTTGCATGAAATAAGCTGGTTCAGTTACTTATTTACTGAGGGATATTGAGAAGTTTGCTTCAATTCCCTGAATTTCAGATTCCTCATTGTTAAGAGGCATATGATTTCAACAGAGTTTAACTTTCCCAATTAAAGCAACAATTCATTAATTATAAGGTCCCATCGAGTTTCAGATTTGTACTGCAGCAGCACTTCTTGGTCAAAGGACATGTAGAATCAACACATGCATGTGATAATTGCACAATATAATCAGAATTCAGAAAAGTGTAAATGGCAGCTGCACGTTGTTGTGTCAGATGATCAAAGAGGATGTTCTTGGATTGAAATTTCACTATGTGATGATAAACATTGTTATGAATGTCATAACAGATGATCAAAGAGGATGTTTTTGGATTGAAACTAGACTATATGATGATAAAGCCAGTTTAGGACAGGCCAACGAAGAATTCTTTGCAGAAGTTGTGGAAAGATGGGGTCAATCATACCTTGTTTAGAGGAGAAAATGAGAGCAACTTAAAAGAACAACAAGGATAAAACTGTGATCACAGTTTGGAGTACAAAGATATTCAGACAAGACTCTTGTGAGAGCTACTAAACAAATATTTCCATATTAACAAATAAAAATACAAGCAGCATATTAAAGAGGTCTGCAAGGCTAAAGAAAGTAATCACTAACCATAAGGGTGCATTTATTTTAAGAGGAAGAGAACAAATGCTGAACGATAGGAAGAGAAAATAAAATCACTTTCTTACCCATGTGTAATATATTAATTAATTCATTCAACATACTCATAATATTTCACACTGGAAGTACAGTGGTCTACAATTAGACATGTAATTTTTCTCCTGGAATGCAAAATTTGTTGAAGAATAATGATAAAATAACCACATAAACACATTTAGGCAGAGAAAAATCAAATCAGAAATTGTACTATATGACTCAGAAAGTGAGATCAAAAAAGCAAACAAACAAACAAAAAAAGAAGAATTTTTTTTTTATAACCCAGAACTTCCCTGGATGGACACAGAGGTCTTTAATTTCAAATAATATACAGAAGGGCCAACAGAATGAGTGTAAACAATATATTACTGATAATTTTATTTTAGAACTTTAAGAAGGAAAATAATACTTCTGAAAGACTTTCAGTTTGAAAAACAGATCATCCACACCAGGACAACAATTAAGTTAGGATCAGATATACTTCTGGATTGCCAGACAAAGTACAAATGTCTTTAAAACTTAGTGACAACTTCACTTTCCTCAGAGAATATTACTGTGTCACATTTGGAGAGTGTACATTACTGAGAACACTGTAGCAGCTTTAACTTTCATAAACTAACAGATAATTTAGTCTACACATAGTATGCCCATGATTGAGACAAAAATATTTTTTAAAAAAGGAAAGCCTTGAAATCATGCTCCTTAAAAAGTAATGTGTTTCTTCAGCATCTTATACAGACCTCAGTCCTCCTAAAATTTAAGGAAATGTACTTTGTTCAATTCATTGTTTACTATTGTTCAAAGGTTCCAGATTTAATCAACTGTTATGTCAAGTTGTGCATTTTTGTCCAATAGAGATGTAAATAACTTCTGTCTGGTAACAAAAACAAAGGTTATGGCTTGTGAACTTACAGTTCATTGAGAGTTTTATGTCAAATTTAGTAAACTCAGCAATTGCTTATAAAAACTCAGAATGCTCTTTGGACCTATCTTAAATATCTTAATATTACCCTTATTTATTGATATGTTGAATAACTTATTGAAAATACAATTTTTAATATTTGAAGGAGAGCTACAATTTTGCATTTTTGAAAATTATGGTTTAAAATTGACATCCACGTATAGCCTCCGTTCCATTCATACATTTCCAAAAATGTCCCTGACAATGTACATACCACTCATCCCTTCCTCAAAGTTTCATCTTGTCACTGGATACATCTTCTGATAAAATGTGGTCTTTTCAAGTATTCACAGGATGGGTCTCCATGTTGTTTGGAGAGTAAATGAAGGATAAAAAAAAAAAACCAGTAAAACAGTACTAAACTCATTGGATAAAGGAAATAATTAGAAACAAAGCAAAATCGTCATTGTTTCATAGCTCATATCTTACTCAAAAGAACAGTATGAAGTCTTTGCCCTAAAAGTAGAATGAGTCCTAGATATTCTTCTGGAAAGATCATTTTTGTCTATTACTCCCACCGCACTTCCCATGGCTTTTGGTTGTGGCCTCTAAGGGGAATCCCTTATTTTATGTGGTCCACTACCACATCTTAAAAGGAAATTTGAAAGAAAGTATATTTAGTTTTCGAAAGCTCCTTATCATCTCACTTCCTGCTGATTTGTGTGGATGTGTCTTCATTTGAGTGTGAAGTCAGCAGGTGTGAAGGGGTGTTGCATTGCCAATCACAATCTCTTAACTGCAGACACTGATAAATAAAGCCAGATAACGTTTTGGGTCATGGTTCCTGATTCTAGGGATGAAATTAGGAGAATATGTTTCCTTGTAACAGTTCTGTTACATGCTCATTTCCCTAGACCTCAATTTAATGATGTCCACTGAGGCATCTGCCTTCAACAATTTTAGACAACGGTTTGGATGGTGAGGCATAGTTAATCTGCTCTTGTCCCAGCTATCTGCACTTACACAATAAAAATAATTGTCTCCTGTATCTGTCTGGCAGCACATAATAGGAGATTCATGGGAAGGGCCTGTGGGAATCAGGCTTCTCTCAAATCTCAATCTTATTGCCAATTTTAGTTCTGGCTTCCTCAACTCTGCTTACACTAATAAGCTTTGCGTTAAATAATTTAGTTTTTTCATACTCACAAGGCTCCAGGTTATTACAATCACAGCCATCCTGAAAGACTGACCAGGGGCAAAAATGTGACTTTTCTTTCAGAGAGCCAATTTCAACCTAAGTCTGTCTTTATTATAGGATATTACTGATTCTATTAGAAGAGAAAAAGTTAACAACCCATTCTAACATCCTGAATTTCCTGTACTATATCCCATAATGCATAATTATGTTAGATACATGGTTTATATTGCAAAGTACAACAGACAACATTTTGTCCATTTGTTTGTTAATAGACAACAAGAATTACATCATCTCTATTTTGGATCATTATGATTCCCATTGTCTCAAACTACTTTCACTAAGAATTCCAGTTTTAGAATCTGACACCTTATGATATCAAATTTCAGCATCCATTAGGATAGGTACTTAAAATTATCATTAGCCTGAAATGGGATAATTGTAACACTTCCTACCCATTGCTTTAGTGACTTAGGGCTGCTGTAACAAAGTGCCATAAACTGGGTAGGTTATAAATAACAAAAATGTATTTCTCACAGTTCTGGAGGTTGGAAAGTCCCATAAGAGGCCAGCAGATTAGGTGTTTGATGAGGCCAGTTTCTTCTCACAGGTGGCGCCTTCTCACTGCATCTTTATGTGGTGGTGGAAGGGGCAAGATGCTTCTGAGGCCTTGTTTTTTTTTTTTTTAGGGGGTGAGAAGGGGGACAGAATCCCGCTTTGTCACCCAGGCTTGAATGCAGTGGTACAATCACAGTTCACTGCAACCTCCACCACCCAGGTTCAAGGGATTCTCCTGTCTCAGCCTCCCAAGTAGCTAGGACTACAGATGTGTGCCATCATGCCCGGTTAATTGCTGTATTTTTAGTAGAGGTGGGGTTTTACCATGTTAGCCAGGCTTGTCTTGAACTCCTGACCTCAGGTGGCCCACCTGCCTTGGCCTCCCAAATTGCTGAGATTACAGGTGTGAGCCATAGTGCCCAGCCTGGGCTGGGTGGTGAGAGAGTCTCTTCTAAGGGCACTAATCCTGTTCATGAGCTCCACTCTCATAACCTAATCATCTCCCCAAAGACCCTACCTCTTAATACTTCACCTTGTGGGGTAGAGTGATAGGAATTCTGGGGACACACAAATGCTCAGACTATAGCACCTACCATACTATACATTTGTTAGGCATACTGGGTTTTTAAAAAGTTCATGCATTATTATTTATTTCAAGGTTGTCCCTTCAATAACAAATTTAACCCAGTCTTCATTTAGTTTTAGTAAAATATGCTTTATTTTCTATTGTAGATATGATAATCATATGTATTCATGAATTCTTCAGCTTTACATCTCCATACAAAATATAACTTTTTCTAAAATAAAGGGGCTGAAAATCAATTTCCAGACAGAGAGAGAGAGAGAGAAGAATTGTTCAACTCACTTTGTTCCAGGACAGTCAAATATAAGTCCATTGATCAAAACACTGTGAAAATAAACATTCAAAATATAAACTCTTCATTTTAAAGCAAGAGATCGAAACAATAATAGTGTCACACTATATTAACACTCTGCTACGTTCAGTTCTGTCTCCAAATTTTATGTCCAAATAGTGCAGCGGCTGACTTCTCAGTATATCTTGGTTCCAGATTAGCTAACATTTAAAGTCACTTCTCTGAAATCCTCCACGCCGCATTTGAAGAGTGTAAATTATTGAGAATATTGTCAACAGTTTTTACTTTCATAAACCAAAAGACAATTGATTTTACAAATACTATGCCCATGATTGAGACAAAGGTACTGATAAAAGGAGTGCTTTGGAAGTTCAAGACTATTTAATCCTATGCTAATATTACCACATACTACAGAAAGACACTTTCTTTTTAATGGCATCTACAGTAGCTATTGTAAACAATTGTTTCAAATTTGCAGTTTACTGTGAAGTTCTTTCAAAGAGTTCTCTCAGAAGACTCCAAACCCCCCATTCTCTTTATCCTTGATTTTCTGATTTGTATAGAAGTTTAGTATGACTGGTGTGGTTATGGGTTGGAATTGAGTACATATTTACATATTGCTTAGTCTCTCTTTTATCTGTGTTAAGGTGACGTTTACTTTTTAATTTTCAGAAAAGTTTTGTGAAGATAATTGAAAATTGTACCGAATACAGATGGTATAACTTTAAATATCAAGAATATGTCAATGAAGTTAAATTAAATTTTAAATCTCAATACTTATAGAAAATAGAACATGCAACAGCAATCTTATGTTTAATATTTTATAAAATGAGTCCTTCAAACTTTGCTTAAATTATTATGAATGTTAAATTATAGGCAGTGTCCTAATATCTTGCCCATCATAATTACTCAGTAACTGTGTATTAAAACGAATTGTATCCCAGTGTCAGAGACTGGCTAATTCTTCACTAAATGCACTTTCTCTCCCTCCAGGGTGTTTATTTAGGGAATACAATTCTTTGGTTGTCAAATGCAACATGGGTTATGGCCATGAAATGTGGGTAGAGACAATGTAGTCCTTTCAAATTTAACCCATTAAAAACTTCCCATTCTTGCATATTTACCCTTCCATGGTAAATTTGAAGCCATGTGTTGAAGACATTGGACCTAAACAATGGGTGGACTCTGGGTCCCTGAATCTCCACTTGGAAGGGGCTGGACTTCTAATCAGGAACCCTTACTTTTGAACAGTTACATGAGTGAGAAATATTGTGTTAATAATTTTAAGTTATCACATGTTTTGGATATGTTTCAGCAAGTGTCATTACCTTATTTAATACAGACATTATTTAAAAAAAAAAAAACACTGCTCCCCTTTACTAGAAGAAATTAATAATGTCATCATTCAGAGTTGAAACTTCCTCACTGTCTGCTCTTGGATGTATATGGTGCTCTGAGAATTCCTGGAGTTCTCTCATTTTGCTCATCTTGACAAAATTGCTTTCCTAAACACCTGCCCTCACATGAGGGTTCTTTTGAGTATGGGGTATGTGATCACTTCTCGTGACTGCCGTAAGAAAGTACCACAAATGGGTGGCTAAAAACATCAGAGATTTATTCTCACACAGATTTGGAGCCTATAAGTCCAGAATCAAGGTTTCAGCAGGGCCATACTTTCTTTTAAGACTCAAGGAAAGAATCCTTCCTTACCCCCTCTAGCTTTTTGTGGTTGCTGGCAATCCTTGGTGTTCTCTGGCTTCTAGATGATGCATCACTTTAATCTCTGCTCTGTCTCTGTCCACATGGCTTACTACCCTGTGTGCATGCATTTCAATATCCAAATTTCCCTGTTCTTATAAGAACACCAGTCACATTAGATTTAGGGCTCATCCTAATCCAGGATGACCTCGTCTTAACTTCTGCATACTCTATTTCCAAAGATGGCAAAGATGGTCACATTCTGAGGTTCCAAGCAGACGTGAATTGTGGGGGAACACTGTCTGATTCAGTACAATATGGGAGAAAACAGAAAAAAAAGGATTAAAGAAGTCTTTGTAGGTCAAACAGATGTCAATGAAGACTATGTCAATCAAGTTAAATTAAAATTTAAAATCTAACATTCAGGAATTTAACATTTCTGAATGTTAAAGTTTAACATTCAGAAAAAATGTCTCCACAAATAATATTATAAAACTTTCCTATGTTCTGTAATATACAAATACAAAATGTAAATAAAGAATGCACGCTGAAATGGGAAGGAAATCAAAAATGGCCAGTATTACATCTGACAATGACTTTTCCATATTGTTTGAGAACTTTTTCAAAGTCAAGATTATGGTTCTCAACTTTTTGAATTTGACTCTAATTTTAAAAATTTTTATTCAAATTGGATAGAACTTTTGGAACTTACGTTTACTAACTCACAAATCACTAGCATAACATCAGTTTATAAATTTATTAAATTAAATGACAATATCAGTCTATACATTCAAAATAAAACTATAAATGACTAGAAAATAATGTCATTCAAAACTTCATCTCATCATGACTGAGCATAAAATGTAGACAGACTTCAAAGTGAGTTGATATAAAGGCATGTACCTATCACTTCCCATTTTCATATCTATTGTCTCTCTTCAATAAATAAATATGTATATTCTCTCTTTTGTCATTCTTAGACTAGGAACTGACACCATAGCTTTTGAATAAGTTGAATAAGTAAAATTAAAAAATAAAATATGCTTGTGTCAAAGGTATAACACATTTACTTTATAAATACTGAGTTAGCATTCACTATGTGTCATGCCCTGGTTTAGACATGCAGGATATAATAACGAATAGATTGTCCAGGTGTACTTGAAGGCTTGCTGTCTTCCTCCCTAAGTTGCCACACTCTATCTCCACAGATTGGCCTCTGACTATAGCTAAAATTTTCCTCTCCGCAAGTGAAGCAAATTAGCTTTCCTGAGGTACATATTTAAACCAGAATACTACACTAGAATGCAAAATGAAATGAGCTTGCTTCTTTTTCTACTCTAATTTTTTGATACTTGATTAGCTTTTCCATATAGTTGTAATAGTAAATTGGGTAAAATTGAGTGCTTTGAGATCTAGGCCAGCATTCAAATGAAGACTGAATGATTATTCTGATAAAACACATACACAACCATCAACATTTGGAAGTGATCCTAAATCTATTGATGATTTGGGCAGGTGAGTTTTCATGATTATTATCTGTAACAATTTTTCATAAATTAGAAATGACCATAATTTTAAAAGTGGTGATTCATTTAAAACTAAATCCAGATATAGGTACAGAAAGAAAAAGACTACTGCAATAGAGGTAGGAGAACTATTACAATAGAAAAAAATGCTCTGAACATAAGATCTGCAAAGTTCTGAAAGGACAAACAGAATTAAATTTTATTTATAGAGAAGAATAAACAAGGCCAGAAAGAACTGGATATGGAGGAGTGAGATGAGCGAGTGGTGTAATCAGTTGATCAAAAAATGGTTTTCCCTCAGGTTAGCTGATTCTCAGGAGGGACTTGTAAAAGAAGGACTAAAGTTTAGGAATCTGGAAAAAATTGACTAAATTTTGGTCAAGTTATGTTACTCAGCATTTTTTCATATTGGTCAATAGCACAAATAGTTCAGCTAATCATTAATGAGATAAAGAAATGGAATTTTTAGAGTCTGTGGCTAACATTATGATTCACAGACAAGGGGATTGTCCATTAATCTAAGTCATAAAGGATGGTTGATTTTTGCAGTAGGCTGTTTCCTAGAACACAAAAGGCAGGAGGGAGAGCAGGGTGAGGAGGGAGTGAGGTGGAGTGTTCCTTAACTGTTTTATTTTTCAGAAAATCATGACTCAGTTAAAGTTCGACACTGTTGGGGAAAAGCCAATAAAAAATAAAAGTACACAAAAAATAAGTTAATGTGTATCCTTAACTAAGCCCCTAGTCGTTGGGTGGCTAAACCAAGTCGTTTATTTCAGAAGGTAAACTGCATTCCACATGATCAATGCAAAAGTAATTGCTAAATGTTTATCATAAAATTAAAATGAATAAAATTTTAGTTTAGTTTCCTTCCACAATTTGCAAAAGCATAAAAACATGTCTTGTCTTCAAAATTGGCATATAAATCAGATGATTAAGGATAATTCCTTCCTTAGAAAACACAACAATTGTAATCACAAATCCTTTAAGCAAAAATTATTTCTTCTACCTTAAATTGTAGATTTTTTTTGTCAGTTAGACATAATACTATCTAATCTGTGATTAAACCTGCTTACAAAAAAGCACGTGAAATATACCATATATAAATGAGCTGCAAATTAATAGTCGTATTTCATCTTGTAAATCTCATTTTACTTTATCTTTATCTCCTTTACTTTATCTGTGAATATGATTTTCTAAAATTGATTCATCTACATCATATGGAAATATTATATTTAATATACATTAAAACAAGAATTTAATCTGTATTTTTCTCCTTATTAAAATTTGGAAGTTAACAAAAATTCTATAATCTTAATATGAGATATATAACAGGTTTTTTTGTGTATTTCATTAGAAATTGCACAAATCTTAATACATAACTAATGAAAAGAGTTGGCCCCAAAATAATTAAATCAGATTATACCGTGAGCTAGGTGCACAAATATAAGTGGTATGGTAGTGATTTAGCTATGTACTAGTGTGTCTCTTACAATTGCAGAAAAAAATGTAAGAAGCTATTCTTTTTAGACATAAAATTAAATAGAGCTAATATAAAAAGAGGTCTATTTATTTACATCACCTAAGAGCAGTGCATTTTATTAAAGTACTAATTTTACCTTTATTAAGATGTACATGAAAAATATTGCAGCAGCATTAACCATGTCTCATGTTACTTGAGGCACAATATATAAATTAGGATACAACATATTTAGTTTAGGAAAACAGGTGAAATGGAGATTATACATATATGTTGCCTTCATTTAATCTGTCTATCTATGTATCAAATTTGATCTTTATCTATATCCATTGTTAATCAGCATTTCCTTTGAAATGTATTTCTTGAGACATAACTAATATATAGTAAAATGGACAGATCTTTAGGTACAGTTTGATAAGTTTTGATAAATATTTATACCCATGTAGCCAATGCCCATTTCTCCCTAGAGATTCCTGTCGTGTGCCTTTCTAGTCAATCACCCCACCACCAAAGGCCACCAGTCTTCTGATTTCTGTCACCATATGTTAATTTTGTCTGCTCTCAAACTTTATATAAATAAAGCCATATGCTACACATGCCTGTTTTCGGGTGGGTGAAGGGTCTGGCTTTTTCAATCAGCTCTATGTTTGAGAGATTCTTTCATTTTGTTCTATCAATGGTTTGCTTCTTTTTACTACTCTGTAGTTTTCATTTATAACACAATTTATTTACATCCTTTCTAGTGAGAGTTCTCTGTTTGCAGGTATGATGAATAACATTGTTAGAGAATTATTATGCAATTGCTTTTCTGGACATATGTGTTCATCTTTTAGGTGATGATGGCTAACCATAGAAGTTCTGGGTCATGTTGTAGGCAAACATTTAACAGTATGGAAACTGCCACATTTGCAATTTTCTCTTTCTTTCTTTCTTTTTTTTTTTTGATGAACCAAGTTATCTACATAATCTTTACACAATTTCTACAATCTCTCTAAGTATCCTTTACATTTCTCCAGTAGGTCAGAGCAGAAGAAAACTTCTGACTTGCATAATAAAGCTAACTCCAGTGTCATCCTGGTAAATACTTACCTATTGCCTTTCAATGCTGATTGGTAAAATAAAAATTGACTCCCTTCATGACTGATTTCAAGCTATCAGCATAATGTCAACCAACTCTCAAAATTCCTGAAAATGTCACAGTGGTTCTTCCAGGAAAAGCCAGTTTCAGTATCCCTCTTATTTTTTGTAGGGAGAAAATAAAGCTATACAACTCACTCCATCGTTGGCCCTAACTCCTCCTCAAATCTCTCTGTGGGAATGGACTGGATAAATACTTATGTTAACTGAATGCTGACTATATGCCAAGCATCATGCTAAATACTTCAAATGCAGTGTCTCTTTAAAATATTTATACCTACAACAATGCTAAGAAAAAAGTACATTTTCATAGATGAAGAAACTGAGGCAAAAATTAAGCGAAGTGCTTTCCCAGTGCCCCACATATAGTAAATGATGGAGCTAGCATTTCAACCCAGAAACTCTAGCACCAAAACCTCACGTGCTAACCTTTATGTTACTGCATAGCTTCCGTTCTTCTAAACACAAAACAAGATTGTGTTTTGCTGTTAAGGTACCATTCTGTGCATTGTTTAAAATCTTGATTAACTGAAAGAATATTCTTGATAGTATAAGTTGTTTAATTATACTTTATACAGGCTTCATGTAATTTACTTCATATTTCATTAGTGAAATAAATTTAAGTTCACAATTATATATAAAGGCACATTTGAAACTCAGAATCAAGTAATCAAGAAGAAAGAATGACTTCATATTGATTTCAAAAGCTATTCAAGTTAAATTACCATTATCTTAAGTCATCTAAAAATTTAGATATCTTAAATTATCTAAAAATAATTTAGAAAGTGGAAAAAGATGTGTTTGCTTATTTATAAAATTATTACATATATAAGAAATTATTGCTGCTTTGAAATATATATATATATATATATATCTTTCCCACAGAATAAATATTATGTCTAAAGTTTACCAAAGTTCAGCTCATGAACACAACTGAAATGTCAGCTGTCCTCAGCAAGAACTGATTCCTGAATGTCAACTCCCCAAGCAAGTCTGACTTGTGCATTGTAGATAAAGGCAGCAGGAGAGCAGTTAGCCTTGTCAAAAGACTTTGCCTAAGGTGCCCATGGTAAGGAGATAACCCTTCTGATCTGTCATTACTTTGAGCCATACATTTTAAAAGTTTTCATGTAAAGGCTACCAAGTGGGAAAGCCATTGCATCTCTTTCCTTTCTTCAAAATAATCAAAGTCTCTAAAAGCTGAAACTTTAGGTACATTCTATTTATGCTTATAAAGGTGAAAATAAGTTCAGAACATTGCAAGATTGTGCTCTTGATGAAGAGTTGCTTCACCATTTTTAGATTTTTAGATCCCCTTTTCTGCCTTTTTAAAAATTTCAGTCACTTTTTTTTTTTTTTTTTTACTTTGAGGTCTAAACCACAAAAGACTGTATGTTTCTTATATGCAAAGCAAATCTACTTCATATTTTAAAGTCTGACTCCCATCATAGCATTGACACTTTAAGAGTCCAGTACTAATTAATGTGTTAATATTAGGAACCTTTCTTCCACTATAAGAAGTGCTCCTAGATAGAAAGGCTTTCCTATACAATTTTGGATGTGTTGGATGTCTAGCGTATATATTTTAACTTTGTCAAGAGTATAGTGTGATTGTTTAGAAATAAAATATGAAGTTGGATTAATTAGATGTCAGTCCAAGCTCCTCCACTTGTTAATTATCTAATCTTAAATGATTTAAATGCTTTTAACTTCGGATTCCTCAACTTTAAAATGGGATGTAAATATTAATTTCATGAAACTGTTTTTGTGTTGTAATATATAAATAAAACATCCAACAAAATGCTAGAAACATATGGGTTTACTTACACATTTGCCTTCTATTTTGCTTCCCAAAATAATATTGCGTTATATCCTCACTACCTAGAATAGCATCTGATGCATAGTATACACACAACAAATATGCATTAATCAATATGTGGACATATAAATATATGTGAAAAATATTTATTTTGTTCTCATTTTATCTATTTAGCATGGTATCTAATTTCAAGATACTGGTTGACTACCACAACAGTTTTAAGCCTGAAAATATTTAACATTTAGTATCATGTAGCCAACTATATATTCCTTCTTGTATTTCCATAATTTAAACTTCCCTGTAACTACAATCATATTGACACAAACATTCCCAAACCTCATAATCTTTTATTTCCATTTATATCTTCTCTACTTTTCTCAACACTATTGAAAGTTTTCAAATAGTACCTCTCTACTCTATTTACAGCCCCTGCTTCTCTCCATGGCACTGTGGTTATTTCTGAATAATGTAGCAACATTCTACCTTACTTACCACTCCAGTCTCTAAAACTCCACTGTCTCCTAACCCATTGTCCACAATAACAGCCAATGATATACTTTTTAAAATTATCATCCCAAAATAAAATTTTCATGATGATTTTTTCCTAAAGGCTTCTATATAATATCCAAACACCTTCACATGGAACGTAAAGCCTTTCATCATCTGAAATCTATCTACTTCAGTGGCCCACAGTATAAAGCACCACAGGCATTCTATAGGCAGAAACTCAGTCTACCACGGTCTTCCAGGGCACCTGCATTTATGTGTATCTGTGTGTGCCTGGGATACTGCTTTTCTATTTGTTTGTTGCTAACTTCTTTTTGAACTCCATAACTCACCCTGGGTGTTTCTTCTTTTCTAGTTCCTTCTCTAACAATGTTCCTAATTTCATATATACTTTCCTCTACTGTGGCACCAAAGAGTTGTGTGCATTGATGAACTTAAGTTTTCTTCCCTCAGTAGACCATAACTCCTTGACGGATGAAATATCTGGCTAATTATTTGGCACATACTACCATCAATACTGATTCTTCTCCTTCTATTACCATTATAATCACAATTACCAAAAATATTAATAGGTAAAATGGGCTAAAAAATTACCATATGCCAGGTGTTGTTTCAACATCTGCATACATTTATATCTCACTAAAACACTGTATGTCAGGTACTGTAAATGTCCTCATATTGTATATAAGTAAATTAAGATACAGAAAGTTGAAATCACTTGCCCATAGTCACATAGCTATAGGTGGCAGGTCCAAAAGACAAACTGAGAGTCTAGTCTCAGAGCTCAGCCTCCTAACCACTATAAATTACCACTCATTACTCTTCCATTAGGGACTACTGAATAAATGGTTTTCCAAAAATGCAAACATAACTGAAATAAGAATCAACATCTTTGAGACCACAGGTTCATTCTGTAAAGCATTATATTGTTATAAGTTAAGTTGTTTTCATAATAAATTAAATCTAGATTTAAAAGTTTATATATAACTTTGAACATTCATACAGGGAATTTTATTAACAAAGACAACTAAAATGTACGGTTTTCATCTCCAATGCCCTAGTACTTCAGAATACTAAATTTAATACTAAGAAAATATGCCGTTTTATAACAGTAAAGTAGGCAATTAATAGTCTATACTTGAGGTAAGATGAATGGAAAAAGCCTCATAGAAGAGTTCATGTTAAGCCTGGTCTTGTGTAATGATCAAGCCAGAGAAAGCAAAAAAGGCATTTCAAGTTGATCAACATGAATGGAAAAATGGAGCTGTGAAACAGTTTCCATGAGCAAGGAATAGAAGTCTGACATGTCAAAAATGCTAAGTATGCCAAGGGATGTGACAGATAGTCTTAGGAAAATACAGACAAATTGTAGTGGGGTTGTAAAGAGTATTCCTAGAAACTCTACTAAGGAGTCCGTCCTTTGTCTTGCAGAAGCCAAATAGCTCTTGAGTAATCTTTACTGGGTTGTTTTCAAATGGCTAACGGCAACATTTGTTTCATTTTAAAACACGTATATTTCTACAAGAGAAGGAAATGAAACTGATATAATCATTAACACTCAGGCTATATAGATAAAATAGGTGTGAATCGAAGTCCAAAATCTCTAGCACGTAAGAAGTGTAATTTTGTTTTTCTATAACTCAAATCATTTCTATTTTTATGTCCCATTCTGCCAAATAACAGGAAGTCAGCCATAGCCATTTGGGTTCCAAACCCTTCCTGGAATCATGACTCATCTCAGAGGTTTTATTGGAGAGAGGGGAGACCAATTCTCAACCATTACTCCAGGCATTTTTTAAACCTCTGCATACATTTATCCCTCACTAAAACAGTGTGCGTCAGGTGCTATAAATGTCCTTCTTGCTTGCTCCCCAGAGTCAGGTCTGGAGCCTTTGTACCATATAGTTTGATCATCCTGCATTTCTACCCTTGGCCCTTATGGAAGTTATAATTAAATATGTATTTATGTAAATATGCCTGTATCAGTTTGTTCTCACGCTGGTGATAAAGATACTCAAGACTAGTTAATTTATAGAAAGAGGTTTAATGAACTCACAATTCCACGTGGCTGGGAGGCCTTACAATTTTGGCAGAAGGTGAAAGGAACGTCTTACATGCCATCAAGCGTGAGAGAATGAGAGCCAAGAAAAAGGGGAAACCCCTTATAAAATCATCAGATCTCGTGAGACTTAATCACCACCACGAGAACAGTATGGGGGAAACGCCCCATGATTCAATTACCTCCCACTGGGTCCCT
This sequence comes from Colobus angolensis palliatus, assembly GCF_000951035.1. Lineage (NCBI taxonomy): Eukaryota > Metazoa > Chordata > Mammalia > Primates > Cercopithecidae > Colobus > Colobus angolensis. The sequence continues at coordinate 6,116,732 of NW_012123376.1, read as the reverse complement.
CCCACAATATGTGGGAATTATGGAAGCAATATGAGATTTCGGTGGGGGCACGGCCAAACCATATCAAGGCCATTCAATGTCTTCTCTAATTTTAGGACTGTAAACTCCCTGAGATTGGGGCAGAATATATTCATCACGGTGGCGTTGTTCTTAGCTCCATACCTGGAACATTTTAATGTTTGTTCACATTTTTCATTAATAAATGAATTAAATGATACCGCAATTTTCAAATTGCAAGCAAAGATCAGATCAGTGGGAGATGTATTTTTGGACAGGAAGTACTCTTTAGTGCCTATCTATTTACTTCAAAAATAGTTTAAATTATTTTTTTAAATTAGATCGATCCATGTATTTGGCTTAATTTTATTGAGAACGTACCTGTTTTTTCAGAAGATACCTTTTTTTTTATTTCAGAAATGATTTGTTAGACATAAGTGACAAAGAGAAGAGACAATCTTAAGAAAGATTATTGTCTACCTTACTTGTATAGCTGTGGAAACAAATGAAGACAAACCAAATGAGAAGAAAAACAGAGGCAAAGGGGTCAGACACAATCAATCCCTTGTCTTCGGCAAAGGCTGAACGACCGGCAGGGGAGTAGGAAAGCTTTATAGTGCAAAAAGGCAAGCTTTCAGATATGGCCTTGATAAGAACAAGAGACAGGGAAACACTGGGTAGAAGAGGGTGGTTCCCTGGCAAAGCCCCACCTTCAAGCTTTGGATATCCACAGCCTTAAGTGGGAACAGGCATATCTGTTTTCGCACCCAAAACATTGTTTTTTGACCTGCCACACCCCCCCATCCTGTACCTATATAAACCCCAAACCCCAGGCTCCAGAAGAAGATGAGTAGATTAGGAGATCAGGAGATGAGCAGATGAGGAGACGAGGAGGCTAGTAGGCAAGAAGTCATGTAGAAGAACAGCATGGCAGAGAAAGAGAGAAGAGAAGGAACATCTAAATGCCAAGAGGCATTCGACTAGGGGCAGTCGGAGAGGCGTTCGGCTGCTGGACGGCCTAACTCCAGGGAATGATCACCTTCCCGGAACTCCATCCCCCTTTAAACTTCTCATCCATCCTGCTGAGACCCACCTCTTTAATTCAGTAAAATCTCACATTCATCCTTCAAGTCCATGTGTGACCTGATTCTTCCGGGACACTGGACGAGAGCTTAGGGTACAGAAAGCTGTCACACTGGCCCTCTACCGTTGCAGAAAGGGAGAGAGAGCAATGAGCTGGTTAACACTTGAGCTGTCTGCAGAGAGCAGAGCTAAAGAGCATTATAGCCGGGCGTGGTGGCTCACGCCTGTAATCCCAGCACTTTGGGAGGCCGAGGCGGGCGGATCACAAGGTCAGGAGATCGAGACCACGGTGAAACCCCGTCTCTACTAAAAATACAAAAAATTAGCCGGCGCGGTGGTGGGCGCCTGTAGTCCCAGCTACTCGGGAGGCTGAGGCAGGAGAATGGCGTGAACCCGGGAGGTGGAGCTTGCGGTGAGCCAAGATCACGCCACTGCACTCCAGCCAAGGGGACAGAGCGAGACTCCGTCTCAAAAAAAAATAATAATAAAAAAAATTAAAGAAAAAGAGCATTATAACGCTGGAGTCACAGCCATTCAACCCTAGACACTACTGTGGGGCTGGAGCCCAAAGCACTTGCCCACTTGCCCTTGCCTCCGCACCTGCCAATTTGTATGCTCCGCCTCCTGCTAAGGGTTTGAGTTTACTGGCAGTGAACAGAGAGCCACACCCCTGTCACATGCTCTGCAAGGGGGACCAGGGAGCAATCCCATTTCAGTCTGATTGGAGGTTATTGGCATAGAAGAACTGGAGGCAGGCTAACTATGAGCAAGGTATCTTATGTGAAAGGTTTGGAGATTATATTTGGCTTTCTTTGATTGGTCTTGAGTTGGATGTATAGTACAAAAACAGAAAAGCTGGCCATCACTGACTAAGTTCTGGCTACTTTCATTCAATTGTTGCAAAGGTTGTGGTTTGTCTCCCAGGTCTGGTTGTGGCAGAGGTAATGAATCAGAATTCCACTGTCATTTACTGTCTGGCCACTGTGCATATGTATATTCAGTCTCATATAGCTCAAAATACATATTTAAGGCAATACTGGCAATAATTTTTAAGGCAATCATAATGATACCATGCTCATACAATATGCTTTCATATTCAGTCATCAATTCATTCCAAAAATATTTATTAAACACCTATCATATTCAATGAACAGTGCTCAACAGTGAAGATATGGCATTAAACAAGACAGACAGCTTGATACTATGCTTGCTTTCAGTATTCTTACTATCCAATATACTTGTCCAAACCAGGACAGCTTTTTTCTCATTGATCCAACTATGAAAGCATATTAGAAGTTTTATTTAAAAATTTAGGTTTTTTGCAAAACTGTTACATCAATTAGGCTGCTTCTCACTGCAAGTAACTGACATTCTTTCTCAATAATCACAGGAATCTGTAGGCTTATGTAATTATTACAACAGTCCTAAATTATTGCAGGTTTCAAGCATGCTTTGATCAAGACCATGCTACTGTTTTTATTGTTGTTGTTGTTGTTTTACTTTTTGTCAGTTTCAAATTCAAGCTGATCTCTATCATGGAGGTTAATAGTTAAAAGTTTCATATCTCACATTTGTTCTATATGCCATACAGGAAAAACAAAGTTTTGTGACCAATTATACAAGAAAAGCCCATCAGTTGGATCCTAATCCTATACTAGTTTTTTATTAGTGCCGTAACAAATTACTACAAATTTAATAACTTAAAATAACACAAATTTAGCCTCCAACAGTTCTGGAAGTAAGAAGTCTGAAAACAATTTCAGTGGGCCAAAGTCAAAGTGCCTGCAGAGCTGGCTCCTTCTGAAGGCTGAGGTGAGAATGTGTTTCCTCATCTTTTTGAACCTCTAGTGTTTTTTTTACAGTGGATGTTTGTATTTCTTGTGGGTTCTTCAAAGTGCATCACTCCAATACACCATCGCATCACCTTCTCAAACTTTGACTTCTGAACTCTTCTAATAAAGATTCTTGTAATGACAGTTAAGACCCATCCAAATAATTATGGATAACCTCCACATCTCAAGATCCTTAACTTAATTACATATGCAAAGTCCCTTTGCCAAATAAAGTAACATTAACAAGTTCTGGGGCACAGGCTGTAGACATCTTTGGGAGGCCATTATTTAGCTTACCGCAGGTGCCTAGCCTTGCTTTGTGGTCATTGAGATAAGCATGACTTAACCCAATTACGGAGGCAAAAGGGATGACACTACAGAGCAAGCTCTAGCGTTGAGTATCAAAACCACCACTGCAAAATTTTACCCGAGACAGTGAAAGAGATTTGATCTAACCAGCTCTATCTTGCTTCTAACCTCCAAGCTGTTCTTGTTCATTCCTGGGCATAGACTGAACTAACTTTGGGAGGAACTTAGTTTATAGCTTATAGTTTAAAACAAAGCTGATAACAGGCCTTTCCCAAAGCAAATCTCCTTCTTGTCTGGGGACTAGTCTGCCTTCGTAGGACTAACAAATTAGCCACAAGATTAGAAATTATAGTTTAGGAGTCATGCAGCTGGAGTCTACAAGACTGTGTCCCTCCCTAAACTGCTCCTAAGATCAGTGCTTGAGATATTTTGCAGACCCTGCACTGATGAATCAGCTGGCCCCACCCAGAGTGAAAAACTGGCTCATCTGATTTTGCTGCCCCACCCAGGAACTGACTCAACATAAGAAGACAACTTCAACTCCTCTATTAGTCTGTTCTCATGCTGCTATGAAGAAATACCTGAGGCTGGGTAATTTATAAAGAGAAAAGTTTTAATTTGTTCACTGTTCTTCATGGCTGGTAAGGCCTCAGGAAACTTATAATCATGGTACAAGAAAGGCACCTTCTTCAAGGGCAACAGGAAGGAAAACAGCCAAGCAAAGGAGGAAAAGCCCATTATAAAACCATCAGATCTCATGAGAACGCAGTATTAGGAGAACAGCATGGGAGTAACCACCCCCATGATTCAATTACTTCCCAGTGGGTCCCTCTCATGACACATGGTTATTATGGGAACTACAATTCAAGATGAGATTTGGGTAGGGACATAGCCAAACCTTATCAGCTTCCTTTGATTTCATTGCTGACCTAACCAATCAGCACACCTGGCTCACTGGCTTCCTCTCACCCACCAAGTAGTCCCTAAAAACTCAGATCCCTGAAAGCTTGGGAAGATTGATTTGAGTCATAATAAAATTCCAGTTTCCAGGACAGTCAGCTTTGCATGAATTACTCCTATATTGCAATTTCCCTGTTTTGATAAATTGGTTCTGTCTAGGCAACAGGCAAGGTGAACCAGTTGGGTGGTTACAGTATGATCAGATTCATCTTAACTGCCTTGCTGCCCTCAGTAGGCATGGTGAATGCATGCTGGAGAGGAAACAATTCTGTCTATTTCCTGCTGCCATCTATCAAGAATAAAAACAACATCTCTAGTATTCATGGATACTGAGTACAAATCTCCAACACAGAAAATTAAGGAAAAACTGGGCCCTGAACACAGTAAAACAGAATCTTGTCTTTAAAATGTTGTTTTCTAAGGAAGAAGTATCTGAACTAAGGTTCAGTTAGACTAACAAACAAGGTTGAAAAAGTACCAGGAGATAGGTAAGTATAGAAATATTTTCCTAAGTAGGTCTGTGGTTAGGGGATAATTTAAATTTTGAAAGATGAGAGAGAAAACTTAATTAGCTATATGGTGTTTACCTGTAATATTTGCTGCTTAAAGCAGTTTTGATTCCTAAGTTAGTGTCTTGAACTGGAAAATTAAAATAAAGTTCTTCATAAAATAAGATGATTTTTAACATTTTATGACACGTTTAACCATGGTGGTCAGTTCTTCTGAATATCAGCAATGACATTTAATTTTTCAAAGGCACCATGCTTTAAAAGTTAGCTTTCACTTGGCATATTTAGTCAAGACTTTTTTTTATTTAAGAGAAGAATCTAAAA
>NW_012123376.1:6110038-6110813 GCF_000951035.1 Colobus angolensis palliatus | reverse complement strand
TTCATCTCTAAGTGTCACACTCATAAAGGATTACAAGTATTTCTATAGGTCATTGTTTTCCCTTAAGGGAAATATTTTGAAATAAAGTCCCATAATATATTCAGATAAGGTAGATGTCTGTGAAGTTTGAAAATACTACGAAGTACATCTCTACTTTTAGTGATTCACAGTGCTCATGATAATGTTCAGATATTTAAGAAATTCTGAATTAAGTCAACCTGGCTAACAATGCTTAACTCACAGTTTCCAGAAATTATTTGCCCCGTCATAGATTTTGTCAGGTCATAACATCCAATGACATAGCACAGAACTCTGTCATGAACTGCTTTAGAGTTTGGTAGTAACCCTCCCTCCATATGGCAATCTTCATAAATGGCATGCCCCCCCCAAAAGAAAATGAGTTATATCTCCCAAATGTATGACTTTGATAGCCAGAATCTGGGTTTGGAGGAGCCGATGAGCCCAGTCTCCACCCTTCACTGCATGTTCACCAAATGCCGACCATGACTGCTTTCCTGTTAACTAGTTCATCAGTCAAGAAGCCTAGTTCAGGAAATTAAAGAAAGAATTTAGGTCACGGCGTTAATATTATTTTCTTCTAATATAATATCGCATCTAGGAAACTACCCTCTGAGCTAAAAGGGGGAGAATAGAGATTAATAGCTATTCTCTACCACTATGTTTGCTTTGAAATCTGTGTCACATAAAAGCCAGAGCCAACATCAAATAAGAGAGGCAGGTATCAAGGATAGTTTTATGGTACTTTAGTTTCTTT
>NW_012123376.1:6094461-6108650 GCF_000951035.1 Colobus angolensis palliatus | reverse complement strand
AGATTCTAAAATGTTTTCTCATTTTTTGCCTTGTTTATAGAAAAGTTTATAATCCTGACACATTTTGGAACCCATAGGAGCTATAATGTGAAAAGGATGGATCAGATTTTGAGGTCAGTAAAATATGAATCTGAATCCCTGTTTAGCCCTTTCTCAGGATCTGCTAATTTAGGTAGGTCTTTTCTGAGTTTCATTTCTTGTCGGATTCATGGTATTGTTGGCAGAATAAATGATATCAGGTTAGTAAGATTTCTATAAAAATATAGAAGTATTATGATGTGTTTCTTCATTGTTTTTAAAGTAAAAGAAGGCTGGGTGCGGTGGCTCACGCCTGTAATCACAGTACTTTGGGAGACCAAGACAGATCATGAGGTCAGAAGATCAAGACCATCCTGGTTATCATGGTGAAACCCGGTCTCTACTGAAAATACAAAAAATTAGCTGGGCGCGGTGGCGGGCGCCTGTAGTCCCAGCTACACAGGAGGCTGAGGCAGCAGAATGGCGTGAACCCGGGAGGTGGAGCTTGCAGTGATCAGGGATCCTGCCACTGCACTCCAGCCTGCGTGACAGAGTGAGACACCATCTCAAAAAAAAAAAAAAAAAAAAAGGTTAGGAAAGTAAAATCTTTTATTCTTAATGTGGAGGGAGAAAGTGCTCCTTGAACATTGTGATTTATCTCAATTTATGTTAACTCACCGATATGTCTCACTCAGATGAGAAATGATGCATCATTTTTGGCAAGATATTTTCAAACAATCATGGTTCTCTTTCTCATATGAGAACATTTGAATATTTTGACTTTTCTCATCTTTATAACTAATGTTTTATAAACCTGTGCACTTTCTAAAGGAACACCAGGACACCAGGAAGAATATTTTGTGGTGTTATTGTTTTAACCTCAACTTCACAGTTTTCACAATAATGCTAGGTAGAAATCGATCACTGAAACTCAATTCCCCTATCTTTATTTGTAAAAATATTATTAACCTTCTTACAGAAATGGTTTGATTTTCAACGCTTCATGTCCACAATGTTAAAACGGTTGAAAGTTTCCAGAACCATGAGTCTAACCAACTTTTCTTCACATCATCCGTAGCAAATCATATTACTTTAGGGTATCAAGGAGTCACAATGGGAAATAAAAGGAAAAACAAAGATTGTTTTTGCTTTTATAACCCTTTGCTCTCACAATTCAACATTAAATCAACAGTGAACATTTGGTTTGCCCGAGGCAAACATGAAATCGGCTTGCCTGTTTGGAGCTTATATTAACTTTTGTTCTTATCAGTAGAGTCTTCAAAAGAAGCATAAATTCTTCTCTCTAAGAGACTCTCAGAACGAATGGTAATCCCCACTGAATTTATTCATTTCATCAAAATGATATGAATTCTAGCTGCCCAATTTTGTATTGGTAAAGTATATTGGTAATCTAGTTCAAAAGAAAGTCGTAGAGAAGAACTCATTGTAGCACACAGATAATTTCCCCTATAGCTAATCTTGTTTTTATTCAGACATGGAGTATTTGAGCCTCCGCAAGGCTATTGTTCTCTCAAGGGAGAAGACAAGTTTGTTGCAGGAAAACTATCTGATTGAACAGATAATTAAACATACTGGCAAGGCAAGAAGAAAAAGAAGAAACAACAATAACAACAAAAAAACCAAAACCAACCCCAAACCCTCTTACTCTAGATGATTTTCTTGCCAACAAAATCCGAGTCTCCATGTCATTCCTCTGTTCAATGCCACATTCAAACTTTAATAGCGACAAAAGACAATATTTAGAAGATAGAACAGATCAGCAGTGGTTTAAAAATGTTGCTGGTGGAAGGTACCTCAGTCACTGGCACCAAGTCTATTTGGGTTTGTAGCAACTTCAGTTCTTGCCTCCTCAGAAGAAAGAAACCTAGTGAGGGGCATAATACAGAAGAAGAGACTCAGGGAACTTTCAGAGAAGCAGTGGAAGTTTATTTTAAAAGGCTTCAGAGGCCAAGCACGGTGGCTCACGCTTGTAATCCCAGCACTTTGGGAGGCCAATGCAGGCAGATCACCTGAGGTCAGGAATTTGACACCAGCCTGACCAACATGGTGAAACCCTGTCTCTACTAAAAATACAAAAAAAAAAAAAAAAAAAAAAAAAAAAGCCACACGTGGTGGCACACACTTGTAATCCCAGCTACTTGGGAGGCTGAGGCAGGAGAATCACTTGAACCTGGGGGGCGGAGGTTGCAGTGAGGCAAGATGGCACCATTGCACTCCAGCCTGGGCAACAGAGCAAGACTCCATTTTAAACAACAACAACAAACAATACATAAAAACAAAACAAAACAAAGGCTTTAGAAGAGGAAAGGAAAATTCACTTGGAAAAGACCAAAGTGGGTACCTGAAGGTCAAGGGCAGTGTTTAACCTTGATCCTAGGACTTTATAGCTTGACCTCTTTACCATAATTCTTCCCCGAGCATGGGCTGCTGACATGCACAGTGCCCCCACTGCCCTTGGAAAATGAGCATATGTAGTGTGTTTAAGAAGTTGTGCCCATCTGTGGCTTTCTTCCCTTTGTCAGTGGAGTGTCCCCAGAAAGTCATACTCAGCTATTTTATCTCTTAATGCACATGCCCAGGAAGTTGCTTCTTCCTGGGATCCACATTCAATTAACACTTTAGTACAACAGGTGTGACTATCAGGAAATGGCTTCTACCTGGCTCTGACTGCCAATTTATCACTTTCAGAAAGGCAGTGTGTGATAACTGCTGAACAATCATCCGACATCCCTCCTGAGTGGGAGAGCCCTCTCCTGCCCCACTCATGCCTGTCTGACTACCTGTAACAAAAAACAGTAAGAGGAAGCAGAGATAAAGAGGATGTCATGGAGAAGCCCAAACTGATGGGCCTGTTTGAGCTGGTGTCTGCTTCATGAAACGCTGCGTTGATCTGTTGAATAAGTATATCAAGGACTCAGCTTAGATATATTTACTTTTCTACTTTTTTTTCCCTGTAGATACTATAAAAGGCGATTCACTTTACAAAACAATAACTCTAAATATAGGCAAAAAGGATAGCATGCAGGTGAAACCAAACAAATGAAATTAATATATTCTCAACACAACTAATAAAATGGCTCTGGCACTAGTAAATGAGGGCAAAAAAATGTAAATCTTTGTAAAAAAAAAAAAAAGTGTCAATTAGGCCTTCTGACATGTTCCACTACTGAGAACTAAGTGTTGATTACAGATGCACCCTTCATTTTAAAGATAGTACAAATAACTTGGCCTTTCCCTTGAAGCTTGTGGTAATATCAAGATTCTCTATCATTCCTTCCATAAAGAGGTGGTTTCTACGTCTCTTTTCCTTGAAGTTTAATTGAAGCTTTAAGCATCAGACGTTTAAAACTGATGAAGATGATATGGTTTGGCTTTGTGTCCCCACCTGAATCTCATCTTGAATTGTATTCCCATAATTTCCACATGTTGTGGGAAGGATCCAGTGGGAGATAATTTGAATCAGAGGGGCGGTTTCCGCCATAGTGGTCTCATGGTAGTAATAAGTCTCACGAGATCTGACGGTCTTATCAGGGGTTTCCGCTTTTGCATATTCCTCATGTTTCTCTTGCTACCACCATGGAAGAAGTGCCTTTTGCCTCCTGCCATGATTCTGCGGCCTCCCAACCATGTGGAACTGTAAGTCCAATTAAACCTTTTTTTCTTCCCAGTTTCGAGTATGTCTTTATCAGCAGCATGAAAATGGACTTATAAACACAAAGTTATGTTGTAATAAATAACAGAAATTTATCTAGGATGTCTAGAAAATCACATAATCTTATTAAGGTATTTGTTATAGAAGTCAGATTCCATATTCTTGAACTGAGGATAAATTTTAAAAGACAAAAAACATAAACATGAGCAAAATATTTACACCTACAAAATTAACACTTACAAAATGTACACTCATTACATAGGTACACTTACAAAATTTACACACATTAGATATTTACAATTATAAAATTTATACTCATATGACATATTTACACTTTCAAAATTTATGCTCACTGTTATTTTTAATAAACGAGTTGCATATGTAAATATTAATGTATGGTGCAAGAGAAAACAGGGCACTAGATTCATTATTTTTCAAGTAAATGTAGTAAAAAACAAGACATATCTATGAAACCAGTATGACTTGCATTACTAGTTGAAGGTTGTCTTTGTTAGGGTTTGCTCAAGACAAACAATTGAAATGCAAGTAATTTATTTAATAGTCAATCTCAGTAAATACCTGTATAAAAACTGGGAAGTTAGACAGAAACAAGTAGGAAGCAAATTAAATAAGAAACCATTGTAGACAACTAGAACTTCATTCAACTAAAAAATTCTGAGGAGCCAGGACCTGGAGTATTATTCCATTACATTTTATCAGTAATTGGTTGAAGGGCACTGAGAAGAAAGTGGTGCTGATTCCCCAGAATTTCTAGTTTCAGTAGATTTTGGCAGTCAGGTAAATTCTCAGGCAGAGGGACACAGGACAGAAAACTTATGCCACCTTGCTGTAAAGTAGTAACTGAGGGAATTTGGATGGGGGAACAACACCTACCACAGTAGACAACTTGTACCACTCACATCTACCAAGTTAGTTTGACACTGTCATCTCACACTTATTCAAGATTGTTGCTGGACAACTTTCATAAAAAAAAAAAGAAGTACCCCAAAAAGTTAATCTTAAGAGTTTTACTGGGATGTCCACAGCACTCAATGTTTCCATGGGGTATGGAATAATGGTCCCAAAGAAAGAATATCCATCACGCCTTGTTAGACTCACCTCATCCACTCATCCACAACCTGAAGTTTTGCTGGTCTAGGTTACTCACATGATGAAATCTGAGCCCCTGGTGACCCTTTCTATGTCAGGCTATGGCTGATGCAATTGCCCATTCACAGTTGTCACTAGTCACAGAAACATCAATTTCATAAGTTTCAGACATTGTTTTTCTCTGCTGTTTATGTAGTACATGGTCAATTCCCCCTGCCAATTTAGTGACTTTCTTGCTGTCTGGTTTCCCCATACAAGGAGCTCAAAGTGACTGAGGAGCCACCACAGCTTTACCTTACTGTGGCCCTGGGGAAAGTACCTTTCAGGGACCAGGGCCTTTAACCAAGCGGTGCTTACCTTTACAGGGAGAAGATGCAGAGTTTCCACTTGTGGTTCACTGAGATATGTAAAAAAGGGTTCTTCTTCCAACTTTTGGACCCCAGACTCATATATTCTACACAATGCAAAAAATTATCATATACTGGCTGTTGGGCCCTAGTATATTTTTCATCTTGAAGAAAATTTCCCCAATTACAAAAATGTCATAACCAGGTCACTAGCAATGCCTTTAAGAATTCGTCCCAGTGCTTCATCAGGCTAGCAATTTTCCTCGTGACCTATTGAACAAACACATTATAAGATGAATTTGGAGTAGTACCTCAGTTACCACCAGAAATTTAAAGCCTCCATTCTAACTAGGGACCTATAGTATTAATAACAGTTCAAACTCTTTTCAACAATCCTGAAAAGATTTGGGTATTTCTCTTTCTCCAAAAAACAATTACTCTGGTGAATGGTCATAGGTCTCCCGGAGATAGACTGGAATAATTACTGCTATTTATATATATTGTAGTTGGATTACAAATCACCGGCATTCCTTTAATCAAAGGACCTTGAGTTTGAGGGATAGCTTTGTCCTGGAAATTAAGCCAAGGATTGTGATTTTTCCACTAGAGCAGTTTTTTGCTCCTCCAATCTTTACCTTTCTTCATTATAGGATTCAAGAAATGCACTCAATAGCTTTCTATTTATCTTTTCCTTAGGAACACCATAGTCAATTAGCCAACCACAGATCCCTGGAGGTCCAGGAGTGTCATTTCATCCTTGCTGCTAGTATCATAATTATGCCCACCTTGTCTCTGATAGTTAAGCGCTGAAACATAACCTCCATTATTTTGGAATCCTCTCTTCCTCAAGGACATTACATAATCCAGTTACATAAAAGCCTTTCTATCATCAATCCCAGCCTGTTGGGGACAGCCACCACTGGCTTCTCAATAAAGCTGATAGCTCCTCAATAGTACATTCCTTTTTGCTTTGGGGAAGTGATTGTCCTTAGAGGCCTCCTGGAGATCAGAGTCAGCTGCTAGTTTCTTTAATCTTATTTAATAAATCTAGTCTAGCTTGCTGCCCTCTCAGCCTTTTGGTCTCAGAGCAATTCTGGCATTTCTACTTCATTTCTACTTATTACCTTGATTGTGTCTTTTTGTTTTGCTTTGTTTTAATTTTGTATGCTTGGAGAATTCATCCCACCAGCATATTAAGGCTAGCTCCAGGTGTTCTGACAAGATATTAATTATGAAATAAAAGATGAAAACCCAATTGTTAATGAACTCTACTTTATTCAGCCTTATATTCAGCCCACTTTGACCCAGAACCATCACAGTTCATTCCAATTATGATCTGTTGGTTCTGGTTTGTTTCTAATAGCTGGATTCTCTTGTTCTTTTGGTGAATAATTATTTTCCTCGTGAAACAGAGACAGGGCTTTCCTCATTAAGCCATAATGAGGCTTGAGCCTATATATTAGTTTAGAAACAATGAGGGGAAGTGGGAGATTTCATCTTGACAGGAATCTATCTCCTGTAAGACCTTGCCTAGTTGTTAGGCAAGTAGTTTCCCCATAAGTGGAACCTAAAACAAGAATATCTGTGCAACTTGTTTCTTTGTGAAGTGATCTTTAGAAACACTGGATATGAGGAAAACAATTGAGAATTTGTACTGGATTGAACAATATTTCCTCAGAGTTCATGTCCACTTGGTATATGACCTTTGCAAATAGGGACTTTGTAGATGCAAGATAAGGTCATACAGGGTTAGGGTGGGTTATAAATCCAATAATTTGTGTTTTTTATAAAAGAAAGGAAAGGGATATTTAGATACAGAGACACAGATAGGAACACAGGGGAGAAGGCCATCAGATGACAGAAGCAGAGATTCAAATGACACCATTATAAGGCAAGGAATGTCAAGAATTGTTGACAATCATTATAATCAAGGAGGAAGCACAGAAGGATTTTTTCCTAGAGCCTTCATAGGGAGTATGGCCCTGCTGACCCCTTGATTTTAAATATCTGACCTCCAAAACCATAAGATAATATATTAATACATTTTTGTTAAGTCGTCCAGTTTGTTTTAATGTTATTTGAACATCTGTGATGAACAAAGTTTTCATTGACTTCCTCCCTCTGGTCATCCAGAGGTGACTTTTGTTTAGCAGCTTTAGGAAAGGAATGCAGGTAGGAAAAGAAAGGAAGCCAACAAATGTGGTGTGTTTTCAAGCTCTGATCCTCAGGATCACTGGTGTTTAATTCCGTCTGGGAATTCTGTGTACCAGCAGAATATGTAGTCCTTAGTTATTCTTTTTGCCAGGTGCAGAAGTTGGGCTAGTTATCTACCAATCCTCATCAGCTGAATGCTGTTTCCAGGAGGTTATTTTATTTCCCAACACTTCTGACTTGGTATGCACTGGAGCACAGCATACTCTGATAGTCAGAGAGTTCTCTCAGTCAAGAAAACAGAAAGTCTGGGAGTTGGAACTAGAGCCTATGATCATGGAAATGGTAAGAGCCAGTAAAATATAGATGGACACTGACAGTGTCTGCTAGAGATATTCAAATAAATTTGTGTTGTTTATTAACACTCAGATTACAAGGACCATCCACATACAGATCTTCTCCCACCTAACTTGCCAGAACTCTTGGGCTCAGTTGGTCTTCACAGGGTAATCACTTGCCAAGCTACATTTTGGCTGCAGTTCCTTTAGTTAGGATTACTCTAAAAAAGTAGCCCTCCGCAATTCAATAGAAAGTTGCTCACTGTTGTGTTGGTGACTTTGATATTCGGGTTTTCTCAAAGTAAGTCTCAGTAGTCTTTCAACAGAAAACAATAGCATGTTGCCTGGCTTATTTTCAGACAGTTTCCTCCAAGCGAATGGTGGCTTAGTTCACACTTTTGTGAATAACCATATTGCCAAAATGTTCCCCCAATGCCAGGGTGGTTGTCTTGCCAGAGTCTTTCAGAAAAGTCACACGTCGTGCCAGAGCCAGCCCTCTCTAATTTCCCTTTGGCCCTGGTGCTGAGCCTAGATTACCTTCCCAGATTCTCTGTTCTCTCATTGTCTTTTCCATTATGCAGACTCAATGTCTCTCAATTGGGATAAACTTTGTTCATCACAGATGTTCTAATAACATTAAAACTTAAAAGGAAAGGATACACATTCCATTACTGTCAGGGGATCCTTTGGCTTTGCACAAATTTGTCTAGCCCTCCACAGTGACCTTCTAGAGTTTCTTACCAAGGGGCTATTAGGAGGAATTATATTAATGACATAAATTTGGTTTTCATATAAACTTCAAACACACTAATAATTGTTAAAAACCAACTTGTTAATGAATGCTATTAGTCAGAAGAAGAAAAGAATATAAGGACATGAGTAGATTGTTTTCATATTCATGAAAGCTATTAGAAAACTAAGTTGTCATTTCCACTAATAAAATATCACTCTTCCATTAGATAGAAGATGTGCAAAAATTAATTATCCAGATATTAGATTAAAATGATTTATTTATTAAAAATATTTACTGTTGACCTACTTTGTGCCAACATTGTTTTGGGTGGTGGATCGATAAAGACTAAGAAACAATCCCTATCCTTATGGAGTTCACAGTATGAAAGGGACAAAAGCAATACAATTAGTCTGCCAAATAACAAAAATGTATGACACGTGCTATTAGGAAAGGAAGAAATTACAGTGATTCAGATTAGAGAGTGACTGAAGCCAACTAACTCTGGATAATGTGTTCACGGAAGACCTCTCAGAACTTATATTTATTTTGAAACTGAAGGGAATAGAAAGATGAAAGCAGTAGGAAAAGAGTTCCAATCTGAAGGTAAATGCTGTGCAAAGACTCTTATTTACATGAAGCTTGGAATAGTATTGAATCTGAAAGCAACCAGTATGTCTGGAACATTGTGCTTAGAGATTATGTTGGAGTGCTGTCAGTGTCCAGAAGACATAGGTCTTTATAGGTGATAGTGTTACTGGAAAGGGGTCCTGATCCAGACCTAACCCCAGGAGAGGGTTCTTGGACTTCACACAAGAAAGAATTTGGTGCTAGTCCATACAGTAAAATGAATACAGGTTTACTAAGAAAGTACAAGACTGTCTATTCCAAAGGTAGAGCATCCTCAAGGGTTGCTTATTGGCTATTTTTATGGATATTTCCTGATTATATGCTAAACAGTGGGTTGATTATTTACGAGTTTTCCAGGAAAGGGGTGGGCAATTCCCACAACTGAGGGTTTTTCCTCTTTTTAGACCACATAGGATAACTTCCTGACGTTGCCATAGAAGTTGTAAACTGTCATGGCCCTGGTGGGAGTGTCTTTTAGCATGCTAATCATTATAACTAGCATATAATGAGCAGTGGGGACGACTAGAGGTCACTTTCATGGCCATCTTGGGTTTGGTGGGATTTGGTCGGTTTCTTTACTGCATGATATTTTATCAGCAAGATCTTTGTGACCTGTATCTTGTGCCAACCTCCTATCTCATCATGTGACTAAGAATGCCTAATTTCCTGAGAATGCACCCCAGTAGACCTCAGCCTTATTTTACCCAGCCCCTATTCAAGATGGAGTTGCTCTGGTTTGAACACTTCTGACAATA
Source organism: Colobus angolensis palliatus (assembly GCF_000951035.1). NCBI lineage: Eukaryota > Metazoa > Chordata > Mammalia > Primates > Cercopithecidae > Colobus > Colobus angolensis. Next base: position 6,098,898 of record NW_012123376.1, on the reverse strand, counting down.
GTAAAAAATGTCAGTTCTTTTCCAAGTACAATAAGTATTAAGCAAGTGGATAACATGATACAATTTATGTTTTAGAGATATCCATCTGCTTTTTGCACAATGTATTGAAGAAGGATAGGAGAAAGTAGAGGGCAGAGCTAGAATCCTACGGCAGTTGCCCAAGTGAGAGCCACTCATTTTTAACTGAAAATGTTAAAGAAAAATAAATCTCAGGACCTGAAAATCAGTAAGCTAAGGGAAAATCAAGCTGACAACTATGTCAGGCAAACCCGCCTCCAATTTTACTCCTAAACAAGATAGCTACAAAGATAAAAAGCGACATACCTTCCTCACAATTTGCCCACAAGGAAATTTCTCGTGGACGGAGGACAAACAGAACTCAAAGCCATCTTATTGAGGCTCATCTGAGACAAATGCATATCTGATTGCTTTCTCTGCCCTGTGGTTTATGTAAAATGCAAACTCCCTGAGACACACTAAAATGTGTATTCATTGGAAGGCTGATCAAGGACTCAAAAGAATGCAGCCTTTTGTCTCTTACATACATATGACCTGAAAGCTCCTGCCTCAAGTTGTCTCATCTTACCAGATCAAACCAATTTACATCTTGCACATAATGATTGATAGCTCATGTCTGCCTAAAATATATAAAAACAAACTATACCCCTGACTACCTTGGGTACATGTTACCAGGACCTCCTGAGGCTATGTCAGGGGCATGTACTTAACCTAGGCAAACTAAACCGTCTAAATTGATTGAGACTTATCTCAGATAACTTTTGATTTACAAAGATATTAGGGTTTATGACTACTTTTCTTCTAAGTTCAATCTGATTTTTGATTAATTAGATACAGCTTGATGCATTATGGCTGTGCAAGGACATTGCATTGACAGTGAAAGCACATGTTCACATTGATTATAAAGGATGAGTGAGCTTCTCCAATTTTTAATTCCGTACCAGAAGTTACGCCAACATCATAGGTAATCTGGTGTAATGGTTTTAAAACTGCATGTAGAACTACTTAATCGGAGATAAATGGATATGTACTTTAATCTTTATCTAAAAACTTAGCACAAATATCACTTACAAGATATAGGAAGTTTATTCAGTACATGACACTGTAGTTAGTTCAATGTATTCAGTAGGTTCAGATGGATATAAATAAATATAAATTAAATGTTAAAAGTTGTCATTAAAAGAAAAAATTTATTAAAACAGAATTTTAAAATAAAATAAAACTAAATAATTTTTATTTTATTAAAATGGCCCTGTTGTGCCATTTTATTTTGTTTTAATAAATACAAATTTATTTATTAAAAAATAAAAATTTTATTAAAACAAATACATAAATGCAGATTGTTGTATTTTTTTGTTTGTTTTGCCGTGACTCACCGTAATTTTATATTTTTCAATAGTATCTTCTCATTTTTATTGTCAAAATTAAAAATTCACTTGATGAATTTCTCTATTGTTACTTTATTTTAATTCTATAGTAAACAGTTCAATTTACAATAAATTCTTTAGCTATTGATGTGCAAATTATACCACTGGATATATTCATTCTAAGGGAAATTAACATAAGGGTATGGAATTTTTGCTTAATGAATCACATAATCACTTAACAAAACTCTTTAGCAACAACTGATTTTCCTTTTTCACAGTCGTATGATAGTTTTAGCTGTTCATCAAATTGAAAGATTGGAAAGAAAAAAGATTGAATTACTGGGAAAGCCCTAGCCAATAACATGATAACAAAATGATATATTGTGATACAAATAAATCAGTCTGGCAGTTTTAAATTCTAAAATTATTTTTGAAAAGACCAAATACTCCATGAGTCTTTCTTTTATGGACAGACTGATGAATATTATAGACCCTTAAATTCATTCAAGTAGACCTTGCTTACAAGCAGATGACATTTTCTTAAACCCTCTGTTTGGAGCAGGTCTTCTCTCTTAGCAAAGCAATCACTGAAGCTGACCTTAATAGTACCGACTGTGTTGGTCCATTTCCATACTGCTATGAAGACATACCAGAGACTGGATAATTTATAAAGAAAAATAGGTTTAATGGACTCACAGTTCCATAAAGCTGGGGAGGCCTCACAAACAGGGCAGAAGGCGAAGGCGGAACAAAGGCACATTTTACGTGGTGGCAGGCAAGAGAGTGTGTGCAGGGGAACTGGCCTTTCTAAAACCATCTGATGTTGTGAGACTTATTCACTGTCATGAGAGCAGCATGAGAAAAACCCACCCCCATGATTCAATTACCTCCCACTGGGTCCCTCCCACGACACATGGGGATTATGGGAGCTACAACTCAAGATGAGATATGGCTGTGGACCCAGTCTCCATAACAGGTACCTAGAATCTAAAGTCACGTATTCCAAATGCTTGAGGCCCCTTCCCTGTTTATGGGCTTAGACTGTTAGCTCACATGATATAAAATCACGATTTTTTTAACCTAAAATTATCTAGATATGTTAAAAAAACATTATGTTCCAGGTTGAAAAACAGAAACCTGAAATGAGGGCAGCTATCCATTTCAGACAGCATTTAAGACATGTTCTTGTACCTGTCACTGGACCAGAACCTATATGTATGTCAAGAGGAAAGGGTAGTATCTCTTGTGAACCTGAATAATGGTTTCTACCTTGTTATTTGTACTTCTTTGTCACGTCAGCACACTTGCATACCTGTGCTTTAGAACTTGACTGAACTTACATATAATCCGTGTGGATAACAAGGAATTGAAGAAGCTTTACTTAACGTGTTCTCTTTTTGTTGGGTTGAAGCTATGTTCTGTCTGAAATGATCTAGAGGAGGCAGTGGAGAATATATTCTTCAATATAAGAAATAAGAAAGGGGAGATCTCTAAAAATCCTATATACAGTTAAAAAAAAATAAAAGAATGCTGTGAACAGCTGTGGACAAATTACTGCAAATACATTTGACATCATCTATGAAATGGACAATTTCTTTGAAAAACAAACTACTAAATCTCACTCAAAAATAAATATTTAATGTATTATATAAATAGACCTATGTTAGTCAAATAAATTGAATTTACAATGAAATATTTTCTAATAAAAAACTTGAGGCTTAGATGGCTTCAATGGTGAGCTTTCCCAAGCATTTGAGGAAGAAATAATACCAATTTATGTAAATGCTTCCAGATAATTGAAGATGAATGGACACTTTTTAACTCACTCCTATAAGGTTATCAATATCATAGGATAGAATTAGACAAAATGTAACACAAGAAAATATGACCATTGATGCAAAAATTCTCAGCATAATTTTAGCAAAACAATTTCAACATTTTATCATGATTTAGTGGGGTTTATCTCAGAAATCCAAAGATGGTTTAAAATTTTTAAAAAGATAAGCAATGTAAATCACCATATTAAGAGACTAAAAATGAAAAATGATTTGATCATCTTAATATATACAGAAAATTTTTATACAAAACCCAACATTTATTCATGACAAAAGTCTCAGCAAAATAGGAATACAAATAAATATAAACAATCCGATAATGGGCATTCAGAACAAACATGTCACTAAAATTAGATTTCATGGTGAAAGGCTGAGTAAATTTCTCCTAAGATTGTAAACAAAGTGAGAATGCCTAGTTTTACTGTTCTATTATCTGAATTTTATTAGATGGCATGAATTATCCTTATATAACTTTATTAAATTATAATTAAAGCACAATGAATCATTAATACTTAAAGTGTGCAATTTTATATTTTTACATTTGTATCTTGAAATTATCATCCCAATAATAAAAAAAAAAGAACAGATCCATCACCCACCAAAGGTTTCTTGTTTCTCTTTGTTATCCTTCTCTGTCTCCCAATCCATCTACATGCAACCACTAATGTGTTTTCTGTCATAGATTAATTGTGTGCTTTTGGTGAATTAACCCTTTATCATTATAAAATGACTCATTTTCTTCTGGTAATATTATTGTCTCTGAAATACTCCCTGTCTGAGATCAACATGCTCATTCAGCATCCTGTTGATTAGCATTACCATGATAGTTTTTACTATCATTTTACTTTTAACATATTTGTGTTTTTATATTTAAAGTAAATTAGTTATTGGTAGTATTTGGGTTTTGCTTTCTTAAAAAAATTTATTCTGACAATCTCTGTATTTTAATTAAAGTATTTAAGCCTGAGTTTCATGTGGTTGTGGATATGGTTGGCTTAAATATATCATTTTGCTGTTTCCTGCTACTTGTTTCATCTGCTCGTTGTTCTCCTTTTGATCTTCTCCAGACTTGTTTTACATAACTAAGAAAAATTATGTGTATCCCTCCATTTACCTTTTCTAGTGTTCTTTATTGTTTTGTGTAGATACAGATTTTCATTTGTTATTCTCCTTCTGCTTGAAAGACTTTCACATTTCTTTTTTTTTTTTTTTTTTTT
>NW_012123376.1:6082661-6094301 GCF_000951035.1 Colobus angolensis palliatus | reverse complement strand
ATCTCCTGACCTCGTGATCCGCCCGTCTCGGCCTCCCAAAGTGCTGGGATTACAGGCTTGAGCCACCGCGCCCGGCCTCACATTTCTTATAGTAAGGATCTACTGGTGATGAATGCTTAATTTGTAAATACCTAAGTCAGTCTATATTTTATTTTTGCTTTCCAGGGATTTTTTTTTTTTTTTTTTTTTTTTTTTTTTTTTGGTGCATATTGATTCCTAGGCAACTGTATTATTCTTTAGGGCTTTAATGTTGTTCTGCTGTCTTCTGGGTGGCGTTGCAATTTCTGATGAGAAATCTGTGGTCATTTTTATCTTTGTTTTTCCATATTTTTTTAAATTCCTCTGGCTCCTTTAAAATATAATTATCACTAGTTATAAGAAATTTGATTGTAATGTATCTTGGTATAGTTTTTCTCAATTTTTTGTTACATCCTAGACCTGGAGTTTATATTTTACATCAAATTGGGTGAATGTTCAACCATTATTTCTTCAAACCTGCTTTTATGTGTCGTCCTTGGCTTCAGGGACTAAAATTGCATGTCTATTTGGCTGAATGAAGTTATTCTACACCTTACTTTTGGTCAGAACATGTTTTCATTTTTTTTTTCCTCTCTGTGTGTGCTTCACATTAGATAATTTGAAAGGTCACAAAATCTTCAGCGTGTCTTTTCACCAGCTGAAAACCTCTGTGGTTAGTGGCACCTCTGCTTGAGTTTCACTTGCAAGCTCTGGGCTCATTCCACCCACTCGGCCAGGCTGCATTTGGCTTGTGCTACTGGCCCAGATCCCGTGCCAACCAAGAGCAAGCCAGGCATGAAGCAGCGAGGGGTATGTGAGCAAGCAAGTGTGGGGTCCAGCCACTGCACACAGTGAGGCACATCAGCTGCTGTGGCAGGTGGGCAGCTCCAGATGCTGGTACAAGTACTGGCCCCTTTTGAGGCTGCAGCTGGACCAGACGTACCACAAGCAGTTTCCACTATAGGCACCAATGTTTGAACAAGGGGAACCCTATGGCACCCAAAACTTAAACACCAGGAACCACAGAGCCCCAAAGAGGTATTACAGTGTGTTATAGCCCTATCTTGGAGAGTCCTGAGGTCTGGGATCCCAGAAGGGTCACTGCTCTTTTCTCTTTCTTGTCTCCTGCAGTGCAGTAAGTCGGGGAGCATATTTCAGGGGCACATGTTTCAGCCCATTTGTGTTACTGCTCTTTGAGTCCTGCTGTCCTGCTCTGTCCTTGGCTCCTGGGCTGGCCTGGCCCTACTGCTACTTCCCATTGCATGGGGTGGCCACCCAGTGCTGGCAGAGGATGGGAGGGCTATAGTGTTACAGCAGTTCAGGCTCAGGGAATCCTGAGGTCTGGGCCCCCAGAAGGGTCACTACTCTTGACTCCCACAGTCCCGGAGCATGTCACCACCCACAGTTCAGCAAGCCAGCCAGAAATGTGTTACAGCTCCTTTTACTCCTGCTGTTTGGCAGGTCCCAAGTTCTTACCCTGCCTTCAGGAAGAATTCAGTTATGTAGAAAACTGGAGGTTGAGCAAGGTGGAAAGGAGCTTTTTTTTTTGAGCAACAGAAAATCTCCCAGGAGACTTGAAGTGGGTAGCTCCTTTCTGTAGGCAGGACATCCTGATGAGTGTGTAGCTACCCAAAGTGAGTAGCTCCTATCTGCAGGCAGGTAGTCCCTATGATTATCTGAGTCTGGTTGAGTATGGGGTGTTTACGGGCTCAGAATGGAAAAAGTGAGTGTTGATTGATCTATGGGCAGTCATGGGTGTTACTGGAAAAAGCAGTAGTTGACAGAAAGGCATCAAGGAAGTTATCCCTCTGGGTCACAGACTTCACTTGGGACTGGCACTCCAGCTCTCAGGCTTCAGGACATCTCTGACTTGAAGGTGAAGCTTCCCTGGGGACCTGCCTCTTTCCACCTAGGAACCTGACTGTGTCCCACTGCCATCAACATGCCATCTTTGGCACCGAGGCTGTCCACACTGAGGGGTTCTGGCAGGTCTGTACTGGGATCCCTTCAGCTTCCCAGCCTCCCTCCCATGCTCTTTGGTGCCCAACGTCTGGAGGGAGGGCTGAGAAGGCAGGGGGCTGGCACCTCAGCACCACATCCCAAACGTGTGCACACCCAGCTGGGTCATGACAGTGCAAGGGCTTGACCACAACTGTGCTCCACATCACAGAGGGCACCAGGAGCGAGGAGAGGTCAGGGTCCAGGAGCAGGTACTTCTGAGCCTGCAGGGGCAGGTGGCTTCTCAGGCCGCTGAGAGCACAGAGATGTCTGCACCCGGAGCCATGGCTAGGCGCCTGCAGTGTTGCCTCGGAGCATGGGATTCCATCTAGCCGACTAGATGGGCACAAAACTCCTACTCAGGTCACCTGTTCCTGGCTCCACCTCCCCTACTGCAGCTGGCATCCTTGCAGCAACTGCTCAAGATGGGCCACCATCACCATCACTAATGTTGTTTCAAGTTCACCAAGAATTCCTTCTATAATGTCTCATATTCAATTCTATCCAATGTGTTTTTTCATCTCAGACACTATTACGCTTTTTACCATTTGATTTGTGTCTTTTTCGTGTCTCCTATGTTAATTTTAAATATTCTTGTTGAACACAAAATAGAGCTACCTTTTGACTTAGGAATTCCACTACTGGGTATCTACCCAAAGGAAAAGAAATCATTACATGAAAAAGACAACTGCACTTGTATGCTTATCATAGCACTATTCATGATAGTAAAGTCATGGAGTCAACCTAAGTGTTCATTAATAGAAGACTGGATAAAGAAAATGTGGTATATAGACACAATGGAATACTATGCAACCATAAAGAAGAATGAAATTGTGTCTTTTGCAACAACATGGGTAAAGCTGGAGAGCATTGTCCTGAAAATAACTCAGAAACAAAAAATCAAATATTGCATGTATTCATTTATAAGTGGGAGCTAAACAATGGGCATGCCTGGGAATTATAGCTATGAGGGACTCCAAAAGAGCTGATAGGTCAGAAATGAAGGTTAAAAATTACCTTTTGGGTACAATATTCACTATTTGGTTAGTGGATACACTAGAATCCCAAACCTCACCATTACATAATATATCCATGTAACAAACCTGCACATTTACCCCCTGAAACTATAATTAAAAAAAGAAAATAAGTATTCTTATGTGTTCCTCCTTTTTGAACATATGAATACTAATTATGACTGATAAAATATTCTATCATCTGTGTTATTTTTTATCTATTTTTGTTGATTACTTTTTCCTCATCATAGTTTGTGTTTTCCTGTCTTTTACGTGTCTGATAACTGTTAACTGGTTGTCAGAAAGTATAAATTTTACTTTTTTACATGTTAAATGTTTTGTATCTCTTTATACATCTTTACCCTTTGTTCTGTGACACACTTAAGTTATTGGAAACATTTTTATCCTTTAAAGACTTGGTTTTAAGTTTAGTTAGGCAGGCACAGAGTAGCTATTAGAGTGAAATTTGACTCACTATGGAAACAACATCCTTCTGAGTATTCTACCCAATATTTCCTGTTTTATTGACATTTTTATTCTGGCTGGTGAGAACACAAGTAATTCCTAGCCATATGTTAATGTCAGGAATTGTTCCACTTGCTCTTTCTAGAGATTCTTCACCAAAGCTCCTGATATTTTGCCATGCATATTCTCGGATTTTGGTCAACGTAAGACTCAATGGGGTCTCTCTGCTAATCTCTAGATTCCTCTCTCTCTCTCCCTCCCTCTGTGTGTATGTGTGTGTGTATGTGTGTGTCTGTGTTTGTGTGTAATTCTTTCCTCTCTGGAGCTCCACCCTATGAATTCTAGCTGCCATTGTCTCCCCAAGTTCTACCACTGTCCTTTCAACTCAAGTGGCTACCAGGCTTTGTTTATATTTCTACTCACACTGTAGACTAGAATCTCCATTTGTTTCTCTTCCATCAGATATCATAGCCCTCTGTTGCCTTTTGTGTCATTTCTGAAAATTGCTGCTTTATGTACTTTGTCTAGTTCTTTGCTTGCCTAGGTCAGGAGGGTAAAAACATCCTCTATTGCTTCTTCATGGCTGAAAGCAGAAGGTAGCATACATTGTTTTTATAGTTAGACAAAATATAAAATATAAACTTATTACCTTCTTGATACAATTGAAAATTCATGGGTCAGTGAAAATATTTTTTTCTAAAGCATGTTTTGGAGATAGGCAACCTGACCAGAATTACAATGCAGTGTCTACTGCCCATTTCTTCTGATTTATATGGGATAACTGGCATCAACACACAGATTCTCACTGTGCTTCTAGAGACTAGAGAGTTCAATTCATTATTAAGAAGACCATAATTTTAACGTACTAAATACAGATATGGATAAATGTGGTAAACATAAAATAAGATTCCTTAAAATTTTTAAGAATTATTTTTTGTTTACTTTAATTGAATATGGCTGGGGAAGAGAACAGTTTAACCTGCAGATAAATCTATACAATGATTTTCTACCAATACTATTATAATAACATAGGAAGGAGGAAGTAAATGTACTTGAGAAAGTGTTTATGGACTTAAATGCCTATATAGCATTGGTAGATAATGAGTAATTGTAACAAAAGAGCTACAAAGAAAAGGAGAGAATAAAAGTCAAAATAAGCAAACACAATTTATATTTTATCAATGTCCTGAGATCATGAGCACTGAAAACTATATACTGATTAAATTAAACTTAGTTTAGATTGCAAAAGGCAAGTGTGGATGGAGTTCCAATGTTAGCAGATTTTAGAAGAGGAAAACTCTGGAAATAGTTTGGCCAAAATAATGAAAGAACAAGTTTATAAAATAAAAGATAATAATTGTTTATCTCCAAGACTCTGATGAGAGTTATCTGTCATAGCTGCTTAACATAATTGATAGTTTCCCTGAGTTCACATCTATATATTTTACCACTTTTTGCAATATAATTAACCCTGAACTGAAAAATAAGTAATAATTTAAAATAACTATTCTACTACATATGAGGGGCTCTACTGTCTTTATATTTTACGGTCAAATAACATTGGTATATCAAAGAGATCCTGAATAAAATGGAATAGACAACATAAAATTTAATGTTTCTCCCATTACAGTTTTAAATCAGTGATCCATTTTTGCTCCGCACAGACCCAAATGTCATTCAAGCAATCACTTCACAGTCCCATTTGGTGCTATTGTTGTTTTTACGGTTCAAGCCCACACCTGGTTCTAATAACCCAGGAGAAGAAAGAGTACTTAGAGGAAGTATGTTTGTCATGAATCCTAGATCTAGAATTGGCATGTATTACTTCTGCTCATAGTCTATTGTTCAGAACTTAATTCAACCTTGATGAGGAACTATAGACCTATCTAGTTGAATTGCTTTATGCTAAGCCAAAGCTTTATTGTAACAATAGAGGAGATATTATTAGATAATTATGAGTCTCTACTATGATTCTATATGTCAAGTCCTAAATTTATATTCTTCTTAAAAAATCTATAATCAAGGGATAAAACCTCAAGTCAACTCAAATCAAGTTTCTTCAAAGTTCATTTTCATCAACAGTTATGTCCATTTCACTCTGTATCCCAAATTTTAATCACAGCATTCTGCTGGTAGAACTTAAATCACACAAAACATTAGCTCCTCTCACCTAGATGAAAATATCTCTAAAGATATATCCAAAATATTTCATTCACTCATTAAACACATTTTCTGCATTAAACAAAATTTATTGAGCTAGTAGAATACCACACTGGGCACTTGTCTAATCAGACAAATTTTGAAAAAAAAAAAAAATGAGTCCTTTTGGACAAAGAAGTAGATGAAGCAACTACCAAAGAGTCATATTTTACAGGAACTCAATGTGATTGAATATGAGTGGAAGAGGAGGATGAGGGTCCACTTTCTACAAGTGTGAAAATGTGGTGCTATTCACCAAGGAGATATCAATGGTGGAAGAGGTTTCAGACAAATAATAACTTTCAGTTTTGTGATATTAACCTCGTGGTCCCTGTAAGACATTTGGGTAGATGCCTGGTAAATCAATGGAAATACAGGTTAAGAGCTCAGGATAGAGGTCTGATATAAAATCATAATTTTGAGCTTGTTATCATATCAGCAGAAATTTGATGATGCATGTGAGAAAGACTATACAGGGATAGAATAGCCACTGAGCCTTACATAATACTAAATTTAAACTACAGACAGAGAAAAATCCAGTAAAAGAGAAAAATATAGCATAATCAGAGAATAAGAATAGATAATATATAATAGATAAAATAAATGTTGACTGAACTAAAAATGTGGTAATGTGTTGCACATACTTTTGTAATACTGAATTTTTTTCAAATTTTGTTAAAAGTGATATTTTTTAAAAAACTATGTATCTGCATTTTAAATTATCTCTTATAATATATTTGAATAAAATGCCACATGATATAAGTTATCAAAAGATTTCCAGAACGATTTTAACAACTTATATCTCCACATTCTCTTAATGCACAGGACCATTACAAGCATTGATTTTTATCTTTTTATTTTTCTTTTAGCAAATTCAATAGGTAGGTCATGATTTCTGAATATATTGAGCCATTGATTCTGTGTTTCTATGTACTACCAGTGATTTTACCATTCTATACTTAACCTAAAGAGCTTACAATAGATATTATGCTTCGTTAATTTTGATATTTTTATAATGACTTGTTTTAATCAATATTATTTATGTATTTTTTCTACTTCGAGGTGGGACATTCGATAAAGCCTAATCACAACTGCTAGTACTCCAAGTATTTTCTCATATATTACATAGGTGTACCCAAAAATCCAACCAAAATAATCCCATTTTATTGCTATTACTAGTTATCTTCTTTTTAACAGAAATAAATGTGTCTCTTCTCTTTTTCTTTTCTTGTTATGATTTTCTTGCCTTGCCAAGTCAAATTCCACTCTAGAAAGGGCTGTTCAATGAATCTAAATTGAAGTATTAGAAAGTACATACTCATTCCCTTCTATTATTTGTCTGTGATCCATTCTCGTACTTGAATCCCCAGAACAAGTTAATTTACACAGAAAGAATTACTTACATGATTTGAAAAGATTGAGGATCCAGGCTGATGCCATACAGCAGATATATATAGAGGTCTATGTGTATAGGATTCTTTATATAAATTGATAGCTAAATAGATTTTTACTAAAATTTACTATTTGCAATGCCACCCAATCTCCTGATTTATGTTTTGACTTTTTGATGAACTTCCTTGCTACATTTTTATAATACATATAATCAAAATAGTCAAAACAAAATAATATTTGATTTTAACTTAGTAATCTGAACATAAGGCCAATATATTTGATCATATATCTACTGGTACTTGTTTTTAGTAATTAAAGGAATGGGAAGCACATAGAAAGTAGTAGCACATATACATCATGAGGGATGGTACTTTGTCTATTTTTTACTTTTAGTGCCTATTGAAGGCCAAATGCAGTATTTTCTCAATAAACAAAATGAATGATTGTTTTATGAAATGATAAGTTTTAATGATAAATTTAGCATCAAGAAAAAGATAAAATAGAAAGAATGCCTAGGTCTCCAAGGCTGTTTATATTTCTATGTTCTTGTATTCCTTCCTTCCCATTCTCTTACTCTCACAGTTGGTTTATCACTGACTTTAGAACATGGCAGTAGGAGTGCCACAGTGTTTTGTTCAACAGTTTTAAATTATTTTGGTAGAAAGAAATCAATGCCTATAACAATTATTCTCCCTCTTGATTTAAGATGTTCTTCTGGTAAACCTTATCCTACTGCTACTGATATCACTTTTATTGTGGAAATTTTACATAGTCTCTAGGAACTTTTTTAGTCTACCAAAGACAACACTAATTTTATTTAAAACCTTGACCATTCCACAGTTCATCCAAAAACTTCATAGGGAGCAATGTCTGACTCAAGCTGAAATAACTAAACTGCCAAAAAAAAAAAAAAGTTCCTTTCACAGAATATTATTTTTTAAACAGCAAAATTACTGTTACCTATTTATTTATTTATGCCATTCTCATTTTAGGTTTAGAGCACTTGTAAAAGCAGAACAGCTGTAGGATCCATATTATATCAATAATTGATAGTGCTGTATGTACACCGTGAAACATTTTTGTCTGTAGATGCAAGCACCTGGGGAAATCTGGATCAAAGTAGGCTCATTCAGATCTCTAACAGAATTAGCAAATTAAAGAGAGATAAGAGACTGGAGGAAGACTGATCTTAGCTAAGAAGATGTAACAACATATAGTAGCTCTGGCCGGATATGGTGAATTTCTAAATGATGCCATTGGAGTTCCCTAAATATAAGTCTGTATTTATCACATAGAAAATTACTCCAGCTTAAATAATTTTTTTCAACAGAATTTTTCCTACATTTAAAAAGTAAGTTACTATTGCATACTATATTATAGTGAGTATAAAATAGGTTATTACTCAAATCCATATTTTTCAATTATGTAGAAGGATGATTTATATAGCATTATATAAAAAAAGAAAATTGCATAATAATAACAAATAGTCTTAATACGGCACTTTACAACCTGCAAAATAATGTACATTATTTATAAATACATACATGAGGTTAAATTATATTAAAATGTTTGGGAATTATAAAAATAGAATTCACTAGCAGTGATCTCTGGAAAAAGACAGAATAAAAAGAGAAGATTACATGGTAAAGTTCTACTTTTTGATAAGGTTCTACTTTTTAATTTAAGTGGTTAGATTAGAGTATTCATTTTATTGTTTTATAGAAAGCACATTACATAGACAATTGCAAATACATTGTTTTAAAAATTAAAATACTGTGATAATGATTTTCTGAAACACCATGCAAATAATTTTCTTTCACTATTGGTAAACTGAGGATCCCTTAAATGGTGAATCAGGTAAGTTATATGGATAAGTTGTATTAATAATAGAAATGCATATGAAATGACAAATTAAATAAACTTGAAGAGCTGTAATAACCAGAGGAATATATAATAATACATAAAACATTGTCCACACTTTTTTAACAATGGAGGATCCATTTGAGCATGGTAAGGACAAAGCATAAAGCCAGTCAAAATTGTTTTTTCTTTGGAACCACAGAAAGTAAAAGAGAGGGCTCAAAATGGAAGGCTCTATAAATTTCTCCCCTGGAGAATCAGTCGCTCCAAACACAGAGCCACCAGACAATAAACATAAACATCCAACTACAGAACGACTTACAAGATGAGGAGGTCAAAGAGTGGAAATGCTGGAAATGGAGTTCAATCAAAATCTTTGAGGTATTATCCAATTTAAGAAGAGGTGGATTTAAGGGAGTATTCTAAGCGGCAGAAATTAGATTGTAATCAAGAGCTAGGACCAAAAGCTGGAAACAATATCAAATTCAGATAGATCGAGAGACAAAAGGAGCATGTGAAATAAAGTTGTCAGACCTTTGTGGTGACTTTGGGGTACAAATACATGTGCTGACTGCCTGAGGTTTGCTGACTGCCTGAATCTCAACATTACAGAATAAAAATGGAAAAAGAGAGGAATCTGCAGGCATGTTCCTTTACCACTACACCCACATTCATACTCAGAAGCACACACCAGTCCTAGTGTTTATAGTTGTCATTTTTAATAATATTTTGGGATAAATCTACACTATTAACAATAACAATGAAAAATAATCATGTTAATTATTATTTACTTATTTGCTTTCTCCTTCACAACAAAATAATTTTGTGGATGTAGGAAACTGTATTTTCTTCATTATAATCCAAGGTCTAGCACATTATGTGGCACATATTAGATGTTTTATAAAAAATTGCTGGCTGAATTTATGCCTTGAATTCTAGATTTAAATGTGAGTAATTAAATGAATCAGTGAATTAATAAGAACTGATCATTATGAGTCCTACTTTTATATAAAAACCTAATGGTTTCGGAAAAAGTATGAATAGAACATGGATAGGATAAGCTGTTGAACCAGCTAGCAAATAACGTATAAGTGAAATAGTAATATGAGATATAGACTAAAGTAAAAACAATACATAGCTAGTTAATATCTTTATATATAAAATTTTGCTAAGTTTAACCAGAATATTTGTTTTTATAATTCTTATTTTTAAAAGACACATTTAATCAATTTTAATTTTTTGTGTAATGTAGAATTGAAAATTCTTCCAAATATTGTATATAAAACAATATGTGTTGAAACGATATAATATGAGTTTTATGTTTATTATTACAATATACAATGTTTAAAATAATGTATGATGCATACCTGAAGTGTGTCAAATTGTTAAAAAGGTAACCATTTTGATAGGAATGCTGACTTTGCTTTCCTGTTATTGAACAATGTTAAGATAGATAATAATAGCAATATAGAGATCTGTTCTAAAAGATGAAAATAATATAAAAACATAGTTGTTTAATTTTATTTTGTTTATAAAAGGAAGATTTTGGCTCAGCAGGTTCTCTGATAATTCACATGCCGCTTTCTCTCTCTCTCTCTCTCTCTCTCTATATATATATATAGATAAAAGTTGAACCCAATATTGAATCTTAAATAAATGAAAAGAAATTCTAGTTCTATAAAATACAAGCACATATATGTGACATTGTAGTGAGTACTGAATTATATGACCAACATCAGATGTATTATAAGTTATATGACTAGTTTTTACTTCTTTTTGTATAAGTTATTTCCTATATTCTTGCCATAATAGTTTCTATATGTAGCATACCTGTAATATCTTGCATAACATCAAAACAAATTGTTCTTGTTTTTTATATAAAATTTTCTACTTTTTATTTTTGAGGATACATAATAGGTGTATATATTTAGAGGTACATGAGATATGTTGATACAGACATACAATGCATAATAATCACTTCAGGGCAAATAGAGTATCCATTACCTTAAGCATTTATCCTTTCTTTGTGTTATAAATAATCTAATTATATTCTTTAGTTATTTTAAAATATACAATACAAAAATTATTGTTGACTGTATTCACCCTGTTGTGCTATCAAATACTAGATCTTATACATTATATCTAACTATATGTTTGTATTCATTAATCATCCCCACTTCCTTCTCTTTCCCTATTACCTGTCCAAGTCTCTGGTAACCATCATTCAACTATCTGCCTCCCTGAATTCAATTGTTTTAATTTTTAGCTCCCAGAAATAATTGAGAAATGTGAAGTTTGTCTTTCTGTGCCTGGTTATTTCACTTAGGCATCATGACCACCAATTACATCCAAGTTGTTGGAAATGATAGGATCTCATTCTTTTCTATGGCTGAATAGTACTCCATTGTTTATATGTACATTTTTAATCCATTAATCTGTTGATAGATGCTTCAGTTGTCTTCTGATTTTTGCTATTGTGAATATTGCTGAAATAAACATGGGAGTGTGTGATAAATGGAATAAATCCCATTTAGTCATGATGAATGGTGTTTTTAATATGTTGTTGATTTTGGTTGGCTAGTATTTTGTTGAGGAACTTTGGATTTAAAATTCGTTAGGGAAATGGGTCTGTAGTTTTCTTCTTCTTCTTCTTCTTCTTCTTCTTCTTCTTCTTCTTCTTCTTCTTCTTCTTCTT
>NW_012123376.1:6058480-6077111 GCF_000951035.1 Colobus angolensis palliatus | reverse complement strand
ATAGCTATCAAATTTCCTCTTACTACTGCTTTAACTATATTCCATAGGTTTTGATATGTTATATTTCCATTATCATTTGTTTCAGGCAATTTTTCAATTCCTTTCTTAATTTCTTCATTGACTCCCTAGTTATTCAAGAGCATATTCTTTAATTTGCATGTGTTTGTATAATTTACAAAATTCCTCTTGTTATCAGTTTCTAGTTTTGTTCCATTATGGCCAGAGAAGATACTTGATATTATTTTATTTTTTAGAATATTTTAAGACTTGTTTTGTGGTCTAACATACAATCTATTCTTGAGAGCCGAGGAAAAGAATGTATGTCCTGCAGCCACTGGATGAAATGTTCTGTAAATGTCTGTTAGGTCTAGAGTAAAGATTATATCTGATGTTTCTTTTTTGATTTTCTGTCTAGAAGATCTGTCTCATGCTGAAAGTGGGGTATTGAAGTTTTCAGCTATTATTGTATTAAGGTCTATCTCTGTTTCTACAGCTCTAATATTATTTGCTTTCTTATTTTATATATCTAAGTGCTCCAGTGTTGTGAGAATATATATTTAAAATAGTTATATTTTATTGCTGAATTAACCCCTTCCTCATTATGGAATGATTTTCTTTGTTCTTTTTGATAGTTTTTGTCTTGAAATCTATTTTATCTGATTTAAGTATAGCTATTCCTGCTTTTTATTGGTTTCCATTTGCATGAAATATCTCTTTCTATCCTTTTATTTTTAGTCTCTATATGTCATTATAGGTGAAGGTTTTTTGTTTTTTGTTTTTTTTTTTTTTTTTTTTTTTTTTGTAGGCAACAGTTCATTGAGTCTTTTGTAAAGGATCAGTTCAGCCACTATGTCTTTTGATTGGAGAGTTTAGTCCATCTAAATCCAATGCTATTATTAAGTAAGGACCTATTCTTGCCATTTTATGGTTTGTTTTCTGCTTGTTTTGTGGTTTTTCTCTTTCTTCATTTTTTCCTTGCTCTCTTCCTTTTAGTGAAAGTAATTTTCTCTGGTGGAATGATTTAATTTTTTGCTTTTGATTTTTTGTGTATCTGTTGCATGTTTTTTGATTTGGGATTACCATGAGGCTTACAACTAATATTGTGTAACCCATTATTTTAAACTTATAACTTAACACAGATTTTATAAACTAGCAATCAAGTAGTAATAAAAACTATACACGCTAGCTCTGTCTCACCACTTTTTAACATTTTGTTGTTTACTCACCACAATTGCAGTGTTATGATAGTCTGTGTTTTTCTGGTACTTATTATCAGTGAGTTTTGAACCTTCAAATAATTTCTTGATGCCTTTTTTTTTTTTTTTTTTTGACAGGGTCTTTCTCTGTTGTCCAGATTGGAGTGCAGAAGCATGATCTTGGCCCACTACAGCCTCAATTTCCTGGGCTAAAGAGATCCTTCTACGTCAGCCTCCCAAGTAGCTGGGACTAATTTTTTTATATTTTTTTTATAGAGAGAAGATCTCACCCCATTGGCTAGGCTGGTCTCAAACTCCTGGGCTCAAATGAACCCCCTGTCAAAGTGCTGGGATTACAGACATGAGCCACCATACCCAGACTCTTATTGTTCATTAAGGTCCTTTTCTTTGGGATTGAAGAACTCCCTTTATCATTTCTTATAGGACAGGTCTGGTGTTGATAGCATCTTTCAGTTGCTATTTGTCTTCTAAGTCTCTATTTCTCCTTCATGTTTGAAGAATATTTTCATTTACCATTTAAGATACCATTCTAGGGTTTGAGTTCCTTTTTTTTTTTTCAGCAGCACTTTAAGTATGTCATGCTACTCTCTCCTGGCCTGTAAGGTTTCCACTGAAAAGTCTGCTTCCAGATGTATTGAAGACACATGTACATCACTTATCTATTTTATCTTGCTGCTTTTAGGATACTTTCTTTATCTTTGACCTTTGGGAGTTTGATTATTAAATGTCTTAAGGTAGTCTTCTTTGGGTTAAATCTGCTTGGTGTTCTATAACCTTCTTATACTTGAATATTGATATCTTTCTCTAGGTTTGGGAAGTTCTCTGTTATTATCCCTTTGAATAAACTTTCTACCCCTATCTCTTTCTCTACCTCCTCTTTAAGGCCAATAACTCTTAGATTTGCCCTTTTGAGGCTATTTTCTAGATCCTGTAGGTATTCTTCATTGTTTTTTATTCTTTTTTCTTTTGTCTCCTCTGACTGTGTGTTGTCAAATAGCCTGTCATCAAACTCACTAATTCTTTCTTCTGCTTTATCAATTCTGTTAAGAAACTCCGATGCGGCCAGATGCCGTGGTTCACACCCGTAATCCCAGTATTTTGGGAGGCGGAGGTGGGCAGATCACAAGGTAAATAGTTTGAGACCACCCTGGCCAACACTGTGAAACCTGGTCTCTACTAAAAATACAAAAAATTAGCTGGGCGTGGTGGCAGGCACCTGTAACCCCAGCTACTTGGGAGGCTGAGGCAGGAGAATTGCTTGAACCCAGGAGGCAAAGGTTGCAGTTTGCCAAGATCATGCCACTTCACTCCAGCCTGGGCAACAGAGTGTGACTCCATCTCAAAAAAATTAAAAAAGAAAAAGAAAAAGAGACTCCAATGCATTCTTCAACATGTCAATTACATTTTCAAATCCAGAATTTCTGCTTGATTCTTTCTAATTATTTCAATTTCTTCATTAAATGTATATGATAGGATTCTGAATCCCTTCTCTGTGTTATCTTGAATTTTCCTGAGTTTCTTCAAAACAGCTATTTTGAATTCACTGTCAGAAAGTTCACATATCTCTGTATCTCTGGAATTCATTCATGGCACTTTATTTTGCTTGTTTGGTGAGGTCATGTGTTTCCTGGATGGTGTTGATACTTGTGGATGTTTATCTGTGCCTGGCCATTGAAGAGTTGGGTATTAAGTGTACTCATTGCATTCTGGACTTATTTGTTTCCATCCTTCTTGCAAAGGTTTTTCAGGTGTTTAAGAACCTTGGGTGTTGTGATCTACATTTTTGGTCACTTCAGGCATATTTGGATTAGGGTGCACCACAAGCCTAGTTTCACTGTGGCTCTTACAGACTCATAGAGGTACTGCTTTTGAAGTCTTGGATGCTATCTGAAGAATTCTCTGGAGTACTCTTTTTCTCTTCCCTTACTTTCTTTCAAACAAGTCGATTCTCTCTCTCTCTCTCTCTCTCTCTCTCTCTCTCTCTCCGTGCTAAGCTATCTGGAGCTTGGGGAGGGGCGACACAAGTAATCCTGTGGTCAGCACCACTGGTGCTATGCTTAGTAAGACCTGAAATCAGCACAGCACTGAGTCTCATCCAAGGCTTTCTGTAACCACTACCTGGCTACCACTTGTGTTCGCTCAAGGCCCTAGTTCTCTACAATCTGCCAGTGACAAACCCAGACAGTCTTGTACCTTTCCCTTGAGTGTGGTGAGATCACCTGGCCCCAGGTCCAGAGATGCCATCTGAGAGCCAGGGGCTGCAGTTGGAAACCCTGGGAATCTACCTGGTGCTCTACTCTACTGCAGCTGGGTTGGCACCCAAGACACAATACAAAGTCCCTTCCATTCTTCTCTTTCCTTTCCATAAGCAAATGAGTCTCCCCCAATGACCACCATCACCCTGGGCCCATGGCAAGAACCTCCTGGCTATTACCAATATTCCCTCAAGGCCCAGGGGCTCTTCAGTCAAGTTGTGGTGAAGTCTGCCAGGCCTCAGACACTCCCCTCAGGAGAATAGGCTCCCCTCTGTTCCAGTATAGATCGAGAAATTCTGTCCAAGAGCCAAGGCCTTGAATTGTTACTCCAAGAGCAGACTTGGTGCTCTACCACACTGTGGTTGAGCAGCTACCTAAGCTGCAAGACAAAGTCCCCTTTCTTCTTTCCTCTTATTTTCTCAAGCAGAAGTCTCTCCCTTGAGCCACCACAGCTGGGAATGTGCTGGGTCACACCTGATGCCAGCACATCTCAGAGTCTATCACCAGGTAGTCCTTGGTGAGTACTACCTGGCTACCATTTCTGATTATGTAGGGCCCAAGAGGCCTTTGGTCAGCAGATGATGAATCCTGCCAGGACTTGATCCTTCCCTTCAAGGTAGCAGGTTCTTTTCTGGCCCAAGGTGTGTCTAGAAATGACATCCATGTGGTAGGGTCTGGAATGGGGACCTCATGACTCTGCCCAATGCCCTTCTCTACTGTGGCTGAGTTGGCATACAAGTTGTAGGACAAAATCCTCTTTACACTTCCCTCTCCTCTCTTCAAGAAGAAGGAAGAAGTGTCTCCCAAAGCTGCAAGCTGCATTGCCTGGGGTTGAAGGAGGAATGATACAAGCACTCCCTTGGCCACCTCGACTGGTGTCTCACTAGGTTGTGTGCCCCTCAAGTCTACTGGTTTGAAGCTCAGCACAGCATCAAGAATTGCCCAGGAATTGCAGTTCTTATGGTTCAGACTGCCTTTTGAGTTTATTTATAACCCCAGAGCCTTTGAGCCTGTGGTACCAAGGTTTGCAAGAACTCAGATTCTGACCATTGGAACGAGCTAGAGTGGATTTTCCTCTAGCTAGAGCTGATCTAAAAGCTTCCTCCATGGGCACTGGCTGAGTTCTTCCCAGTGTTGCTTTCTACTGTGACAGGGCAGTACTGAGTGCCAATGCGAAGTCGCACAATCCTTGTGCTCTCCCTCCTGCAGATGCACAGATTCTCTCCAGGCAACATGGCCACTGCTTGGGGATGAGGGAAGAGTGGCATAAGTAATTGAGAAGTGCCTCTTTCGGTGATATAAAGCCAAAGTCATGTACTATAATCACTTACCTGAATTTTGGTTCTTATTAAGGTGCTTTTATTTTGTATGGATAGTTGTTAAATTTAATGTTCTTCTGGGGAGAACAATCAGTGGAGGTTTGTATTTGGCCATCTTACACTACCTCAAAGCAAATTGTTAAGTACCCTTCTTTTT
The DNA here is from genome assembly GCF_000951035.1 of Colobus angolensis palliatus. Taxonomy (NCBI): domain Eukaryota; kingdom Metazoa; phylum Chordata; class Mammalia; order Primates; family Cercopithecidae; genus Colobus; species Colobus angolensis. The sequence goes on along the minus strand of NW_012123376.1, from coordinate 6,072,163 downwards.
AGATAATTTCCTATCCCAGAATATTTTCTTTTTGCGGTAGTTATTTCTAGATAATACACAAGTTTCATGTGATGTAATACTTGAACTTTTTTTTATCACATTCAGATTTCACTTTGTAAAACTGAAGCATTATTGTACAAATTAGTTTTTGCTACTATACATACTAAATAAATATTTAAGAGGGTAGAGTTCCTTTAACTATTGTGCTATTAATGAAATAACAATACATTAATTTTGATTCCACTGCTTCTATTTTTTATTTTAATACACAAAATTTTTTATATTAATTGCCTTCATTGAGCAATTTTTTTTGCAGTTCCTTTATTATAATAAAAAATTAAGAAAGAAAGCCACTACTTCACTGAGAGTCTTGGAGTTCTGTGAAACATTCTCTCTCTCTCTCTGTCTCTCTGTCTCTCTGTCTCTCATGCACACACACACACACACACACACACAGTAGATCTACTACTCAAAAGAGTAGAGTCGTGGCAGGTTTAGCTTATAGAAAATAGTAAAACTCAGACTTCAGGGCTGGAAATTGCCATATATCCTATTAAGATTTTTCTCTCAGCATTTTTATTGCTCTACTCTGATGGAAAAAGTGAAAATTACTGCCAAAGAGGGAAACTCACCGAGTTTTTATGGTCCTCACTTTGTTACCTGTTGTTTTAGCGCCTATGGATTTGTAAACTCTATCCACATGAATCTAAAAGTAAGAAAAAATGAAGCCTAGATTCTATGTATTGGCAGGGAGCAGTTCAGTTTTAAATGAATACTATATTAAGAAATCTATCACATTACATAAGAAAAATTCAAATGCTTAAAGATACTAGAATTATTGAAAAAATATATTATTTGATCTTTTTGTTTCTTATGTTTTGAACCAAAAAGTAATAACTATGTGTAAAAAGTTTAACTTTATTCTTTTCATGCAATTTTAGTGTAGGTTAAAATTAAATAATTATTATATTTTATTTATTTAGAATTTGACTTTTTCTCTTTTGTTAATGTTTTGGGCACAAATCTTATTCTAACTCATAATAACCCAACTCAGACATTAATATAAAACAGAGTTTAAAATAGCTAGTTTATTATCAATGAATGTGGGGTACATACACGTTGCAGGACAGGAAAGGCGGGTGGAAAACAGCCGTATCATAAAAATGTATGTATTTACCTAATGTAACATATGATTGTTTTCAAATATTTGATTATATTTTTCAGTGTACAGGCTGAAGAGCATTGTATTAGTTCAACCCTTAGTGTTTTCCTGAAGCCCAAAGGTGAACATAGTAAACACATTAAATTAAAGTGAACTTTCACATTAAAAGAGGTAGAAAAGAACGTAGAGGTTCTTAAAGTCAAGAATATCAGTCCAGTCCTTTAATATTCCAAGATAATAAAATGTAATATTAATAATATATTATGTTGTCCTAAATTTTTTCTTTAGCAAAGAAGACACATTTTCTAGAAATTAGAAGAAACTTTTTTTCTACCCACTTTTCCTCTGAGAGCAAGCCCTAGGGGACATCAAAGCAAATTTATATTCACTCACAGTTACAGCCAGCTGAGGCTTGACAAGAATAATCTCCTTGAAGTGATTCTCTTTGCTAATACTTTATACTTATCACTGTCAAGTAGTTATTTTCATTGACATCTGGCAGAATTTCAGACTTTACCGTGTTGTCTAACACCTGCCAAGGTTTATGCATATAGCTCAGAAATTTATTAGGAACTGCTCAAATTAATTACTGTTTCATTCAGTAATTGTATAGTAGTCTTATATATTGATACACATATCTTATGACAAAAATATTTTCCCATACTATTAAAATAAACTACACTACATTTAGACATTGTTGAATGGTAACTATTTTTAGCCATATATCTATCTATACAACAGGTTCAGATTTCTGTACTTCTTATATTTACTTTACTTCTACTATCAAAAATAATCCATAGTGGAAAAAATAATCATTAAGAAATAACTTGTAAATTAAAAAAATAATTTATGTATGTTGATATCTAAATCCTTTCTCAGTGCTTTTTATGGTATAAGCTATATTATTAAGAAAATAAAGAATATGGCTGAAATAAAATCTATATTATGTACGCTTGTTTTACTAACATTTTATCTATATTGTAACCATTAGTTTTATGTTTACAACTTTGACTCTCCACTGAAACTGGGAATTCACACTCCAAGTAATTCTCTTCTGTGTATACAAATTCAACATATACAGAGGAGAATTTTTAGGCTTTATAAAAATATATCTCTGCCTCAACTTTACCAACACAAGGGATTATTACAATATTTTGACAGTTTTGGATTTTGTCCTTTGGATTTTGTCCCAAAAGTATTTTTGTCTGCTGCTTCTAGCTACAGTGATTATTATATTTCAAAAAAAAAAAAACAGAAACGTTTTCAGTTCATTAATTTTAAGTTTTATAATTTAAGGGTTCCTTCTCTCCAATTTATTAATTCATAACAATGCAGACAGCAAAGACATCTTCAAATGAACTTGCTTGAACTCAGAGATTTGGTTAGATTCAGATATTGGCTTGCAATGAAAAAGAGAGCGATAATGAAAAGGAGAGAAGAAAGAATTCCTTCTTTTGGCCGCATTCAGTGTATTCTCTCCTGGGGGTAGCTTCTTAAAGTCTCCCTTTTATCAAATTCCAATGAATTTGTTATGATAAGTAAACATTTCCTGTATTTGTGCTTTATGCAATCATAAGGAGATTTTGATGGTCAGTGCAACCATTTTACAACCCATTGTATATGGCAATATCATTACCTTGATATTTCTTGACATATTTAACTTTCTATTAATATGGTTTGTATCTGTGTCCCCATGTAAATCTCATGTCAAATTGTAATCCCCAGTGTTGGAGGTGGAACTTGGTGGTAGGTAATTAGATAACGGGGGCAATTTCTCATGAAGGATTTAGCACCATTCTCTTAGTGCTGTTCTTGTGATAGGGTTCTCAGGAGATCTGGTTGTTTAAACTTGTGCAGCATCTCACCTATCTCTCTCCTCCTCCTGCTCCTCCCATGCCAAGATGCCTGCTCCAGCTTTGCCTCATGCCATGAGTAAAAGCTCCCTGAGGCCTCCCTGGCAGCAGATGCTGCCATGCTTCCTGCAGAGCCTGCAGAACCATGAGTCAATTAAACCTCTTTGTTTTTTATAATTTAATCAGTCTCAAGTATTTCTTATTAACAAAGAAAAGTGGACTAATATAGAAAACTGATACTAAGAAATAGAGCATTGCTATAAAGATACCTGAAAATGTAGAAGCAGCTTTGGAACTGGGTAATGGGCAGAGGTTTGAAGAGCATGGAGGGCTTAGAAAAGGAATAGAAGATGAAGAAAAATTTGAAACTTTCTAGAAACTTGTTAAATCATTGTGATCAAAAGGCTGACAGTGATGTGGACAATGAAGTCCAGGCTGAAGAGGTCTCAGATGGAAATGAGAAACTTACTGGGCACTGTAGTAAATGTCATATTTGCTGTGCTTTAACAAAGAGCCTGGCTGCATTGTATTCCTGCTCTAGCAATCTTGGAATTTTGAAACTGAGATAGATGATTAAGAGTATTTGGCAGAAGAAATGTCTAAGCAGCAAAGTGTTCAAGAAGTGGCCTGGCTGCTTCTAAAAGCCTGTGCTCATTTGCATAAAGAAAGAAATGACCTGAAACTGGAACTTATATTTAAAAGGGAAGTAAGGCTGGGTGCAGTGACTCATGCATGTAATCCCAGCACTTTGGGAGGCTGAGGCAGGCGGATAACTTGAGGTCAGGAGTTGAAAACCAGTCTGGCCAACATGGTGAAACCCTGTCTTTACCAAAAATAAAAAAAATAAAAAATGAATTAAAAAAAAAATCCTAGCTGGGAATGGTTGCACATGCCTGTAATCCAGCTACTCAGGAGGCTCAGGCTGGAGAACCGCTTGAATCCGAGAGATGGAAGTTGCAGTGAGCCAAGATTCCACCACTACACTCCAGCCTGTGTGAAAGAGTGAGACTCCTTCTCAAAAGTAAATAAATAAACAAATAAATAAATAGGAAGTAGAGCATAAAAGGTTAGAAACTTTGCAACCTGGCCATGCAGTAGAAAGGCAAAACCCATTTGCTGGGCAGGAATTCAAGCAGGCTGAAGAAATTTGCATAAGTAAAGAGAAGCCAAGTGCTAATATTCAAGACAGTGAGGGAAAGGTCTTGAAGGTATTTCAGAGACCTTCTTGACAGCCTCTCCCATCATAGACCTGGAGGCCTTGGAGGAAAAATTGGTTTTGTGTGCCAGGGTCAGGTCCCTGATGCCCTGTGCAGCCTCGGGACAATGTTCTCTGAATCCTAGCCACTCCAGCTCCAGCTGTGGCTCCAAGGGGCTCAGGTATAGCTCAGACTACTGTTCCAGAAGGTGCAAGCCATAAGCATTGGTGGCTTGCATATGGTGTTAAGCCTGCAGGTGTGTAGAGTGCAAGAGTTGAGGCTTGGGAGCCTCCACCTACATTTCGGAGGATGTATGGAAAAGCTTTTATGCTCATGCAGAATCCTGCTGTAGGGGCAAAGCCCTCATGTGTAACCTCTACTAGGGCAGTGCAAAGAAGAAATCTGGGGCTTGGGGCCTCAATTACAGAGTTCTCACTAGGATGCTCCCTAATGGAGCTTTGAAAAGATGGCCACTATCCTCCAGACACCCAAATGGTAGATCCACTGGGAGCTTCCACTGTGTGCCTGAAAAAGCCAAAGGCACTCAATATTAGCCCATGACAGGAGCTGCAGGGGCTGCACCCTGAATAGACACAGGGGAAGAGCTGCCTAAGGCCTTGGGAGCCTACTGCTTGCATCAGTGTGTGCTAGATGTGGGACATAGAGTCAAAGGAGGTTATTTAGGAGCTTTAAGATTTAATGACTCCTCTGCCAGGTTTTGGAACTTCATGGGTCCTGTAGCCCCTTTGTTTTGGCCATTTTCTTCCTTTTAGAATATGAGTATTTAACCAATGCGTATATGCCTATACCCCCATTGTATCTTGGAAGTAATTTTTTTTTTTTTTTTTAACCAGGCTCATTGATGGAAAGGATTTGCCTTGTCTCAGATGATATTTTGGACTTTGGATTTTTGAGTTAATGCTAAAATAAGGTAAGACTTTGGTGGACTGTTGGGAAGGCATAATGATTTTTTTTTTTTTTTTGAAAGAGTCTCATTCTATAGCCCAGCCTGGAGTGCAGTGGTGTGATCTTGGCTCACTGCAACCTCTGGCTCCCGGGTTCAAGGGATTCTCCTGCCTCTACCTCCCAAGTAGCTGGGATAACAGGCATATGCCACCACACCCAGCTAATTTTTGTATTTTCAGTAGAGACGGGGCTTCACCATGTTGGAGGGGCTGGTTTCAAACTCCTGACCTCAGGTGATCCACCTGCCTTGGACTCCCAAAGTACTGGGATTACAGGTGTGAGCCACTGCTCCTGCTGGCATAATACTATTTTGATTTGTGAGATGGACATGATATTTGGTGGGGCCAAGGGTGGAATGATGTGGTTTAGATCTGTGTCCCTGCCCAAATCTCATTTCAAATGGTAATCCCCAATGTTGGAGTTGAGGCCTGATGGTGGGCGATTGGATCATAGGGTCGGTTCCTCCTGAATGATTTAGCACTACCTCCCTTGTGCTGTTTTCTTGATAGAGTTATCACAATATCTGACTGTATAACCCTTTTCTCATTTAGAAAAAAAATAATAAGTGCATCTCACTGCCAGTGCTCATTTAATTTTATATAAATTTTAAATTTATTTAATTTTACATAGGCATGCTCTTTTAGGCTGAAGAAAATATGACTGATTTCAGTGTGAAAATAAAATATAAAAACCATTTTTGGAGTTATTTCCAAGGAGAACTAACATCAGAATCATCTGAATTATCAGAATCATCTATTTTGAAAAAAAATAGAATCATCAGATGAATCTTTTGAACAATTGTTCGAGAATGCTGTTAACATCACACATAAGAATGCTATGTTTTCTAGGATTTGACACTTTTCAGAGATCTAGAATTACTATATTTTGTAAACAGAAATACCACTGCTAAGAACAGAATGCTATAAACAGAATAATGTCTTCTGTTTCCAGAATTGATACACTACAGCAATGTGAAAATAATAATAAAAGCGAGATATATTGTGGCAAAGTTATCTCAGGGTAAATGTTGCAGCTGCAAGTGCCACTGGCAGTACTCTCAGGGCAAGTGAAAAAAGGGATAAAAGTGTGTAGCAGCTCCCTCCTCTCTCTTCCTCCTGCTCCTGCCATGTGAAGATGCTTGCTCCAGCTTTGACATGAGTAAAAGCTCCCTGAGGCCTCCCCAGAAGTGGATGCTGCCATGCTTCCTGGACAGCCGGTGAAACAGTGAGCACACTCAATCTCTTTACTTATAAATTACCCAGTCTCAGGTATTTATTTATAGCAATGCGAGAATGGACTAATATGTGTATATTAAATTTAAGCATTTATGAGATTTTGGTAAAAACATAGAATTAAAATGAAACACAAACATTGCATATCCTTCCACAGTTCCCTAGATTTTTCTAGCTGGTTGTCTAAATTCAATTTATAAATGATCTATTGAAATAATATATTAGAATAATAGACAATGTCTAATCTAAACTCACGTATGCCAAATAAGCAAAATAAAACTTTTAGAGAAAACCCATAGTACTTCACTGTTTTTGCTCAGAGGAAAACAGAAATACACATAGCTGTTCTTTTTAAGTAAATTCACATCAGCTGGACTTTAATAGACAGATGTCTTTATAAAAGGTGAAACAAATATATGATGTTTTGCAAGCTTTTCTTTCATGTTTTCAGCAATTTAATAACAGAGCCACAAAAATATCTCTACATAATTCTCTCTGTTTTGTAATTTAATGGGCTTTTTATCTATACATACATCTGTATGTGTGTGTATATAGAATAAGATATTCAACTGTTAAATCACTATATATGTATGTATATATAGCATTTTTATATACATATGTTTTATATGTATGAGAAATTTGATGTTTATTAAAGTACTAAAAGCCTGAAAGAAAAACATGTAAATAATATATAACTAGTTCAAAGACATGATCAGTAGTGCTATCTGCTATTGGATATTTTCCACCAATTATGTCTTAAAGTGTATATTTGATTTCTTAAGCAATTATTAACCATATTTTAAGTTATAAGAAATTGAATATTAAAATATTTAAATGACTTGATATAATTTTATAAATAATATGATGTATTTTTCTTTCTTGATAACCTCCAAACTACTAGCATACCACTCTGTATCTCCATTTCTTTGAGAATGTTCATCATGTTATTTGATGTCCAGAAGAAGGAGGGGAGACAATTTGCTGTCTTTCACAACTGATCAGGATTAAATAGCATTTATTTGAATGTGGTAGAAAAGAAATATGGAATAGCTCTGCTAAATGTAAACATAATATGGTAAATATATTACAAACAATTCTAATTTTCAATCAAATCATTTTAAGAATTAGAGTTTCTTTTGTACAAGAAGAGTAAAAAAAGTGGCACAAAGGTGGAAATTACAGAATTATTAAAGTAAAATTAAACATTAGATACACTTTATGTTTGAAGTACTATAGTATTTTAGGTAATGATAAGGCTTTATTGGGTGTAATAATATTATATTACATGGCTTAAAATATTGTGTTGCAATAACAATCATCTTTAGAAAATACAAAATCCCATTTTAGAGGTTTTTTCATTGGTTCACAGAAACTGCTATCATAGATACCAGAATGAAGACATAATTCACACATATATTCAATATATAAGAAGATTATTGGGAATTTTAAATTAAAGTTAAAAGTATAAGAATCAACATTATTTTATTTTCAAATAATCCAGGGCACCCAGAGTTTTAAAGAAAACTATAAAATATACATATAAACTGTTACTATGCATCACATTCTTCTCAGAACCCTGAAAATTGTAATTGACATGTTCTGTTCATGAAGATATAGTATTATTTCAAGGAATGAAAGCAGGTTCACTGTGCACTGGTTATCGTGCCAGTTTTTATCACTTGCACAGGTCCTGTGAGACAGAAAACTCACACAAATTACAAGAAGCAGATTTATTGCTTAAAGATAGGCAGCAAGGGGAAACAGAAGCCTAGGCTTCATTTTGAGCCAGTTTCTCAAAGCTCAGAAAAGCTTCGCAGCACAGATGGAATCAGTCAGCATGTGTCCCCACTTGCACCACAGTGGGAGGACCCCAAAATGAAGCCCACCTTGGGTTTTATGCCCTAGGGGTTACATGACATGCCATACTTAATCAATGAAAAACATTCTGTTTCTAGGTGTGACAGAGACCAGACCGCTCTGGCCAGTTCCCCATAGTCTCAAAATGCTGCATTCCCAGCACATTCTATAGTTATTTTTGAGACCTACTAGTAAGAGAGAGAGAAAAATAGGGTCAGTCCACGGCCACTCAGAGAACTATCCTGCAGGAATTGACATTTTCATAGTAATTCAATATGTCATTATGAGCTTGCCACTGTACTAGATTGTATCAGAATACATATAATGTAAATATATCCGTTACCTTTGTGTTTCTTAAAGTATAATAGGAGGCTAATTGGACAAATAAAATATTACTACTAGAAAGTGAAGAAATACACTCTTAAAAAACAATGTGACTGAATCAACAAGCACAAAGTCAAGTGATAATGAAAAACTAGCAAGAATAATTGGGCTCTAGGTGACATTCTGTCATTGGTTATGTGTAACCATTGCTAATTTTTCTAACTTCTAAGAGCTATAAATTAACTATGAAATGAGAAGTCTGATTTCATTTCCCCAGAGTTTTTTTCAACCATCAAAATATTATGACATTCTAAAAATTATTATCGTTATGTATTGATTTTTGCTCAATTGTGTAGCCAACTTCCTAGAGCAATCAGCACTTTTTTTTTTGACAGAGTGTTTCTCTGTCACCCAGGCTGGAGTGCAGTGGTGAAATCTCAGCTCACTACAACCTCCACCTCCCAGGTTCAACTATCCTCCCTCTTCAGCCTCCCAAGTAGCTGGGACCACAGACATGTGCCACTACACCTGGCTAATTTTTGTATTTTTAGTAGAGACCAGGTTTCACTATGTTGACTATGCTGGTCTCAAACTGTTTACCTCAAGTGATCCACCTGCCTCAGCCACCCAAAGTGCTGGTATTATAGGCATGAGTAACCATGTCTGGCAAATAATCATGTTTATTGAAGCCAACATGAATAGGTCTTTAGGAGAAATAAGGTGACTGGGACATTCTGTTAAGTGGAAAATGATGGTAAGTTAACCAAAGCAATATGTTATGTAGAAAGTTGGATACATGTGTGTGAAGCGAAACATTAAGGTTTCTGATGGAGAGACCTATGTAAATTTATGTTTTTGCCATATGTTTGGCATTCAAACCATGTAATTGTTGACATTATATGGAGAGAGGTAAAAAGGAAGAGAGGTTAGGAATGAATGTCAAGATAGGTATAGGAAGTAGAAGTAGAGAAGCGACCAGAATCATGATATAAAACACAGATGTTCTGTATACCACAGCCAGAGAGAAGAGACTTTTAAAAGAAGAGAATAGTCTACCCTGTCATGGGTAGCTGAAATACTGAGTAGAAATCAGTCATTTGACAAATACCTACTGCCCTCCTACTATATACCAGCTAAATTCTAAGCACCTAGAATGTACCAGAGAAGAAACAAAATCTCCTTCCCTTGTGGAACTTTCTGTTCCTCAAATTGGAGACAACTAAATAATAAAAATGTTAGTGAAGTAAATCACCAAGTATTTTGGAAGGTGATGAATGCTATGAAAAATAATGTAGAGCAGGTAAGAAATTTGGGAGTATAGCAACCTGGCAGAGTTTAGCAAGGGATGAGATCAGAGAGATAATGGTAATTGGCTTTCACTCAGAGTTTGAACAGATTGGTGACATGATATGAGTTGTATTTTGAGAGATTTATTCCTGTAACTTTTTATAAAATCTGCTTTCAGGCAGACAAATGTGGAAGCCTATTTCCATTTAAAGGCTATTACTATTGTCCACAAGAGAAATGATGGCTTTGACCAAAGTGCATAGGAAAGGCAAAATGTGGATAAGTTTGAAAGAAGTTCCAACAAGATTTCCACACAAATTGAATGAGAACACAGGCAAAAAGGGGGAATTAAACGATAGTGCTAAAGTTTTGTTTTATTTTTCTTGGCCTGAGCAACTAGAGTGATGGGATACCATCAACTTATGTATGATAGACTGAGACCGGATCTGGAGATGTTCAATAGTTCAGTTGTGCCTCTGACATATTTAAGATGTTTGTCATTTAGAAGCATTGTAGGGAAAGTTGAAAATGTGGATGTAAAGAACTGAATAAAAAATCCGAGCTGGAGCTATCAATGTAGAAGTTTTTAAACATATAGATGGTATTTAAAGACACAGGACTGGGTGTGATTACCTAGAGAATGAGTTAGACATAAAAGATATCTTGGGTATTGCAAGAAAAAGTAAAGAATCCATCAAAAGATACTGCTTACTTTGGCTGCATGTGACGTAGTGCTCATTTATATGTTGAAGAGAGGCTCTCAGAAGTAAGTAACAGGCAAATAAGAAAAGTAATGTTAAATCAAAATACACGCTATTTTATTTGGTTCTCTTAACAACCCTGCTAATGAATTGTGTAATTATTTTCATTTCAAATCATAAAAATTTGTCCAAGGACACACATTGAATAACTGACTGTCACGTGTTACCAAGTTTTTAAATACTGGGCAGTATTATAGCTTACACTGCTCTTGTATTGATGTCTCCCCTAAAAAATTAAATAAAATAAATAGGGCAGATAAAAAAGACAGCTACAAAATTATGCACTGATTGGACACTCGTATGCATCTGTTCAATCAATAAATACATGTATTTGTTGATTGAACAAAACCAGTGCATTGTTGCTTGGGAATTTAAAAGGATATTCTATAAAAATCTGAATCAAATCTCAGAACTTCTAATCAGAATTTGGGTCTCATTAACTACTTTCATTCCTTTGTATTCAATAGGTTGCCATTTGATTATTTTTGCTAAATGATAGCTTATTTACATTTTTGCTTTTTATACATTCTCTTCTCTAGTGTCTTCCTCTAGTATCTTTTCCATTCTTGATATTAAGCAATTTTCAATACTCTTGCTAAAGTCTCAATTATATTAATTCTTGCTTATTTCTGTTCTTTCAGCTGTTTTATACATACCTCATAGTGTATTAAAATAAGTTTTAACATAGACTAGGGAAACAAACAAATAAACAAGTAACCCAAACTAGAGAAGCCAAATAACTGAGAGACCAACAGTGAAAAGTAAGATAATATCATTTAACCCTAAAGAAGAAATTTATTAGGTGAAAAGGAAAGATTAAAATAAAGTTCTGCTAGAAAACAAGTAAATGGAAGGCAACAGAATTTGCTGGTTTAAATAAACCTCTTCTAAATTAATTACTGATCAAAGTATTTTTGATTATGTTTATCTATCAGTTTAATTCTTGAGAATGTTTTTTAAGCAGAAATCTTACAGGGATACAACATTGCAAACCTAATGCTAAATTTTATTCTATAATGATGATTGTATTTTTCATCCAACATAGCAGTATTTTGAATATCATTCATATGTTATTAAAAATTAATACGTGACACATTTATGGCACTCACAATTTATCATATAATTAATTAGGATGACATACGTAAACAATTCTTGCACAGCAAGAATATTGTGGATTGAAAAATGTTAGTGTCTTTCCTCCGTCAGTAATATTATATATAATATGTTTTGTGGTTTTCAGCCTATTAAGGGAGTACATTGATGACTTTTATTCTCACTCACTCATTGAAATAAGTAAACATAAATAAAAACTTGTTCTCTGTTAACTCTCTATTGAAATGAATTATTGTGAGTAGGCATTGAATATCTTTGCTTGCTTAGAAAGACTCAAATTCAGCCCATTAATAATAAGGCTTCTAAATGAAGCAGTCCACTTTTTGTTTTCTATCAGAAGACATAGAATCAGAGAATCCTTTCTGGTAAAATCTGGGCTGTAATGGTGGTTTTTTGGGGATTCTGATGCCAGGAATAGTCTTATGGTCCATATTTTGGATATGTCTATAACAACTACAATCTTTTTCTTTATATCTATTTAGCAAGTCACACATTGTAAGAACACCTAAGGCCTTGATATTTCCCAGAAATGTACCTCTGAAATATTATGTTTCAAATGCTGAGTTGTGCCTGTAGTTTTTCTACACTTATGTCCCTCATGATCTTAACAAGGAGATGGGTGTAGACTGAGAAATGAAAAGGTGATAAGGCTACCAAAACATGTAACAGCAAGATTAAAATCTCTTTTAGAACAATAACAAGTCAATACTGTAGGACATGAAATAAATGATAGGGTAAAATAATAAATTGCAAAGCTCTACAGATGTGTTAGGTATAAGATTTTCCACATGGGAGTGACATGCCTAAGTATTCTAATTTTGTAATTAAATTATTTTAGACTCTGATCAGTTCTCTCAGATTTTGCTCTATAAAGGGCATTCTTGATCATTTTCATAAGTCTGTACTCATTGAGCACTGTAATATTTAGTGGAGTTTATTCTCACCCAGAGTCATTGCTAACCAATCATAGTGTAATTTTTCACTAATAAAAATAGGACATTAATATGTGTTTAATAAAGAACATAATTATCTTACCACTCCCTAAATAATTATAATTTGAAATCTCACCATGCATAGGTAATCATTGCCAAAATTATGTTTGCATTTGTTTTCCCAAGCCAAACTACCATTCAGCTTCAGGATTAGACAAATATAAGTAAACAAAGTAGACATTGTTTTTTTTTTTCTCTCTAAAAACCACAATTTAGTTGTATATGTTTGGATACCACTAAAAGTAGTTTTTTAAAGGATTTGTTTGTATTTCTGTATTGAAATTGAGAGGTATTACAGAGATATTTTCCTTAAAGTGCATTAAAGCACTTTATTAAAACTTTAACAATCTAGGACAATATTTTAGTGTCAAACAGAGACAGAGAGAGATAACGATCTCCAAGAAGCAGAAGAACGATTACTAAAACAGACATACACATTAAAAATAAATTTCAAATTGAATGAGTATTTAATAATGGTAATTAAGCAATTAGTTAACACTTTAAAGATAAATCTCTGGTAAAAATCTTCTTCAGCATAGTTACTTACAATGAATATTAAAAGACAAAAAAAATTTAAAATTTAGTTGCAAAGGAAAACTTGTTTCTGGCAGTCCATTTCATTTTGTTTTGGTAAAGGTTTCCTGACTTTCTTTGAGTAAATTCAAAGAAACTTGAGTAAATTGGGTGAAAAACTCCATCCCTAGATTCAGAGGAATTGAATGTACAACCTGAATGTTAAAAAGTCATCACATTTTGTTCCTTGACCGCACAATGTTTATTCCATGAAGGGTGAATGTAGGATGTAATTTGGACATACATTTCTAGATAACGACAGGCTTTTGTTCTTGCAACAGGGAAAGAGAAATAATTTTAAAATGAAGAAATACAAATGACTCACAACACAAATAGTGTCCAATCTCATTAGTAAACATATATATAT
>NW_012123376.1:6055432-6058395 GCF_000951035.1 Colobus angolensis palliatus | reverse complement strand
TATATATATAGGCCAAATAGCTGAAGGTGTCTTTCCTTTTACATACATAACTTTAAGTAATAGACTAGAGAAGGCAGTAGGATGTACAACCACAGAAGTAACTCTGTTCCTCTCTATCAGCCTAAGGGCTTCTTGCATCCAGCATATTAGAACAACAGTAAATGTTTCCCATATGCTGATCTCTGCTATAGCAGTATACCAAGTCTAGGACTCTGCTATGCTTTTTCCACATTAAACCATAAGGAATGACTATAGTTTTGCTTCAAGTGTGTCTGTTTTTCCATGTTTTCTTTTCTTTCCCTATTTACCGTGCCCGGCCCTAACTGCGTTTCTTTCTTTTTTTTTTTTTTTTTTTTTTTTGAGGGAATCTCGCTCTGTCGCCCAGGCTGGAGTGCATTGCTAGGGAGGCATCAGGAAACTTACAAACATGGCGGAAGGCAAGGGAGAAGCAGGCACCTTCATTACAGGATGGCAGGACAGAGTGAGGGCAAGCCAGGGAAGTATCTGATGCTTATAAAACCATCAAATCTCTTGAGACTCACTCACTATCATGAGAACAGCATGGGGGAAATCACTCCATGATGTAATTACCTCCATCTGGTGGCATTCTTGACACATGGAGATTACAATGTAAGATGAAGTTTTGGGTGGGGACACAACCAAACCATATTCAGGGCCTATAGTCAGAAAGACACGTGTCTAAATTTTAGTCATGTTGAGCAAATTATGAAAATAGTCTTGTTGGCATTTAACAAATTAATAAAAAAGATACATGAATATATGTGACTTTTGGCCTCTATTCTTTTCTTTGTTCTTAATAACCGGAATGTGGAATACTCTTTGGACTATAAGAATATGGGCTATATTTTGGGGTTAGAAGAGCTTCTAGGTCTGTGAGGGCTTTGTAGAGAAAAGTATGCCATATCTGTCCTGAAATGCACACCCCCAGATATTCTGAGAGTTTAAACTGTTAGGGGGATTTAATATCTCTTAGTGGGAGCTGAATATAATCCTAACTGGTAGTGCTTACTTGTTAAATAAAAATGAATCCAAAGAGGTTCCAAAATAATATCTCTCACCTTCAGCACTAGGACTAAGCTCTGATTTTTTTATCTTGCCCAAATTCCTACCTAAGGGGTCTGGGGAATCATGCCCTGCAAATCATGGATTTTTATCAGGTGGGTTTTATTTGACCCTGTATATTGTGACTTGCCTTTCAATCTTACTCTGGCATAACATTATGAGACAAGAAAAAAACATTTAACTTCAAAATATATTTCCTTTCCTAGCCTTGAAATTGCCCTGCAAAGTCTCTTGTGGGAAAAATTCACATTCTATAGAGAATCTCCTTTCCCCTGTGTTTTCCTTCCTTTATTTCCAGATCTAGGAGACAATTAACTAAGAGCCAGGCACCCTTTTAGGTCCCATAAGAAACATTTTACAAACAGCTCTCTCTCTAAGTCTGCTGAGAGATTGCTTTGTACAATAAAACTTGGTCCCCACAATCCTTTATCTTAACCTGAACGTTATTTTCCAATAATCCCAGGTCTTCAGATAAACTCAACCAGAAAATGTTTAAATCTGTCTATAGCCTGGAAGCCCCTGCTTTGAGTTGTCCCACCTTTCTGAACCAAATGAATGTACTTATTAAATGTATTTGATAGATGTCTCATGCCCCCCTAACCACCTTGGACATATGTTCTCAGGACCTCCTGAGGGCTGTGTCACCAGCCATGGTCACTCATATTTGGATCAGAAAAAATCTCTTCAAACGTTTTATAGAGTTTGTCTCTTTTCATTGGCAACCAACACATGAATTGCCTTTTGAAATCTCTATCTTTGTTAATTCTGCATTCACATTTATTATGTCTTCTATATATTTTGTTATATATACACACTCATATGTATTTGTGTGTACATCCTTTTCCTACTTAATTCAAAGCTGGATGTTATATTTTGTATGCCCCTTAGGGAATTACATGGTAACTACCTATTAGGGATATTTGTTTGAATAATTATCTATTTTAGTGACATCTATATTTCAGAATTATGCAGAATTTATAATATAATATTTTGTATGTGTTGGATTATATCAGAAAACATAGGAGTTTGTGAATAATTGATTGTTTTCTATGTATTATGTTAAACAGTAAAACCAAAAGACAGCAGCTAGCATGGAAGGGTGAAGTACAATATCTCTTGCTAATTGGCTTGATTAATAATTGATTTGGAATAATGCTGAAGTAAAAGGCAAAAAGCATACAGGGGAACTTTCTTTCATACTTTAGAAACCTTTGAAGACATGAATCTTAACTTTTCTGACCTTCTTTTTTCAAATAAAATTTTAGCTATTTCAGCACATAGAGAAACTCAAGGTAAAAAGTAATGACCTTTCAAGCTTGAGCAAACAGGAAATTTTCTCACTTTTGTTTTGGATATTTTATTGAGACCTCTATAATCAAGATAAATAATGTAAAAGCTTAGTGAAGAAATGTGATCCACAATAAATATTAAACAACAAGATAATAATGATAATGATTTTTTCATTGAGGACAGCTTTTGAATTTTTGATTCATACAAACTATTAGCTTTGGGCTTAATAGAGTATTGATTGTACATAAGGGCTCTAAATAACAATAAAGTTATCCTCACAAATGAAAATAATCACATGAAAGAGCTCCTAATTAAAGTTGTAATTTATTAGCATAAAATAAATTTTAGTGCTATAGTTCATGGCCACTATAACTGAATAAATAACTCTGATTGTGATCAATAAGTACTGACTAGTGGAATCGAGTTCGCTGCAGTCTATTCCAAGCATGCAAGCCAGGACATATTTGTAAACACCGAAATTGTCTTTCTTTAAGAAATTCATTGTGTTAACAAAAATGAAATACACATACAATTAAAAAAATTAACTATTTTTCCCCTAAAGGGTTAAATTATTTAAATATTTGAATACA
>NW_012123376.1:6054336-6054747 GCF_000951035.1 Colobus angolensis palliatus | reverse complement strand
ATATAGTTTTGGCCTCCAATAAAGCAGGTTTTAAATATCAGGAGTGCTGTAAATACTTCATATGTTATTTAACTTTGGTTTTTCTGTTTCTTCTTATGCAAGTTTAAAACAATAATAACTAATTTGTTGGGTTGTTGTAGGGTATAAATTAGATGATGATGTGAAAAGTATTGGCACATTATGGACTTCAATGGATGGTTGCTTACCATAATTAAATAATAAAGTATAATTGTAAACAGTTATAAGAATTCACAAATACATTATTGGTGGTTGAGATTTCAAGTGATCAAAATATGTGAAGACCCATCTTTATGGTTCTTGTTTCATTTTGATGCAAAATTTGAGCCACATCCAACCTTCATAAAATGTCCATATTTTATATTTCATATGTGATGTGTTCACCAGCATTTT
>NW_012123376.1:6047888-6048921 GCF_000951035.1 Colobus angolensis palliatus | reverse complement strand
TTATACTCTCTACTTAATAGATTATCCTACAATTTCAAAGTCTTTTCAACCATTTTAACCACTGTGAAGTAACTTTTTACATCCTAGCACCTGCCATTATTTCCCACCTTGTCTCTGAACCTTTTTTTCTTTAGCCTTTACAGGGTGGAAATGTCTACTTTGCCCCCTTGCACAGTATTTGTATGACATATGAACTTCCATCTTGGAACAAATAACATTTAAGTATATTTCAGTTTTATTCTAGCCCAGCTCTTCTCACTATTAAACTCTTTGAGGATAAAACTTTGTCTTATTTTTCTTTGTAGCTCCAGAGCTTAGCATTGTGCTTTCTTAGCCAAGCATTCAATTTGTATTTAACAGTAGATGAGTAAATCAAATTTAAAAAAATCAATGAATGGCTATTATATATTTGAAATCATTTAAACATATTTATATCAGAATATTATAAATTACTATGTGATATATGACTGTATTATATGTACAATGTATATGCACATATGTACAATGCTTGCTTTTTTACAAAATATTTTATATCCTGTGCTACAACTTGCTATTTGTACTCAACATAATATTATACACATTCTTTTGCATGAAAGTAGTACTTTATTATTTTTAGTGACTACATAATATCCCACAATACAGTATACTAATTTCTTTATTCCTCTATTAATGGATTACTTACAAATTTCAATATTAATAATGATGCTGCATTAATATATTTGAATGCATTTACAAAGACTACATTTTAATAGAGATTATTGAGTCAGAGGTATGTAAATTATATTTGTATTTGTGCTGCCAAATCAAACACCAAACATTTGTTCAATAGTTCCCAGTCTTTTAAAATATATATAAATGTATGTTTGTATATGTGTAGATAGATGATAGATAATGGGTAGGTAGATAGGAACATGATAGAAAAAGGGAGAAGACAAAGAAAGGAAGAAAATGAAAGGGGGAGGAAGGGAAGGAGGACAAAAGGAAAGAGGAAATGAAGGGTATCTTTGAATATATCTGTATATATATGTGGATG
>NW_012123376.1:6003403-6047358 GCF_000951035.1 Colobus angolensis palliatus | reverse complement strand
CCGCCAGAAGAAACAGCTAATGTAGTGTGTATCCTTCTATATTGTGGAACTAGGTGTCAAGAAGAGATGGTTTTGGTGAGAATTATTTTAGAAGTACTTGAGTTTTTAAACAATATTTACATATTGTTAAGTACATTTTACATTATAAAAACAGCACATAGATCTTTAATATATTTTTGTACTATATTTATTACATCTATTTTGTTTTTAATTTGAGGGCTGTGATAGTTTTACGTGTTAACTTGTCTATTCTACAGAACCCAGTTATGTGGACAAAAACCAGTCTACACATTGTTGTGAAGACATTTTCAAGAGGTTGTAATTAACATTTACAACCAGTTGACTTTAAGTAAAGCCAATTAATCTTCATATTGTGAGCAGGCCTCATCCAGTCTTAAGAGCAAAAACTGAATTCCCTTTGGAAATAAGGGATTCTGCCTTATGACTATAACATAGAAAACCCAGGTAAGTATCCAGCCTACTGTCCTGCCCTATGGATTTCAGATTCAAGACTGCAATAGCAACTCTTACATAAATTTTCAGCCTGATCTCCTATAGATTTCAAACTTGCCAGCCAACACAATTGTCTGAGTCAATTCCTTAAAATCTCTTTCTCCTTTCTCTCTCACTCTCAGAAGACACACACACACACACACACACACACATTCTGTAATATACTCTGTACCTCTGGAGAATGCTGACTGAAACAAGGGCCTAAAAGTTTAAACAGAGGGCATTCCAGGATGGCTGAATGGGAACAGCTCTGGTTTGCAGCTCCCAGTGTGATCAATGTAGAAGATGAGTGATTTCTGCATTTCCAGCCGAGGTACCTGGTTCATCTCATTGGGATTGGTTGGACAGTGGATGCAGCCCATGGAGGGTGAGCTGAAGCAGGGTGGGGTGTTGCCTCACCCAGGACACACAAGGGGTACTGGGTATTTCCCTGTCTAGCCAAGGGAAACTGTGACAGATTACCTGGAAAAATGGGACACTGCCACCCAAATACTGTGCTGTTCCCAAGGTCTTAGCAACCAGAAAACAAGGTGATTCTCTCCCGTGCCTGGCTTGATGGCTCCCACACCCATGAAGACTTGCTCATTGCTAGCACAGCAGTCTGGGATTGATCTGAGGGAAGGCAGCCTGGCTGGCAGATGGGCATCTGCCATTGCTGAGGCTTGAGTAGGTAAACAAAGCAGCCAGGAAGCTCGAACTCGGTGGAGCCCATCGCAGCTAATCAAGGCCTACTGCCTCTAGACTCCACCACTGTGGGAAGGGCATAGCTTAACAAAAAGCAGCAGACAACTTCTACAGACTTAAATGTCCCTGTCTGACAGCTCTGAAGGGAGCAGTGGTTCTCCCAGCGTGGCGTTTGAGCTCTGAGAATAGACAGACTGCCTCATCAAGTGAGTCCCTGACCCCTGAGCAGCCTAACTGGGAGACACCTCCCAGTAGGGGCCGACAGGCACCTCATATATGTGGCTGCCCCTCTGGGATGAAGCTTCCAGAGGAAGGATCAGGCAGCAATATTTGCTGATCTGCAGCCTCTGCTGATTAGGAGAAATAATATCCTTTACAGACAAGCAAATGCTGAGAGATTTTGTCACCACCAGGCCTGCCTCACAAGAGTTCCTGAAGTAAACACTAAACATGGAAAGGAACCACTGGTACCAGTCACTGCAAAAACAGGCCAAATTGTAACAAATTGTAAAGACCATCGATGCTATGAAGAAACTGAATCAATTAACAAGCAATATAACCAGCGAACATCATAATGACAGGATCAAATTCACACACTACAATACTAACCTTAAATGTAAATGGTCTAGATGCCCCAGTTAAAAGACACAGACTGGATAAAGAGTCAAGACTCATCAATGTGCTGGATTCAGGAGACCCATCTCACATGCAAAGACACATAGTCTCAAAATAAAGGGATGGAGGAAGATCTAAGAAGCAAATGGAAAGCGTAAAAAGTGGGGGTTACAATCCTAGTCTCTGATGAAACAGACTTTTAACCAACAAAGATCAAAAGAGACAAAGAAGGCCATTACATAATGGTAAAGGGATCAATTCAACAAGAAGAACTAACTATCCTTAATATATATGCACCCAATACAGGAGCATCCAGATTCATAAAACAAGTTCTTAGAGACTTACAAAGAGACTTAGACTCCCACACAATAATAATGGGAGACTTTAACACCCCACAGTCAATATTAGATCAACGAGACAGAAGGTTAACAAGGATATCCAGGACCTGAACTCAGCTCGGCAACAAGCAGACCTAATAGACATCCACAGAACTCCCCACCCCAAATCAACAGAATACATTTTTCTCAGCACCACATCACACTTATTCTAAAATTGACCACATAATTGGAAGTAAATCACTCCTCAGCAAATGAAAAAGAACAGATATCACAACAAATCATCTCTCAGACCACAATGCAATCAAATTAGAACTCAGGATTAAGAAACTCACTCAAAACCACACAACTACATGGAAACTGAACAACTTGCTCTTGAATGACTACTGTGTAAATACCAAAATTAAGGCAGAAATAAAGAAGCTCTTTTAAATCAATGAGAACAAAGACACAACGTACCAGAATCTCTGGGGCACATTTAAAGCAGTGTGTAGAAGGAAATTTATAGCACTAAATGCCCACAAGAGAAAGCAGGAAAGATCTGAAATTGACACTTTAACATCACAATTAAAAGAATTAGAGAAGCAAGAGCAAGCACATTCAATAGCTAGCAGAAGGCAAGAAATAACTAAGATCAGAGCAGAACTGAAAGAGATGGAGACACAAAAATCTCTTCAAAAAAATCAATGAATCTAGGAGCTGGTTTCTGAAAAGATCAATAAATTGATAGACCACTAGCAAGACTAATAAGGAAGAAAAGAGAGAAGAATCAAATAGATGCAATAAAAATGATAAAGGGGATATCACCACCAATCCCACAGAAATACAAACGACCATCAGAGCATACTATAAACACCTCTACACAAATAAACTAGAAAATATAGAAGAAATTGATAAATTCATGGACACATACACCCTCCCAAGACTAAACCAGGAAGAATTTGAATCTCTGAATAGACCAATAACAGACTCTGAAACTGAGGCAATAATTAATAGCCTACCAACAAAAAAATGTCCAGGACCAGACAGATTCACAGGCAAATTCTACCAGAGGTACAAAGAGGAGCTGGTACCATTCCTTCTGAAGCTATTCCAATCAATAGAAACAGAGGGAATCCTCCCTAACTCATTTTATGAGACCAGCATCATCCTGATACCAAATCCTGGCAGAGATACAGCAAAAAAAAGAGAATTTTAGACCAATATCTCTGATGAACATCAATGCAAAAATCCTCAGTAAAATACTGGCAAACCCAATCCACCAGCATATCAAAAGGCTTATCCACTATGATCAAGCTGACTTCATCCCTGGGATGCAAGGCTGGTTCAACACACACAAATCAATAAATGTAATCCATCACATAAACAGAACCAATGACAAAAGCCACACGGTTATCTCAATAGATGTAGAAAAGGCCTTTGACAAAATTCAATAGCTCTTCATGCTAACAGTTCTCAATAAACTAGGTATTGATTGAATGTAACTCAAAATAGTAAGAGCTACCTATGAAAAACCCACAGCCAATATCATACTGAATGGGCATAAGCTGGAAGCATTCCCTTTGAACACCAGCACAAGACAAGGATGCCCTTTCTCACCACTCCTTTTGAGCATAGTGTTGGAAGTTTTGGACATGACAATCAGGCAAAAGAAAGAAATAAACGGTATTCAATTAGGAAATGAGGAAGTCAAATTGTCCCTGTTTGCAGATGACATGATTGTATATTTAGAAAACTCCATCATCTTAGCCCCAAATCTCCTTAAGCTGAAAAGCAACTTCAACAAAGTCTCAGGATACAAAATCAATGTGCAAAAATCACAAGCATTCTTATACACCAATAACAGACAAACAGAGAGCCAAATCATGAGTGAACTCCCCTTCATAATTGTTAAAAAGAGAATAAATTACCTGGGAATCCAACTTACAAGGGATGTGAAGGACTTCTTCAAGAAGTACAAATCGCTACACAACAAAATGAAAGAGGGCACAAACGAATGGAAGAATAGTCCATGCTCATGCGTAGGAAGAATCAGTATCGTGAAAATGGCCATACTGCCCAAAGTAATTTATAGATTCAATACCATCCCCATCAAGCTACCAATGACTTTCTTCACAGAATTTGAAAAACTATTTTAAAGTTCACATGGAACCAAAAAGAGCCCACATTGTGAAGACAATCCTAAGCAAAAAGAACAAAGCTGAAGGCATCATGTTACCTGACTTTATACTACAAGGCTATAGTAACCAAAACAGCATGATACTGTTACCAAAACATAGATACAGACCAATGGAACAGAACAGAGGCCTCAGAAATAACACCACACATCTACAACCATTTGATCTTTGACAAACCTGACAAAAACAAGAAATGGGGAAAGGATTACCTATTTAATAAATGGTGCTGGGAAAACTGGCTAGCCATATGTAGAAAGCTGAAACTGGATCCCTTCCTTACACCTTATAAAAAATTAATTCAAGTAGGATTAAAGAGTTAAATGTTAGACCTAAAACCATAAAATCCCTAGAAGAAAACCTAGGCAATACCATTCAGGACATAGGCATGGGCAAGGACTTCATGACTAAAACACCAAAAGCAATGGCAACAAAAGCCAAGGCATGGGCAAGGACTTCATGACTAAAACACCAAAAGCAATGGCAACAAAAGTTAAAATAGACAAATGGGGTCTTATTAAACTAAAGAGCTTCTGCATGGCAAAATAAACTACCATCAGAGCGAACAGGGAACCTACAGAATAGGAGAAAATTTTTGCAATCTACCCATCTGACAAAGGGCTAATATCCAGTATCTACAAAGAACTAAAACAAATTTATAAGAAAAAACCAAACAACCCAATCAAAAAGTGGGTGAAGGATATAAACAGACACTTCTCAAAAGAAGACATCTTTGCAGCCAACAGATGCTCATCATCACTGGTCATCAGAGAAATGCAAATCAAAACCACAATGGAGATACCATCTCACCTCAGTTAGAATGTCTATCATTAAAAAGTCAGGAAACAATAGGTGCTGAAGAGGATGTGGAGAAATAGGAAAACTTTTACACTGTTAGTGGGAGTGTAAATTAGTTCAACCATTGTGGAAGATGGTGTGGTGACTCCTCAAGGATCTAGAACTATAATTACATTTGACCTAGCAATCCCATTATTGGTTATGTACCCAAAGGATTATAAATCATGCTACTATAAAGACACACGCACACATATGTTTATTGCAGAAATATTCACAATAGCAAAGACTTGTAACCAAACCAAATGTCCATCAATGATAGACTGGATTAAGAACATGTGGCACATATACACTATGGAATGCTATACAGTCATAAAAATGGATGAGTTCATATCCTTTGCAGTGACATTGATGAAGCTGGAAACCATTATTCTCAGCAAACTATCACAAGGACAGAAAACCAAACACTGCATGTTCTCACTTATAGGTGGGAATTGACCAATGGGATCACTTGGATACAGGGCAGAGAACATCACACACTGGGGCCTGTCGGGTAGTGGGGAGCTGAAGGAGGGATAGCATTAGGAGAAATACCTAATGTAGATGATGAGTTGATGGGTGCAGCAAACCAACATGGCACATGTATACCTATGTATCAAACCTGCACGTTGTGCACATGTACCCTAGAACTTAAAGTATAATAATAATAATAATAATAATAAAAAGTTTAAGCATATAATCCTTTAGTTTTCCAGGAAACAGCAATTCACTAAGATTAAGAAATTAGCTTTGATCTTAACATCTTAATAAAGGGCAAACTAATTAGAAAAATAATAATCTAATATACATTAAAATAGATGTATTTGTATTTGCAAAGCAATATCAAAATATAGTCAAGATCTCTGTTCACAAAGTATCTAAAGCCACAATCTTATTTTACTTATACAAGTGTTACCCATAACCCTGTTTAAATTCTGAGACAATATGTTTATATATTTTCAAAAACTGTCACATATAATATTAGACCCAGAAGATGCTCAATTTGAAAGCAAAATATATGAAGGCATAAATTTTTGTCTGTTCATTGCTGTATTCCCAATGCCTAGAACAGTGCCTGGCATTTGGAAGACACTTAAAAAATGTTTTTTCTGAGTAAAGGAGGAGGGAATAAATGAATGAGAAAAAGGGGGAAATTATTGAGGAAATACTGAAAATTATATATTAAACAAATTACTTATAGTACATATTAGTATATTAAAGACTTTGAAGATTCCTACATCAAATGAAACTTCTTTTGATTACATTTTAGCAACTCTATCAACTGACAAATAAAACTTTTTATCTAATGTTTTATATCTAATTTCTTACAGAAACTTTCAATACCTAGAAAATTCAGTTGGAATATATTTTCCAATGGATATTTTTTGGAAAACCATATTGTTTACAAAATTCAATTTATGTGACTCATGCCTGTAATCCCAGCACTTTGGGAGGCCGAGGCAGGAGGATCATGAAATCAGCAGATCAAGACCATCCTGGCCAACATGATGAAACCCTGTTTCTACTAAAAATACCAAAAATTAGCCAGGCGTGGTGGCAGGCACCTGTAATCCCAGTTACTTGGGAGGCTGAGGCAGGAGAATTGCTTGAACCCGGACGTGGAGGTTGCAGTGAGCCGAGATCACACCATTGCACTCCAGCCTGGGCAAGAAGAGCGAAACTCCATCTCAAAAAAACAAAAGCAAAATTCAATTTACATAAAGTGATCCAATTGCCCAAGAATGACTTTTAAATACAAATTTTTGTTTGTTTTATGTTGATTAGAATGCCAAATTTTAATCTTAATATATATATATTCAATAGCACCATTTTCTCACCCTAAAAATGCACTATTGTAGGTCAATGAAATGAGTTGCATCTCACTGACTACTTTCCTGTCATCCTTATTTTATACTGACAAGCTCGTCTGAATTTCTCTTTTATGATCCCAACTCAATTATCTTTTCCGATTGTTTCCTTCGCAAGAATTGTCATTTCTGTTTCTACGAAGAGATCCATTAATATTTGTTTAACATTCAGTTTGCTAAAGTCTCCTCCTCTTCTTAATATTCTTAGAACAGCTAGTAACAGGCATACAACTCTTCTTCAGAAACTGCACTTTAAATCTAGTTGTTGGCTGCTAGTCATTTTACTGTTCTTCTTATTTTCCGCCATGCTATTCTTTTTTCTGATTAGGAGGAAAATAACTGGAAATGGCACACACCAATTGACATTGACTGGTTACTCTGTTAGGCTTTATAATGGACTTCAAAAGAGAGGCATAATCTCTAATTCAACTTTTACCACCTAAGAACAAAGGAGATGCATTGATTCTGCAAAGACAAAACACCAAGCACTCAGAAAATCCCAATTCACTTAAAAAATTAAGGCTTTATTATTTTTTGGTAAATCTCCATTTTAGTCTGAAATAAGACAATATTTTACAACTTCTTTGCAAGCACTTTAATGGAATGATTTGTACATTGACAAATTAAGTAATTCTTCCTTTCCTACTTTATTTCTTGGCTTTCCTTTCACTTGATTTCTTGTTATATATTGTAATAAAAATAATGAGCACATCTGGAGTCTATTGTTTTACTTCAACAGTTCATATAAAGATTTTGAAGTCAATCAGAAATTATTTCTTAAACACTAAATATTTATCTCAATTTATCTATTATTTTCTTCATATGTCAAAAGTTTAAGTGCATCGATTATGCAGGCTGCAATCTTAGTCCATTTTAGCTACCATAACAAAAATAACATAGACTCTATGGATTAAACAACAAACACTATTTCTCAAAGTTCTGAAGGCTGAGAAGTCCAAGGTCAATGTGCCAGATTTGGTGTCTGGTGGGGGCCCACTTCCTCATTCATAGACGGTGGTCTTCTTGAATAGCGGAGATTTATAAGATGTATACAACCACACACAGATACAGTTCCAACTATACATATATATGATCCTATTCATATATAAAGAAATTCTTAGTGAAATGTATATACAAATGTGTCTATAAAGATATGCACACACATTTATCCAGATTAAACAACAAACACAGGAATTCTGTTATATAAGGAATAATAGCTTGTCAAGGTAATAAATCCAGAATGCTTCACCTCCTCATAAGCAGAGAAGATCTATTGATATTCCAGGTTAAAGATAAAGTCTCTTTCTCTGGAAGGAAAAACAGGCAGATATATTGGCTGTCCCTACATAAGCACTGAGGGGCATAACTTTGGAGTTCCTCTCCTGTGATGCAAACCCACTGCATGTCCAGATATCTGGTTCTCACTGCTTGAAGACTGGGATTCAATAAATGTGTACTAAGATGTTACTCTGGCGTGGTGTTTTTGGTGTGTATAATAACACATGGTATGTTTCTCTGATCCAGCAGTCGGAAATATCTCTCATATTTCATATAAAATCACTGATTTCTATATAAAACTGTGGCAGACTAGTTTATTAGCTTGCAACTAGAAAAAGACCTCAAACCTTTAATACTTCATTATTTCACATATAATACCTACAATATTCTACCCCCCATAAAAAGAAGAATCTATTCTCAAAACAGTATTACTTAACATCACACATCACTCTAAATAATATAGTTAAGTAATTAGTTTATTTTTTGAGACAGGGTTTTGCAATTTTTACCTAGGCTGAATTTGAACTCCTAGGTTCAAGTGATCATCCTGTCTTAGCCTTCCAAGTAGCTGGGACTATAGGAATGCACCACTGCTATTTAGATAGAGTTTTTCAAATCTTTTAAAATATCCAGGTGTGCATGGGTATAGTTTATGATAATATCCAAAAAACAAGCAAGTATCTATTCTGGTGTAAAAAATCAATAACTTGTAATGAAATTAAAAAGTCATAACCTAGAATGATAATGATGCAAATATGCAGTGACTTCTACTACTGACTATTCAGAAGCAGGCCAAGCTTTATGATTAAAAACACAATCCTTCA
Source organism: Colobus angolensis palliatus (assembly GCF_000951035.1). Classification (NCBI taxonomy): domain Eukaryota; kingdom Metazoa; phylum Chordata; class Mammalia; order Primates; family Cercopithecidae; genus Colobus; species Colobus angolensis. The sequence continues at coordinate 6,038,233 of NW_012123376.1, read as the reverse complement.
CAAAACTGACCTCACTTAAGACAATAGTCACAAATTTAAGTGTTCTCAGGCAACATTCAGTTTTAACCACTGGCTACAAATCTGTAGGTAGCTGCAACAATTTCAAGTTCAATACTTCATTAGAATAAGTCACAGGACTCAGAAAAGTGCTATACTTACTATTCTTATTTTATTGTAGCAAAAATCACAACCAGTCCAAGGGAGAGACTCACAGAGAGGGGTCTGGGAGGGTGCCACCCGCAAAGCTTCCATCGTCCCCAGGATCATTAACCACTTGGCACATCAATACATGACAGTATGCAAAGTATAGCCAACTAGGGAATCTCCTATAAGCCTCAATGTTCAGGGCTTCTCTTTGGGTTTCATTATGTAGGCATGATTGAATCATTGACCGAGAGATTAAAATCAATCACTAGGCTTTTCTTTTCCCAAGATTAGGCTGACCCTCTAGTTACTCAGTTGATCCTTCTGGTGGTCTGTCATCATTCTGACTCATTTTCTTAGCATAAACTTTGTAGGGGCCCACCATGACTCACCTCATCAGCAAAATAGTTTGAGGGGCCCAGCATAAACAACAAATATCCTTAGACTATCCCATGGATTTAGAGGCTACCTTCTAGAAAATTGGAAAAAAATCATCCAATTATTTTTGTTTACAGAGTATATTTTACATTTTATAAAATATAAAATATTCTACATTTTAATAAGAAATAAACATAGAGAAAAAATAAATGTTTTTATAGTATATATTTAATAAATGTTTTATTAAGAAATGTTAATATCATCTTGAACAGGTAAAGTTCTATAGAACTCTATTTTTTACATCAATATATTATATTACACAAAGAGGCAGATGTGGCCCTATCATAAGCAGAATATCAAAAACTGATATATGTTTTAAAATGTATTCTTCTCTATTTGTAAAGCTTAGAGAATGTTATCATTCGAAGTATCCAAGCAGAAACAGTGTAAATGTCATTATCTGAGGTGACAGATTAGATGACTTCTAAGTTACTTTTTCTATTCCAAGAATGTTATTTTGAATTTTTGTGGTATATCATTCCATATATAACACCCACTCTGAAACTGTTTGCATCACTGATTTCAAAACATACTCCTTTTTACTTCCAATATTTCAATGAATGATACCAGTATCTGATTAGTTTCAAGAACCTGGAAACCTAGGAATCACCCAAGACTCTCTCTCAACTGCAATCCATCATCAAGCCCTTTGAGGTACACTCCAAGAAATAACTTCAAAATTTTCACATTTGTTCAGTGTTACTATCACTGACTTCATCCAAGATCTAATAATCTCTGAGGTAGAATGCTAAACTACTTCATTCTGAACTCCAAATGTGACTCAAATATTAAGGCCACAAAGTGAGAAAATGAATAATTAACACAAAACTGCCAATCTCAGAAAAACAAAAGTGTTACAGAGACTCATTTATTCTAGTACATAAATATTTATATAATCAAGTGTCCAGTCCTAATAGATGTAATCTCAATAGTGCCCTCAAGTATATTCTAAGCCAAACCATCTTTCTTTTATTCCTATTTTTGTCCTTGGTGTGGGCACTGAAGAAGAAAGTGTTTAGAGCAAAGCAGAAATTATTGGGCAAGCTTCTTAACAAAGTACAAAAAAGTCAAATATCTCTTTTATCAATAAGTTTCATCTTCACATGCTTAAGAATAAATACGAATATTCTGTTCTTTATGGTGTACCCTTTGGAATAGTAAATTCTGTTGACAATGACTTTAGGCAATGTGACTGCATAAACTTTATTAGGGAAAAAGTCCTCTAGGTGTGTTTAAGCACTACCCTTTTGTATTAGTTCCTTAAAGAGCATATATTATAAAAGTTCTACCTGAAATATCTAAAGTGATCATGAAATTTTCCATGGCAGAACTTAATCCATCCCAGAAGTCATATGCTCTTGTCAAAGTTAAAATGATAACGTTGTATCTTCCTTTTGTCTCTTCAGTAAATGACACTGTTGGGGAAATGATTGTCCAGTTATGTCAAAGTCACTGAGGCAATAAAATGAACTTTATCATTCATATCTAATAAAGAGAGTCACTGAACTGTACTAAAATTAAATCTACATTTTATTTTTTGGAATGGACAGAATATGAACAGAAACTGAGCTACCGTAATTCCAATTTTGGAACAGAAAGTTACTTCTCTACTATTTCAGAAGTTTTGAAGGACAAATAATCTTTTGATAGAAATTTCTGAAATAATGAATCAATTTCATAATTGCTGGGGACTCTTAAAAACATAAAATTTTATCTATTTAATGATATAATAAGTATGATTTACAGTTTTTTCTTCCCTATTTTGAAAGTAATCAAACTCCCCAGGATAAAGACTACATTTCACACACTCTCTTATTGTTAAGTGTGGCCACATTGTTAATTTTTGGCTAATAGGATGAAAAGAGAAGTGTCATGTGTCAGCTTCAAATTTCTTCAAAAGATAGCTGATATGGGGGTTTTCCTCATTGAATTTATATCCTCACTCCTGCTGCCTTTATACAGATGTGATGACAAGTGCTAAAGTCCTCATGTACCCCATGGAGAAAACTGATGGAGTTCAGGTGTATCAGTGTTGGAGTGAAAGGGGCTTGGGGTCTCCATGAGGAAGAGTTGCCACAGCAGCCCTGGTATGCATACCTTCAGAGTTTATGTGAAATACAAATATATTCTTATCATCTCTCATTTATGACACTCTTAATTTGGTCCTCCCAGTAAAATCTTATCCAACTAGGCACTGTGACATTTCCATGGCAATAAAGATATTCAGGGCAGTGCTACTCAAAGCGTGGTCTGCTATGAATTATTTGTTATGGTCTTTGATAGGCTAAGTACAGAAATAGGCAATAAACATCTAGAAACTTTTTGAGGACTTGACAATGACATATTTTTATTGTTTTTTAAAGTAGAAATATGTAATATTTTGGATTTTTAAAGTATCTTTATCACAGATAATTTGATATGTATTGTTTATCTGTGTTATTATTTCCATTCATAAATAAAAGTTGCATGGATGGATTGTGGGCTTTATCTAGAAAAACTAAAATGGTTAAATAGATATGGAAAGTCATTCTTTGTCTACTCTGTTTCTATTGATCCTGAAAATCAATCAGGGAACTCACTTTAGATATTTTTAAAATTATATTTCTTGTATTAAACATATTCTAAAAACCTAATATGAAACTCTTATATGATTTTCTAGAGACTCTAATAGAGATGATGACAGGTTCTTTGCTGAAATATTGGTCCTGGGATTTCTCCAAGTTAGTGATGTGAGTGTATAGTGATAGGTCCAACTATGGACAAGTATCTACCACAGAACAGGTTAACGTTGGCCAAGAAAACAGGTCAATATTAGTTGCAGTTCTTGTATAACCTAGAGGGAGGGAGGGCGAGGAGGAAAGGGTAAAAGGGAGAGAGAGAGAAGAAGAGGGACTCAAAGTTGTTATGCTTCCTATAGTTCCTATACATGTGTGGTAATAGTGGAATTTTATACTGGAATAAGTTTATGGCCCAACAGTCAAGCTACTAAATAATTACATCATACTTTAGCAAAAGGTAAAATGAAACTTGAAGATAATAATTACTACTCTTCTACAAAAATACATATATTTGTAGAAATAAAAATACTTCTCTCCCAGATGGCTTCTATGAAACAAAAAAAAGCAAGCAATGCATGCTTTCACAAACAGAATTTTTTTTATTTTGTGTGTTTATGATTTTCCAAGCAATGTGCAATTCATTTCAATTTGTAGCTTTATTTATTGCTTAATTTTGTTTCTTTCTTATTTGCTATTGAAGATTACTTTATAAAGTCTATCAAATATACAACTTAATGAGTACTTTGACTTCTCTTTTTACTGCTGACCATGAACAATGCAGGGAAAAAAAATAAAGAAACAGCTTTATTATTACCTACAACCACTAAAAGATAAAGTATGGCTCTGTTATTCAGGGGAATTGGATGTCTTTTTCAGTCAGATGTGAAAAAAATATAAATCTTGAGAGTAAACAGCATTTAACTAAGAGAAAAGTATAGATATAATTAAATTACAATTCTCAAAACAAATAAAACACTAATGCCTTTACTATGAACAAGATAAAGACATCTTGAAACAGCAATGATGTATAGCCAAGATATTTTCACAAGGAGTACAATTAAATTACATTTCGTTAAAAAGTAGCTAACACTATAATTATTGGATGTGTCTTACATAGAAATAACTAATCTTTTTTATGTATTTACTTCCTCCCAGGTACTACATAAAATCATATTAAAGAGTAACAACCCCATTTCACAGATAGGAACTGGCACCTATTTAATGTGGCTTTCAAGAATAAACAATTTTGTGTTAGAATAAAATCAAAAGAAGAAAAATAGAACTAAATTAAAATAAAATAATAACAATTACAGCAAACAAATGCAACAATAACAAAAAGTATTTTAAAAAACTAGAAATGAAAATTGTATTCTTCCTAGTTTTAGATAGATGTTGAGCACTGGGAAAGGTATCATTGGATTTATTTTTTTCTAATTGAAATACAGCTATACTGTTGGTCGTCATTAACTTCAATAAACCTCTCAGGCAACTATGATTTGCTTTTTAAATTTTAGAAATCTGAAAGAATAATCAGAGTTTCCTAATAAGAAACATTATGCCACTAAATTGTGTTTTAACAAAATGAAAATGTCAACTCACCTTCTTAAATGCAAAACATCACAATGTGTGACAGAAATATCAAACTTGTTATTCCCTTTAAAGAGTACCCTTAAAAACATCAGGATGACAAAATTAGAAATAAAAACATAAATTTAGAAAATCTATACTATTCAGAAATGAAAAATTTGGAAAACCTCACTGTATCAAATCTGTAAATATTATGGTTGCTTTCATATAGACTATTTTTAGAGCATAAGATCATGCTTAATGCCTTAATAATTGAAAACAATCATCTTGACTTTTTCTCCTTTGACCTGTATTGCAATAAAAAAGTGATTTGGATAGAAAAATGAAGTCTGTAAAGAAACAAATTTGATTTGTATGTTAGAATTCAGTAATTAACAAGTGAATGCTATAAATCACTTTTCACTGGAGAAATTAAATTTGTTAACATTTTGTGGCTAAAACAAACTGAAATTTTTGGATTGGCTTAAATATTTTAAAGACAATGCCCACTCTTTCAAAAAGAGTAACGAATCTACCAAGGTTGTAACCTACATCTTAAAGACAGTATTTGAGTTTTGAGCCTCAAATTATCTTGTGTTCATATATTGGAACACAAATAGTTTGGCTTTCTGACACTGGCTATAAATGTCATAGTTAATTCTTGTCCTTGGAAATATGTATTATCTACTCCAGTTAACCTTTCATTCAAAGAGGTAGTATAAAAAGACAAATAGCTAGACTTCATTGAGCCTACAGAAAACAGATGAATTGTTTCATACCTGTATAGGTGTAACTTCTTGCTTAAGAAATTCTCAAGCCTGTAATCCCAGCACTTTGGGAGGCCGAGACGGGCGGATCACGAGGTCAGGAGATCAAGACCATCCTGGCTAACACCGTGAAACCCCGTCTCTACTAAAAAACACAAAAAGCTAGCCGGGCGAGGTGGCGGGCGCCTGTAGTCCCAGCTACTCGGGAGGCTGAGGCAGGAGAATGGCGTAAACCCGGGAGGAGGAGGAGCTTGCAGTGAGCTGAGATCAGGCCACTGCACTCCAGCCTGGGCCACAGAGCGAGACTCCGTCTCAAAAAAAAAAAAAAAAGAAAGAAAAGAAATTCTCAATACGTGGCAGCATTCAATTTTAAGACTTACTTCTTTTATAATATCATAGCAAAATGATGGCAGGTTAGTTAGCATTCACCTAACTCAAATTTATATTTTGCTACCATTATTTACAAAACAAACAAACAAACAAACCCCCAGCATTGTACCTCATCAAATGAACAAAGTTGTTCTCAAGATTCCAATTTATAACTTTTGCTTGTATTTTTGATTCAGGGTTTTAACCAGAAAACAGCAAGATAATTTTTCTGAGTTATAAAGAATATTTAAATGTATGAGATAACTGGCCTTACTATATTTATCCTATTATTTTATTTTCCTGCTTCCATCTCAGTGCCAACCAGATGACAATGTAAAAACCAACCAAAGTCGGCCAAATATTTAAAGAGGTATATTTGAGCCAATACTAGTGACCATAGCCCGGAGAAACATAGTTTCAAGAGGCTCTGAGAATGTCTGCTTGGTTATGGTTCGGTTTTACACATTCCAAGGAAACAGAAGTTGCGAGTAAAATCATAAATCAATACATGTGAGTGATTCATTTGTTTGGCCTGAAAAGATGAGACATGTCAAAGTAGGGGCTTACTAAAAGTCATAGGTGGGTTTAGGGATATTTTGGTTAGCAATTAGTTGCAAGAGTTCCACTTTTTAAAAAACTTGGGAGTTAGCAGAAAGGAATGCTTAAGTTAAGATAAAGAGGTTTGTTATCTGTCATATGATGCCATGCCACAGTCAGGTTGGGAAAGTATGCCACAATATATTGAGTAAAACAAAGACCTGTTTAGACATATTTTGTGGATTGTAGGCACGACTTTCCCCAAGCCCCTTTAAATAAAATTGAGCAAGAAAAAGTTCATATTTCAGTCCTGACATCAAAAGCAAAATCTTTTTCCCAAACCAATCACATAATATGTATTACGTCTAGATAGTTTGCTTCTAGCTTCCTGATACAGTTTGGCTGTGTCCCCACCCAAATCTCGTCTTGAATTGTAGTTCTCATAATCTCTACGTGTCATGGGAGGAGCCCGGTGGGAGATGACTGAATCACAGAGGTGTTTACTCTCATGCTGTTCTCATGATAGCGAGTGAGTTCTCACAAGGTCTGATGATTTTATAAGGGGCTTTTCCTCCTTTTGCTCATTTCTTCTCCTTCCTGCTACCATGTTAAGAAGGATATGTTTGCTTCCCCTTCCAGTGTGATTGTAAGTTTCCTGAGACTTCACCAGCCCTGCACAACTGTGAGTTAATTAAACTGTTTTACTTTATAAATTACACAGTATCAGGTGTGTCTTTATTAACAGCATGAGAACAGACTAATACACTTCCTCTTGCCAGAAACCCCCAACCAGGGCATACTTGAAGCTTTTCCTTTTTTTAACATTATAAAAATTTCCCACTTTCTTACCCATATTTTTGTCTCTGACAAACTCAAGTGATGGTGGCTGGCTTCTTTGCTATGACAGACTCTCAATAAATAGCCTTTGCTCATTCTCATATGAGTGGTCTTTATTTTTACAGATATGATAAGAATCTGTCCTCCTTCTTATCAGGACGTAATTGAAAACATCGATAATGGAATAAAGGCATTGCCTGTAATGGCATATTTGAAAATAATGCTCATCTAATCAGACATGACTACATATTTATTTAAAAAATAAAGTTAACTTTATGGAACTAATAGTTATAAAGCCCATTTGATAAAACTCGGCTGGTACCTGTCTTATAGAGTTCCCATCCTTGCACATGTGTAAGGAAGTTTACTATCTGGTAGGTTGAGGAACATAAGGATATTTGTGGAACCTATAGGAGAAAGGTAATCACCCAAATTCGAAGAACTACAGAATAAATCTGATGACAAGTTTCTGGTTTGGCTTCCTAGCCTCCAGAGAATTTTAAAAAATCTAATATGATATTTGTTATAAGAACTTCTAGCAAAGCAAATTTATGAAGGCCTATATGGAAAATTATTATAATTGCTATACCCATCTATGAAAGTATTTCTGCCAAATCAAAATGAGGCCAACTTTATTTTATAATAAAAAATAATCTTTCTTCATGATTATATTTATGAAAATGGGGGGAGAAAAATTTAGTTTCGGTGGAAAGCATGCATTCTCTGTAACAAATCCTTCCAGGTTGTCAGGTCCTGTCCCCTGTCTTTAATCTCATTTGCACTACATTGCAAATTTCAGATACCCGATAGCTATGCAAAGACAATTTAATTTCTGTTCTGTGGGTTACCATTTTGCTACCTACATGAAAATTTCACAGAACTTGTTCCCTTGCCCCAAATTTAAAATCATTCCTGTTTCCTTCAATTCCTGGTAACATCCCACCAAATCAGTTTCCAGTTATTATTATTATTATTATTATTATTATTATTATTATTATTTTTCTCCCTCCCACCTGACTTAGCATGATTAAGAACTGAAACTTGATTCCTCAGCTCCCTTTCAGGACTCTAGGTTGTCTTGCAGCTGGTGGTTTTCACCAAGACATGAACCCTTATGGGCTAAATCTTCACAACTTGTTAATAACCTCAAAATACAAATTATTGCACTAGATCTTGCCAGGAACAGTTTTCTCCCTAGATAAACCTCTGTCTTGGCCACTAAGAAAGCATGGCAAAATATTTATAGCATGCGTGCCCTTATAGAAGAGGTAATGAAGATTGTGTACAATATCACCAGGAGCAACGGAATTCTAGCTCTAGAGCTTTGAGAACCTCAAAGGACCATGCTGTATAGAACTCACTGCTTCTGACCTCCATAGGGGTGTCTTTGCAGTGGTCAGAAACAACTGCTGCAGATTTTTTCCTGTAACTTTTCTGATATCTTTATTGTGGCCAATCACATTAAAAATGCCAGTGAATTCCCAGAATTATCTATAATTATTTTGTCTTTCCTTGCTGAAGATTTTTCTGCACTGATTCTTAGAATTCGATGGACTGGTAATCCTTGGGGCACAATTACTGGCTTTTTACTTTAGTCCAAACTCTCTCTCTCTCTTTCTCTGTCTCTCTCTCATTTGAGTCATCCCTTTTTAAGATGCCTAATCTGATCACCAGGACTCTAAAGCAACTGTCTGCCACCACTTCTGAACAAAGGGCTTAAATGTTTTCACAGAAATAGTGAGTGCCAACAAGAATCGTGGAGAGGATATTTTTTAGGTTCCCTAGATTCTGATTTTTTCTACTCAGGATTTTTAGGTTTGCCTCTGAATCGTTCAGTGATGAATGATACTAACTTTCAGCAAATGGGGAAATGATTGTGTTGAACATTATCTGAGCCTTATGTTTCTGGAATGCATGTTGAGAAATACTCTCCTCTCCTTTTGTGTTCTGAGAGATGGCTTACTGCAAAAGGTTGTTCAACCCTGACATACCCTGAAAATTAAGCTTCTCCATCCTTAAAATCAGACTCACTGTCATCCTTCTTCAAGACTCCCTTGTTTACTTGACTCTATGAGACCCTACAATTTCTCCCTGCAACCTGAATAAAATCATCTCTGTAATTTTCCAAAGAATTTTGTGTTTAACAAGACCTTTTATTAATAAAGTTAATAGAATTTGGTTATGAATTTTGGTAAATGATTAGATGTTGGATAATATTTTATAATATTACCAAATATAAGAGGGAGATAATCTTTAAATATTTATACCTTTATTATAATTTTTAACTATTTGTTTTTATTCTTTTAGGAAAAAATGTATTTTTTTTCTTTTAAAAAAATTACCTTTTCTCTGACCTTACTTCAAATAACCTTGCCCTCATAATGCATAAAATTACTTGGTGGTGTAGTTATTTGCTTCTTTTATATTTAAACTAATATAGTTTTTCTGATTCAGACTTGATGTTAATATTAATCTGGGCTCTGTTAATAGACATGTGTTTCTCAGGAAAATAATAAAATTTATATTTATACTATGGCTAGTATTAAAATTGTTGTCTATCAGTAAACAAACTCTTGCCATATGATATCCTTTTGAAACAGGCAAAGGTTACTGCTCTCGTTGTCTAAGTTGTTATTCAAGCTCATCGTCTCATAGCCAAGAGAATTAAGGACATGGACACAAACGGTGAGGTTGGAATGAAAGTTTAATGAACGAAAGAAAAAAGCTCTCTGAAACGGAGAGGGTGGCTCAAGTGGGTTGCTGTTTTCACAGGTGAATTCAAAAGCTTTTATAAAAAAACTCTTCTCATCTCTGTGGCTGTTTGAATAACTTCTCTTATCTGGAAAGCTGTCTGTATGATTCCCCCTTAGGTATGTTGTTGTGGGTATGTCTCTGGGCAGGCACAACACACAGTTTCTTTTGTTTGTATAATTATGGGTTTGCTCTAGGTAAGCCCCCCTCCTCCCTGTGTAAGTTCTCATGAAGCCCATGGTGTATATGGCTGAAAAGGGAAGGAAACTTTTTCCTGGGAGCTCACTAATCCCACAAAGAGCAAAAGGCTTCTGTGCTGGACCCTGCCTGCTTATCTGTGCAGGTGCGGCTTGAGTTTTCCCCAGGCTGCTCTACTTTTGCCTGTAGCTGTCATTTTTCAGGCAGCCTACATCTCCCAGCCTTAGCTGTTTACCTAACTGAATTTTCCTTTTCTTTTTCCTCACTTTGAGTTTCCCTATCAACTCAATAACTTGCTATAAATTGTTATTGTTACATTTCTAAGGTCATTTTGTATTCGATTTTTATTTTGTTTTGATTTTAAATACTTTTCAAGTGTTTGCTAAGGGCTAGTCACTGAACTGTAGGGGCCAAGGGCAAACTTTCCCTTCACCCTCTCATGGTTTGCTGAACATCAGCTGACAAAGGTCAGATTAATAGGAGAGAAGGCATACACATTTATTTGATCATAGTTTTGTGTGACACGGAAGCCTTCAGAATGAAGACTCAAAGATACAGGGGAAACTGTCCGTTTTTATGCTTAGGTTATACAAATTATGAAAAGTCATGGAGAAATATTATTGGAGGACACGTATATAATCTGATGCTAAAAGATGGGGTAGTGAAACACAAGGTCTGTTTGTTTAGATTTGTCTTTGCCTCTGCATGCCACATTCTTTCCTTCCGGGTATGGAGCAAGGCCCTCTCTGGAATGAGACTTTATGACCTACAGTCAAATAAGTTAGGCCAGACTATTTCTCTTCTTTCTAATCTTTTATTTTCAACTTTTCTTGTTTGTAGAGATGATGTTTCACTCTGTCACCCAGGCTGGAGCTCAGTGGACGTAAGGGATCCTCCTACCTCAGCCTCCCAACAATCTGAGACAACAGGCATGTACCACCACACCTGGCTAAATTTGTAGTATTATTATTGTAGAGAAAGGGTCTCACTATATTGCCCAGGCTGGTCTTGAACTTCTGAGCTCAAGCAATATTCCTGTCTCTGCCTCCCAAAATACTGGGATTACAGACCTGAGCCACCACACCTGATCAGATAATTTATTTACGGCCAATTTTTACATAGATAGGTATGGGAAAGTAAAGATAATATTTAATGATGGGCTTTAGAGGAAATGAGTTCTGGTTTCTATGATCTATCTTGGACAACTGGAATTCTAGTTACCTTGGTGAGCCCTGCGGGAGAATGAGACGCCAGACAGGAGGGCAGGAGAAGGTCAGAGAGAGCTGCTTCTGAGGCTGTTATTTGGGAGTGTTGTTTCCTGAAACACTGAAGGGCTAAGCAGTTTAAATAATTTTTACAATTGACCTCATCAATGCATTCACAGATGATTTTGACAATTAAACCTCTCAATATAAGTGTAGATTAGGAAACTCAGAAAAAAAGAAATAAGGTTTCTAAATTTCTATGTCTGGAAAAAGGCAGAACCTAGATACAAGGTTCACATAAGAGTTAGGGGATATTGATGTCTTAGGTTTTGGAAAAATTAGCATCATATTGCATATTTATATGTTAAAACATGATACCTCTTTTACTCTGGAATCACCTTAGCTTTTCTTTTAGTATATTCTTTGTGTGATCTGAATTCAAATTATAATTTTTTAGCTACTAAGAAAAATTTCTGAATATATAAGAACATTTTTTTTTGAAACATATATTATTGAACTTACTACAAATGTAAGAAAAATATAAACTGGCTGGTAGTTCATCCAGTAATTACTACTATTTGAATTTTGATCTATAATTTATAGTTCCAAAGAAAATAAAAGTAGGTTAATTGATGTATAGTCTTTTTCTGAAAGACTAACAGAAAGAAAGGCACCCTAAATGTTTCCAAATATAAGCTACTTAATACTGTTAACATAAAAATTCAATGACATTCAATGGTTTACATTTCCTAGGCTGTATTAATCAGAGTTCTCCAGAGAAACAGAACCAGTTTCTGCTTCTAGATATATCCAGTTTTCTAAAGAGAACATATGTGTGTATATATATATATACATATTCCCAGAAGAAATTCTTGGAATTCTTCTCTAGCATTTTGTATATAATCTCTTCAATATAATCTATCTATATAGAGAGAGTATATATTACATATATATACACATATATATATAGTTCATTGATTCATATGTGTCATATATATGGGCGCTTCATTTTATTAATTAGCTCACTTGATTATAGAGACCTAAAATCCCTTGATTAGCCATCTTCAATCTGGAGAGCCAGAGGAATCTGTGGTATAAGTCCCAATCAAAGCCTTAAGGCGTGAGAACCAAGAAAGCCAATGTTTGAGGCCAAGAGATAATGGATGTCTCAGCTTTATCAGAGAAAGCAAATTTGCTCTTTCTCTGCCTTTTTGTTCTGTTCAGGACCTCAGTGGATTGGACAATGGCCACCTATGTTGGTGAGGGCAATCTCCTTTACTCTTCCCTCAGTCTACAGACTCAAATGTTAATCTCTTTCAGAGACACTGCCACAGACACACCCGCAAATAATGTTTTACTAGCTATCTGGGCATCCTTTGATTCATTCATATAGATGCATAAAATTAAACCTCACAGAGCACTTCATTAGAAAACAGTTTGGGATTTATTCCTGAGCTTGTGAAGAAGGGACCTAGCAGAAATACCTTCCTGTTACCAAGGGTTAGTGGTGGTAGGCTTGCAGAGGAGAGAGGGAAATTGCTTAGAGAAAAATATATGTAATTGCTTTTTACTTCTTTCTCCAACCTACCTCGAATGTCTCCTCCAAGACTTTCTATTCTTATAAATGAGACTTTCCTTAGTAAATTCTTCTTTATCTCCCAAAGTAATGTGATGTTCCCTCATCAACCTCTTTTATATCTGGCACTTAAATCCATCACAGAACTTACACAGGCTACAGAAATTATTACCCATATATGTTTTCCTTCTCACTGTTATCCCTGATGTAAAGAATGATGCATTTAAGACGATGCCTTCAACACTGATTTGGATACCTGGCATTATAGAAGAAATTCAGTAAATATTTGCCAGATAAATATATTGTATTATGAATATGTTACATTTATCTTTATTCTGTAAATAATACATCATTAGTTATTCATTTTAATATGGCTCTGTAACTTCTACATGCTTATACAATTTCAAAGCCAATTTTTTCCTGAACATTTCTGAATTGTTACGATATTCTGTTTAAATTAATAGCATAATATATGAATAGTAGCATTAGACTAACAAAGTTTTTTGATTACTAACATCTTTTACAGCCAGAGATACAATTAATTCAGACTGTAAATGTACCTCTAAGAATGCGAAGTGTTTATTAAAAAATGTAGTTATATAAGCTAAACTTTTAAACAGGAAACACATAGGAAATTAAAGACTAACCACCAAAACAGAAGCATTTTGTTGACCTCTAAATCTACTTATCTGTTTCTATTCTTCCTCATAATACTTAGGGGCTGTTAACTTCTTAGGTTTTAGAAAAATTTACATCATATCACATATTTAGATGTTAAAATATGACACCTCTTTGACTCTGAAATCACCTTAGCTTTTCTTTTACTACATTATTTGGCATTGTTTTGTTAGGTCAATTCAACAGTCAAGCTTTTAGTCTCCATGGTTACTTTTGCAAATTTAATTTGGTGAGAAGATCAGAGTAAAAATCAATCAAAGCAGTACTTGGACCGGCAATTTATTCCCCTGAATGTTACACTTCACAGCCTGTTTTCTACAGTCCTTTAGGAACTCAATTTTTTAACTGACATCAAATTAGCTTTCACATAATTTCCTTCTTCAAATATTTAACTTAAAAGTTAATTCCTGATAAGTATCTTTCATATGCATTGTCTAAGTATGTCATTAATATAAGTTAATTATTGCATATCACTTATATCTGATATTAGAAGTGAGGAAAAGGAAAATGTTTTTTAACGTTTGAAAAAATATAGGTATTCAAACATTATTTTTAAAAGAACATCATTTGTATCTGTGTGCATGGAAAGTATGGGAAATGACTTGTAAAATTTGTAAACAGTCTAAGCTCAACTTTCTAAGTTACAACTAAGCAGAAATTGACATTCAAAATTATGTTCAGCTATCTTAACTAGCAAAGATTATCTGTCCTAAGTTGGGGAATAATGTAATAGAGTAGAAATATACTATTTTTTTTGCAAAAATATCAAGTTATAATTAATGTAACACTTTTATATACAATTAAATACATTACATATTTTACTACAAGTAATCTGGTATCCAAAAATAAGCATAATGGTTTAAGCTAATAGCTTAAGCATTTTTCTCACAATTATGTTAGAAAAATAGATGGACCGATATATACTATAAAATTATGTTTTTAGTTCTACAGAGGGTAGAGTGTATCTCTGATAAAACAGTATTTTTAATAGGGAGAGAATGATGAATTAATAATACCTGTAAGAGTAATTTATAAATATCAAATATATTTTTATGTTTTTGAGTGGGTGTTTTATGTGCCTGAGAAAAAAGAGTATCAGTTTCTTTTTCATAGAATACAAATCAACTTTTAAAGTACTTATATCAACAAACAATATTTTTCTTTAGTTTGCAAATATAACTTTCAAAGTCTTATTGCTTTAGTTATAAATCTAGGAAATATAGATAATCTGTTTTAGGGGAACCTTGATTAACATGTGCTTATGACCAGGCATGGTGGCTCACGCCTGTAATCCCAGCACTTTGGGAGGCAGAGGCGGGCGGATCACCTGAGGTCGGGAGTTCGAGACCAGCCTGGCCAACATGGAGAAACCCCATCTCTGCTAAAAAGACAAAATTAGCCAGGCGTGGTGGTGCATGCTTGTAATCCTAGCTACTCAGGAGGCTGAGGCAGGAGAATCGCTTAAACCTGGGAGACGGAGGTTGCAGTGAGCCAAGATGATGTCATTGCACTCCAGTCTGGGCAACAAAAAAAAAAAAAAAAAAAAAAAAAATGCTTATGTAAATTTAAGTACATTAAAATTCCTTAAAAAGTCTCATTTACAGCTTATTTTAAATCCTTGAAACCTTTTAATCTACATTCATAAATACACCCCACTTTTGTTTTAAGCTTTTGAAGTATGTATCCTAAGACAAACTTCAAAGCATTAGTCAACTCTAAAACTACAACGTATTAAAATTATATATTAAATGGTCAGTTTGTAATTTTCAAAATTATTTATAAATGTTGCCATTTTTAACTTTTCTACATAAAATTTTAAATTTAAAATTACTTTTAAATTAGAATTTGAGATCAATTTTGATTGTACTTCTAACACCACAATCTGTTGATATAACCATTTTAAATATAATCCCTCAGTTTAATACCAAATTGTTGTTGCTATGAGTTTGATTTACTTCATCATCTATATATCAATCCGAAACCTTTCCGATTTCCAAAACACAAGTTCTTCACTAGGCAGGAAAATAGTTTTGCCCCTCTCAGCAAGCTGGGTTTTAATTCTCACATAAACTTAACTTACTCTCTCAATAACTGAAGTTGGTGAGAGGTGCTGATTGGTAAAAGTTAAGAGATTTGACTGTGAGTCCAAGCCTACTTCTGTTGTCTCCAGTCTCAGTGGACTAAAAGAGACAGTAAAACAATGGATGTAGTAGGAACATAAAATCTACTTTTTCTTGCATCTTCCTTTTTAAAAATTGTAGCTTTTTGTAGCTGTAAATTTCTGCTTATCATGTATCCCATTTTACCTAGCTAGTTACTATTTCTCTGCTGGGGCTTGGGAGAAATCCAAGCAGTCCTCTTCTTCCCCATCTATTTTCAGAACCAATTAAAAAATAAAAAAGGAAAAAGCAGTTGAGAACTAAAACATTAATCTTATTCCTGATAAAGCTGACACTGAGGTGCATAAATTACATGACAGAGCTAAGCAAGGTTGCTAACTCTTCATTTGATGCTTTCATTGAGAAAACCAGAAACTAAATAGAGTTTGCAGAGAAATAATTATTGAAATTGGTCTTTCACAAAGTTTAATAAGCCACATTAGGGTATCTGTTAAAAAACAAGATCTCACTTAGTAGCTCTGATTGGGCCCTCAGATACAGAATTTCTAATAAGCTCCTAGGACTTTGGTTAGTAAGGACCTAGTCTGGATGTTAGGAAACTTTTCCTGTAAAGGACCAGACAATAAATATTTTAGACTTTGTGGGCCATGGTGGTCTCTTTTGAAATTCTTCAATTCTGCTAGTGTAGCTCAAAATTAACCACAGCCAATGCAATGTAAAGGAATAGGAATGACTGTGCTTAAAGAATATTTCGCAGACATAGAAATTTGAGTTACAAACAATTTTCATGTGTCATGAAACATCTTTCTTTTGATATTTTTGTCAACTACTAAAAAAGTGAATACCGATTCTGAGCTCACAAATAAGATAACATGCACCAGGATTTTACTTGTGCCTCCTTTATTGCAACCCCCAACCTAGATTTTTGTCTTACGGTGGCCTTAGTAGAGGCAGATAGAGAAAAAGAGCAAATGTCCCAAAGCTTTCATAGAGAAACCGCTGGAAAAATAGAGTAATGTCGATTGTAAGAAGAAATACAAATTAAAAATCAGAGGCTTAATTCTCCCTGTTAAGAGTAAGCGACAAAATATTCTGTCCCCTCCGTTTTCTCAGACTTTTTACTTTTAAAAAATGTCAAATTCTAAGTAATTTTCCTCTCATTGAAATATATAAAAATCCTTTCAAAATCTAGATAGGTCTTTGGTGAGCTTTGTAATGTAGGGATGTCTCTCTCAAAGACCTGTGAGCCATTCCTTTGAAATGTAAGCCATAAGGAAGAAAGCATCCCTAGTTCCCAGTATCTGTGGGAGGTTAGGAGACTAACTTCCCTTAGCACATTGCTCCAAATTGCCAAATTGACGGCTGTTATAAAGTTTTGAAAAATGTGCTCTTTTTTGTGGGTAAAGCTGATTAGCTGACACAGATGATCACTCCAACTACCAGATAAAGCTAGAATGAATTATGTGTTACAAATGGTGCTGTCAAGTCCTCTTACTTGAGGACTAGTATATCTTGGAAAACGTATAGTGGATTGCATCTACTTGGCTAGATACAGTGGCTAGATTTGTTTCCAGTTTTTGCAGTGTCTTAGTGATTTCCTATGATGTGCATCCCATTCTAGTTTAATGCTCATTCAATAATAAAATAGATTTATCAACTAATTTTGTGGAGAGAATTTCTTGGTTGGAAAATGATTTTGAGAATTAAAATAATAGTCTATGCAACTTTATTAATTTGTCTCCTAAAAAGATGTAATTTTCTCTTATAAATATTCCACTATTACTCTTGGAGATAATTTCAAAAGATCTAAAAGTGTGCCATCTTGTGAAGTACAGCTCCCTCATTTGTAAAACTATTATCTTGAGATTAGCCAAATATTGTATACATATTTTGCTCTATGTTTCTAGAATTTGATAGACACAATAATTAGATACTTCACATATATACAGATATTAATTCAAACTACATTCACAGATCACGTACATGGATATAGTTGGAGCATTTTAAATTTATCATTTCATATTAACTTATGGCTTTTGGCAATTGAAAAAATTGTTGACAATTCCATATTATCACACTTGGAAAATATAAAATATCCATCTATATATTCAGAATACATGAAAATAAATTGTGAAAAGTGTAACCATTTATTTTATCTATTCAGAGTGGGTATTGAGTCATATATGTACCAGGCACTGCGCACAGCACACATTGCCTATACCCAAGAGGCTCACAGATGTAAGAGAAGACAAGCTAATACATGTATGATTACATCACATGTCAATAATGTTGGAAAAATCATTTCTAGGATACTATGGAAACACATGTCAGGAGCATCTGGCTTAATTTTGTGGATGTTATGTCTGAATCCTTAAAAATGATGTTAATAGAATACATCTTTTATATGTTCCTTATAATGTGAAGAGAGATTTTTCCCTAGACGCTCCTGGTCTCGGGAAATACTCTTCTGAAATTCATTCATTATCCCTCTAAATGATAGTAAAATCATAAACTTATTGTCAGAGACTTCTTTGGTTTATTGACTTCTGCACCCTTAGGACATCTTACAGTGCTTTGTGAGTGGAAGATGATTTTTAAAAATAAATTATGCAAAAGAAGAATAGCATTGGTGGCATGTTATAGTAGTTTGAAAACAGAACTTATTCAATGGAAGGAGAAACTTAAATCCAAAATGTCTTTAAAAGCATAAACCCTCTAAAAATTCACAAAAAATTTCAAGGAAGACATGGTAACATCTAGATTGGGCTGGGTTGGTGTGATCTGGGTCTTGCAAAACAATATTTTTCAACAGATAGATAGATGATAGATAGGTAGGTAGACAGACAAACTCAGCATATCCCATGTAAATTGATAGAACTTTGAGGTCAAGTAGAAACTTAGCATATATTAGAGAGACCACATATTGGCATATATTAAAGAGGGAGTGAGTAAATAGCATCAAAGAGACAATGATGCAGGGAGCCTCCACTGAAATGGCAGTGACAGAATCTACTTATAATGCAGTAAGGGTAAGGTGGTAGAAACTAAGGCTGAGAACAGAGATTAAGGAAGTTTAGAGATCTAAGAAATGTTGCTCTCATTACCTATAGGATAAAATCCAAAGCAGTCTCCTGAGACAAAACATAGGAATATGAAATTAATTTGTTAACAAAGATGGAATGGTCTTTTTAAAGGTATTTAACACTTGTGGATTAATTTCTTAGAGGGAAAGTTTTATAATTTATGTCACAATTAGTAAGTGTAACTTTCTCAATGTACAACTACCATCACAGATTACCTGTCTTGTAATTGAGTAAAACTTTATCTTTTTATTATTTTTATTATTAAACTTTATAATTTTACAGTTAGTGAGATTAAATATTTTATATTTTAGACACTGTTATTTTAAAAATCTATTTACATAATTTGCCTACCTATGAATAGATTTTAGTTTTGTTTCCTTTTCAAATTACAGGACAAGTGTTATCTATTACTGAGTTGTATTTCAAGGGGGCATCACATTTCTTAAATAAAAACTCCTAAATTTAACAGATAAGGAAATCAAGGCTTGTAGGTTCTTATAAATTTTGTAATTAGGCACTAAAATTGTATTTAAACGAAGTCCGAATAAGAAGATTAATATGATAATAAATTCAAACCCAAGTAATATGTTCTATTGTCATCTATCCTCATTGTATATAAAGAATCACAGCTCATTTTTAATAAACATACTTTTGTAGTTTCTTATTTACCTATTTTTGGAAATTTATATTTTTGTGCAGTACAGCTTGTTGGGTTTTTCTTTGTGATTTCTAAAATATTCTTTTCCTTTTCTTATTAGTACAAATTATGTTCTTGTATGCACATTTTAATTCCTTTGGAAGATTTAAGAGTCTATTCCAATAAAACTTACTTTTCTCTCCATATTTGTGATATCACATTGACAGTATACTAAATATATGCATTCTGTTTTCTTTGATCATTTGCATGTAATTTTCACACATTAATTGCTCATGAATTTGCATAGACCACTCACAGTTTTTGTAACCTTTATTAAAATTTTATTTTTTTATTTTATTGCTTAAGTATGCCATAAAAGCTCAGGATAAAAAAAATATACGTTTTAAGTTACAAGGATAGAATACTCCTAAAATTGAAGCTATTTATTTGTCGTTTGAAATCTCATACATATTTTTAAATCTAATTAATTTGTCAAGGACATATGCACTCAGCCATTTAGTCTGCACAGCTTTCTCAGGATACTATTTTGTGTAATGGAAATACAACTACTAGGAAGGTAGATAGGCTGCCTGTCAAAAGTTTTATATTCTCCTGGGCACAATGAGAAGATACACCTGTAAACAAACAAAAGATTTGTAATAATCATTACAAGATAGTTGAGTTGTTTTTTTTTCTGTTTTTTAATGTTTAAATGTTCTGATATTAATATTATAATTACATTTGTTTCTGAGATAATGTCACTTGATAGCTCATATTTTTATTTATTGGTTTGTTTTACTTCTGGGGTTGTTCTTGGAAACTATATGTGTTTCTCTACGGCTTTCTGATACAATTTAAGAATTGTTTTCATTAGTAATGTAGTCAATTGAGTTTAAATACTAATTGTGCATTATTCTCTTTAGACTGCAGAGAATACCTGCAGAGGAAAAAACAGGGTAGTGAGAATGAAACAATGACATTTTCATTAGCATGTTCAGAACGTATTATGAGGGTTCTGAACATTTTGTGGATGTATCAGTCTGCCGGGTCTGCTGTAACAAAATATTACAGGCTGGGTGGCTTAAACAACAGAAATTTATTTCCCACAGTTCTGGAGGCTGGATATACAAGATCAAGGTCCTGCAGGGTTGAATTTCTGGTGAGGGTTCTCTTCCTGCCTTGTAGATGTCCACTTTGTCTTCACATGGCCTTTCTTCTTAGTGCATGCCAGCAGAGAAAAAGGAAACAAGCCCTCTGGTGTCTCTTCTAAATATGTCTCTAATTCCATTAGGTTAGAGCCTTTAGCTATGTTCTCTTTTAATAAAAAATATGTTCTTATAGTGCCTAGCTCCAAATGCAGCCACAGTGACATTTAGGGCTTCAACATATGAATCTGGAAGGACACTAACATTCAATTCATAACAGTGGTATAGGACCTAAATTTGGGAAGAACTTTTCTAATGGTCAAAGCAAAAGTAAAATATGATTATTTGTATAATTCACAATAATCCTATAAATGTAACAGTGACTTAGTTAAACTAAAACTATTCCATATACTATAGCCACTGAACTGTCATTTAAGACCACAGCATTTGATACAATGAAGTAATGCTTAAAACATAATTAGCCAGGAATGCTTTTAGAATATGCATTTCAAATTCTCAATTTGGCCTCCAGAGTAATCTCATTAAAAGTATATATACAGTGCCTGAATGAATTAAATGCTTGTGTTCAAAGTATAATAAAGTCTACCATGGATTGCCTTTAAAAAATTGTCAATTGATTTTGGAGATGATAGGATTCATTATCTATTAATAAACACTTCAAAATAAAGTTGTATTTTTTATATCAAACATAATTCTTAATTTTTGAACTCTGGGTAAATGAAGAGAGGAAGAAGTGTGATTTACAATTATTTACATATATAGTTTTCTCTAGAAACTATCTTTAATGTACTTATAAATAAAATATCTTCTTATTTAGAATACTATCAGAATAGTTAAAACTAGATTTTTTTATATGTATTCATGAAAACCACAGGTACATACACCGAGAGATTTATTAAGGTGGGAAATCATGTTCACACATATAACTTTTACTTTGTAAAAGGTATTAAAAGACAATAGCTTTCACATTCTACATATATAGTTCTTTATAAAATGTTAATTTAATTACTGGCACATTAATTAAATGAACATTTGTGGTACTGAAATTTCAGTATTGGCACGTCCAGTAACTCTTAGTTAACTAAAGTATTTTATTACATATAATTCACTTTCCTCACTAACAATATAGGTTAAACAATACATAATAGACAGAGAAGGGAATATGATAAATGTAATTATTTATTATATGATGTCAATTTGGATGAAATTCCTCTAAATTTATCAGGAAGTAAAATAGTGAATTCTGCCCTGATACATCACATTGGCTTTAAAAAATTTACAATTAATGTATTGAAAATGTTGTTAGTTAAATATTAGTTTAGTTGACTTTGTCCTAGAAAAACACTTCATAATGGCTTTGAATTCATTATTCAAACTACTCCTCATAGTCTGCTTATGATAAATTTGATATACACAATTACTGCATGCAATATAAGCAGTATCTGGCTAATATATTCTGTATACAAAAATGATTGAATTAGCAAATTAATTTGGAGAAAATTCTCATGAAAATAAAACCATTTATAAAATTGTTAATGTTAACTTTTTGAATATGAACACTACAATATTTTACCGTTTTTTTTAAACAGATATAAATCAACTTATCTTTTCCTGTATTCTTTAAAATTTGAAAATTAATTTATCCATTTCAGAGTACTAATATTATGTACGTGTTCTGTGTGTTGCAGAAAATACGTGAGTAGAATAAATGGTGTACACTGGGAGGAGAGTGCAAAGGGATGCAAGCCGATGCTATCAGAACCAACTGGAAGAGGCCAAGATCCTATGAAATACAATGTACTAAAACAAAGGTTAACACTTAATTATGGCTACGTGATACCACTCGATGTACTGCATATCTATAATCATGAAAATAATGCAACATATTTTACCTGATATAAATTTACTATTTTTTATCACTGTTAACTGGATGTTTTAATTACAAATTGAATAGATGAGAAAAGTACTCTTTAATATAAATGGGAATTTTAAGATTTAAAACTTTAATATCTACAATAGTAAAACATTAACAGTACTGTTTTGATCACATGACAGTTTGTAGAATATGATATACATAAATTTTCTTAGTTGATTGTTTAGTCTATAAAATGTTATATTTTAAATTTCTTTATTTAAAATTATTTTAAGTTTTTAAATAATGATTTTTAATCCCTGTAATAGTTAAATGACATCAGTACTATTTCGAGCACATGTTATTGTAGAGTGTAAATGGAATTAATAAATTTATTCAGTTGCTTTGTTCATCATATAAAATGTAATAATTTTATTTCATTTATAATATTTCAATATTTTCAAGTGAAAACTAAGTTATTACCTTTTATCCAAATTTTAAGTTAAAAGGAATGTTTTAATTTAATTTTGAAAAGTTTTTAACAGTTATTTAATTTTTTGTTTGTTTTTGATGGATAATAGTTAATAGTTTACACTATTCATTAGATCATATCATTATATTAGCCATCGCTAAAACTATACTGAGTATAAGGAGAAAAATTTACAAAATAAAGATGGGAAATAAATAATTTAAAATTAATTTTCTCACAATTACATTGAGCTTAGGAAAAATATTCTGTCATAAATATAGTTCTTAAAATATACAAACCATATACTATATTTAAAATAAGAACACATGAGTACAATCTTCATTTAGAATGCCTCAAGTAATATTAACACACGAGAATGTATGTCCCTTCCATGCTGATTTTGCTAAAGGGTTTTAATCATACAGGATGCTGAATTGTTTCAAATGCTTTTTCTGTATCTATTGAGATGATTATGTGATTTTTGTTTTTAATTATGTTTATGTGTTGTGTCATATTTATTGACTTGCAAATGCAACAAAAACAATGATAAATAGTTGGTACTTAATTAAACTAAAATGTTTATGCACAGCTAAAGAAACAAGGAGTAGAGTAAACAGACAACTCGCAGAGGGGGAGAAAATCTTCACAATCTATACTTCTGACAGTGGGCTAATCCAGAATCTACAAGGAACTCAAACAAATTAACAAGAAAAAAGTAAATGATTCCATCAAAATATGGGCTAAGGACATGAATAGACAGTCTCAAAGGGACATGTACAAATGGCCAACAAACATATGAAAAAAGGCTCAACATCACTAAAGATCAGGGAAATGCAAATCAAAACTACATTGTGATACCACCTTACTCCTGCAAGAATGACCATAATAAAAATATTAAAAAATAATAGATGTCGGCAGGGATACTATGAAAAGGAAACACTTTTACACTGCTGGTGGGAATTTAAACTAGTACAACTACTATGGAGAACAGTGTGGACATTCCTTAAAGAACTCAAAGTAGAGCTACTATTTGATCCAGCAATCTCAGTACTGGATATTTACTCAGAGGAAAAGAAATTGTTGTACAAAAAAGATACTTGCACACATGTTTATAGCAGCACAATTAGCAATTGCAAAAATGTGAAACCAGTCCAAATATTCATTGATCAATTAGTGGATAAAAAATTGTGAGATAGAGATATATCTATATCTCGATCTATCTATCTATCTGTCTATCTATCTATACACACACACATGCACAATGGAATACTACTCAGCCATAACAAGTAATGAAATATTATCATTTGCAGCAACCTGGATGGAATTGGAGACAATTATTCTAAGTGAAGTAACTCATAAATGGGAAACCAGTTATTGCATGTTCTCATTCATAAGTGGGAGTTAAGCTATGAGGATAAAAAGGCACAAAAATAATACAATGGACTTTGGGGACTTTGGAAAAAAGATGGGAGGTGGTGAGGGATAACAGACTACAAATTGGGCACAGTGTATACCACTCCGGTGATGGGTGCACCAAAATCTAACAAATCACCACTAAAGAGCTTACTCATTAACCAAACACCACCTGTTCCCCTAAAGCCTAGGAAAATAAAATAGAAGAATAAAAAGAAAAAAAAATAAATAAAAAATTACAAAATGCACAGAGGACTTGAATAGACATTTCTCCAAAGATTATATAAAAATAGCCAGCAAGCAATGATTGGGGAAATGCAAATTAAAATCACAAGGCAATAGCTATCATCTTATGCCCATTATGAAGACTACTCTCAAAAACAAAAAAATGTTGACAAGGATATTCTGCACACAGTTGGTGGGCATGCTAAACGGTATGGCCACTATGGAAAACAATATGGTGCTTCCTAAGAAAAAAACGAAAACAATTTCAATTACCATATGACCCAGCAATTCCACTTTTGTTATATATGGTTAAAAGGATTAAAAGCAGGATCTTGAAGAAATATTTGCACACCAATATTTGTAGCAGCATTATTCACAAAAGTAAAGAAGTGAAAGCAACCAATGTCCATGGACAGATGAATCGATTAAAAAATATTGCATACACATCCAATAGAATTTTGCTCAGCCTTAAAACAGGACATTCTGTCATATACTACAACATAGATTAACTTTGAGGCATTACGTGAAGTAAAATATAGTAGTTATAAAACTTACTGTATAATTCCAGTTACATGTAGCCTCTACAGTAATCAAATTCATAGAAACAAAAAGTAGAATTTGGTTACCAGGAGCTGGAGGGAGAGGAAGAAAGGGAGTCATTTAATGAGTATAGAGGTTCAGTTTTGCAAATCAGTTGGCTGCACAACAATGTGAATATGTTTAACACTACTGAATGGTATACTTGGAAATACTGAAGATTGTAAATTTGATGTTACACGTTTTTCACCACAATGTAAAAATAATCATTGATATTACCATATTTTTTTTTTAGCTATAGTGGCATCATTTTTCTGAAATAAACTGTGTCTAATACATTTGACTATGCGTTCATTTTGAGAAAATTCAAATTTCCTAATGTTTCCTTGAGACAAACTGTTTCTTAAGATTTTCCTCAGTTGTTAGATTTCAAATACTTTGGCTACCTAACAATAAAAGTCCATTCCATAGTTTTCATTGATTTTTTTTAATAAAAGAAGTTTCTCTTGCCTCTTCTAGCTCCTACACTAGTCTTAGCACTCTTATTAAGCAATGTGTGTTTTCTGGGCACCAATGGTAACTGTCTCAAGTGGGTGAATACAGAAGAAACAATAATTAAAATTACATTTGGCATCAGCATAAGTATTATGTTTTTATGGAGATACATACTTCTTTAAATTTGAAAAGTCAGACAATATAATTGCCTGTCTCTGTACATACCTTGTTGACTTTAACCTTATATTTGATTTAAAATTTATTAAAAAATACACTGATAAATGCAAATTTTTGATCATTTATTAACTGTAATTAAAATTTACATGGATCTATTTATTAAGGACATTGTGTAATGTTTCCACTTTATGTTTTAAACAATTACAAACATGTGGCTTAAAATAATGTACAGATCAATGTAACAAGATTGAAAAATGGGTGATGAGAATATGAAGTCTTCCTTCTTTCTAGCAATAATCATAAACACTCTAACTTAACGGATCATATATTTTTCTTTTGATATTCTAAGTTTGTTTAAGAACAAAATGCTAAAGGAGTTCAACATGCAGTGGATATACATAACATTCAGAATCACTAGCTTCCATGCTTACACTGAACTCAACATAAGGCAAAAGCCTAATAATTATACTGAATCTTTGGCTCAGTGTGTTAAAAAAGCAAAGCAACATGGTAAGCCTAATGAAAACAATCCTTTGTGTTTATCAGTTTCAGATTGCCAGTATGGTTGCAATAAAATTCAACCATTATCTCTGATGAAGTATGCAGCTTTGATTAGCAGGACAGTGTGTTTCCTGAATGCAAGATACAAGCATGAATCTGTTTCTCTAATCATTCTCATAGCTTAGGAAAATGAGGCAGAAGCAGGTTTACTTTAATAAAGCATAATTCTGCTTCCCAGTGTGACCACATATGATTAGAAAAACAGTAAACCAATCAGATTCTGTCAGATGAAATATTCTGTCCTCTACTCTTGGCAATCTCTTGGATATTGCCATAGACTATAAAATGATTGAATGAGCTGTGGTCATGAAATTATCCATGTCACAAATACTGGTCTTTCCTTTCAACTGCCCAAGAAAAAACAAGCCTTTGGTAACTCTAGTTGTTGTATGCTATAATACAAAACAAATTACCAATAACCATTCCCGAACTAACTAACAATGGCCAGACATTGTTCCTGTATAAGTTTAATGTTTTCTTGTTTCCTACTATTCTGTTTAATCTACTAACTCTTTCAACATCAATAGGTAATGCTACAGAGATCCTTGTTCTTGAAGAGTTTTCATCTCTGGAAGTTCTCATTCTTGCCACTCAGTATAAAAATAACCACTCCAGCAAGTAAAATCTTTCCAAGTAAAATATCAATAAGTCAAGGTTGCTTGATGACTACCACACAGGCACCTGCTCTCCCAATATTCAAGGAAGCCATCTGTTAAAAAAGATGAAACACAACTTAAGAAAAGTTTTACTGTCATAGAAAAATATACAACTTATATTTTAAAGATTATAAACAGGAAAATCATAAATAAATGTGCTTGTTTTCCCATTTTAGCCAGAAGTAGTACAATAAAAATGAAAACACTGAAAATGGTATTTTAAAAAAAGCAATGATCTATATATTGAAAATTTTTAAGCCTACAATTTTAATGGAGTTTCTAAAAACAGTATTAAAGTATTTAATGACTTTTATTGAAATTAACTTGCTATAGAAAAGTTTCCATCAAAGCTCTATTCTGGAGCTTGCACGGACACATTTGTGATAATATTTCATAGTGATAGCTTGGAGTATATTTTAGATGAAATAGCTATTACACTTACTGCAATCACTTTGAAGTTATTTCCCCAGATATTGTATTGAATTAAATGTGTCATTCATTCATTTTAGACAGAGACATACAATGAAATAAATTCAATATTTTGTCATAGATAGGGCATAATTATAATTGCTACATGCTTATTAAAATTTTTCCATCTTATGACAATCACTGGAATGAGAACTAAGTATTTTTTTAATAATTCTGAATATGAAAATGGTTAGAAATATATTAAAAACAATAATTTTTACAAAGTTTGTAATGAAAATGTATTCTTTGGAGACAAGCCAACATTTTGATAATTTGAGCTTTTTGATATCAATAATTTTTCTTACAGTTTTCTAAGAATATCAAGGTAGACTAGAAATTACATGATATTATTTCAGAGTGAGAAGTAAGTGTACAAAATGTAAGAAATAAAATAACTGCAAACAAAGTAGCCTCAAATCACATACATTATCTTATTGATTGAAAAAGGACATATTCTTACACTCTAAATATGAAAATTACCTCTGTTTTCTACCAGTTATTTTGAATGTATTTGTTGTTACCCATCATCCCACTGTAAGTTAAAAAAATCCACATGATATTTATTTTTTATTCTTTAATGGATTATTTGTAAAAGCTAATTTAATGTAACATCACTTGTCTTCCTCATAGAATTATTGCACAAAATGAGAGTTGGGAAGGAGCATGTGAATATATTTGTGATATATTTGTGTGAAGAATAGTTTTTATAGGTCATCACTGTTATCTTTGTAATCACATCTTGTACTGTTATGTCCATGAGAGAGACAGTAGTGAATACAGTGTCAGGAGATAACATGTTAATCCCATAGCATCAATGTATGCAAACCTAAGTTTACCAGACTCCAAAATGCTTGCACTTTCCCTGGTCTTTCTTTTATTATCTAATGATTTTTATGGATTGTTTCACATCAGAGTCATTTAAGAAGCATTTACAAAATACAGTCATGCACTGTATAGCTGCATTTTCATCCTTGAGGTTCTGGTTATGGATGAACCACATATACAACGGTGTTCCCATAATATAATGGAGATGAAAAATTCCTATCATCTGGTAATGTCGTAACCCTCTTAGCATCAAAGCACAACGCATTACTCAAATGTTTCTGGTGACACTGGTGTAAACAAACCTGTTGTACCGCTTTCTTTTTTTGAAAATAGGAAAAAGCTCATAGAATAAGGATATAAAGAAAAAAGTTTACAGCTGGACAATGTGTTTGTGCTTTAATGTAACTATTACTATAAAGGAGTCAAAAAGGTTTTAAAAATTTAATTGTTTAAAAAGTTAAAAAAAAAGATACAGTAAGCTAAGGTTAATTTATTATTAAAGAAAGAAAAATATGTTAAAATAAGTTTAGTGTGGCCTAAGTGTAGAGTGTTTTTCCTTTTTTTTTTTTTTTTTGAGACGGAGTCTTGGGAGTCTGCTCTGTCACCCAGGCTGGAGTGCAGTGGTCGGATCTCAGCTCACTGCAAGCTCCGCCTCCTGGGTTTATGCCATTCTCCTGCCTCAGCCTCCCAAGTAGCTGGAACTACAGGCGCCCGCCACGTCGCCCGGCTAGTTTTTTGTATTTTTTAGTAGAGACGGGGTTTCATCGTGTTAGCCAGGATGGTCTCGATCTCCTGACCTCGTGATCAGCCCGTCTCTGCCTCCCAAAGTGCTGGGATTACAGGCTTGAGCCACCGTGCCCGGCGTGTTTTTCAAGTCCACGTAGCATATAGTAATGTCCACGGCCCTCACATTCACTCATCACTCCGTCACTGACTCATGCAGGGCAGTTTCTAGTCCTGCAAGCTCCATTCAGGTTAAATGCCCTATACAGATGTGTACCTCTTATCTTTTATATCACATTTCTATAGTAGCTTTGCTATGTTTAGATATGTTTAGATACACAAACACTATTCTGTTACAATTACCCAGAATACTCATTATGGTAACATACTAGGTAGCTTTGTAGCCTAGGAGCAATAGGCTATATCATACAGCCTCAGTGTGTAGAAGGCCATATCATCTGGGTTGGACTAAGTATGCTCTGTAGTATGTGCACAATGATGAGATTTCCTAAGGATGGATTTCTCAGATTGTATTTCAGTTTTAAGGAACGCATGACTGTATATGTGCACAAACCCTATCACTAAATGGAAATTTAGGATTAATATTGGGTAATTGTATTTTTGGAAACTTTCCCAAAGGCTACCTGATGTCCATTCAACACTCAGTACTGTGTACTAGACTACATATAGAGTAACTTAACTTTATATCTTCATCTACATCTATACCTCTATCTCTATATATGCTTGTGTGTATGTGTGCATGTGAACATGAATTCTTTCTGTTTTTCCAAAAACCAAAATGTGATATTCCCCTTGTGTTTCTTATGTCAGCAAATGACACCCATCTCCACCCAGTTGTTCAAGACAGAATCCTTGACCCTTCTTTTTACCTCACTCAACCCTAAATCTGAATCATCAAGCCCTCTAAATATATCTCCAACAAGTTTAGTTCTATCCATTTCTTCAGGCTTCCACATAGCTCAGGTTACATAATGTAAACCACGTCTATCTCTCAAAACTTAATGATTCTTTTTCTTGCTCCGTGAGACATACCAAGTGTTCTTCCTCTGGCTCTTACAAATGATGTTCCTTAAGCCAAAGCACTCCCATATTTTCATCTAGTTAGCTATTACCCATTTGTCAGACCTCATTCCACATATTTCCTGAAAGAAGATTTCTCTGCCCAATGCACTTAAGTTCTATCATAGTGCTATTCTCTTACCAAAAAATTAATCATGCTATTTTAAACATTTGGTATTTTTCTATATAAGTATGTTTTAAATGTTTAAGAAAAGTTATCCTTCTTTCCTCTTGGTCCAGATTTATTTAATATATATATTTAAAAATCTGCCCTTGTTTTCCCTCTAGGGGTTGTACCCTTCAGCATGAGCAGTGTGATAACCTAAAAAGGTTGGCCACGGAACCAATGAAATAAAAGTAATGCTGAATATAGATCTTTCACCAGGCTTCTCTGTAACAAATTTGGCAATACATTGTTCTCAATATATCTTATATATCTATTGTGTACAAATAAATGAAATGCATACACAAAAAGTATACCTAGTTGCAACAATACTTCTCAATTTATTTGAGAAACATTCATATTACCTACTACACTGAGCCAGCAACTCTGCTAGTCTTTGGAGACCCCACAATAAATGAAACATTGTCACTGATTCCTTATAACCTGCAGATGAATGCAACCTGATAGTGCTATCAGAGTATACCAAGAGAATACATTAAAGAGCAGTTTTACTTAGGCAAGGGGAAATAGGTTAAAGTTCTTTTTACGTCTTGAAGCACGTGCATCATTATTTCAAATCAAACACAAAAAATAAGCCCAGTGTTAAATGACAAAAGTCAAATTTATTTGAAACATACATAGATACACACATGTATCTATACATATGGTATGTGTATACATTCTCTGTAAAACAAAGCAGCAAGACTGACAATCAATTCCTAATCTATTTATAAGTCAAGCTAACCTGAGCATTTTTCCAAATATCCACATATTTGGATATTTTACTATAGTTTGCTTATTTATTTTAATAATCAGCCTTTTGTGGGTGATTATCAACTTATATGGGATAATCAACTTATGCCACTTATAGGACATATAGAGTGAAAGTGACAGGCACTTAGCAAATATAGGAAACCTTTCAAGTAGGCTAGAATCCTGAAAATTTTTAAAGGGATTTTGTATGGGTCTGCTGCTCACCCCGCGAGAGCCTTAAAAATATAAATAATGAGAAGATATGGAAGCAAAATCTTAAAGTAATTTAATAGTTTTAAATTTAATGTTTATTGTATTAAGTAAAGTTGCTATAAAACATTTTAAATGCCACTTTGCTGTTTGTAAGATACTATATAATCCAAAAAAGTATAATAAAATACAGATGAAGGAAAACGATCTTTAGGAGTCTTTTACCTATTATTACTACATACATTGTTTTGATTTCAATTTTAGAGGAATGATAAGCATAATGACTCTTTATTATAAATATGTATTCAGATATTATATTACATCATTTATATAAACATAAGCTTCCTTTATTTAATGTTCTGTTAAGTGGAACATTTAAAATACACACATTTAGCTAGTACATTTCCTTAGTAAATCAACAATCATTAATTCATGCATGCAGGGTTTGCTTTGGAAACACTAAGGACTCAGAAAGGTACAGAGTCAAAATATATCCTTCAAAATTTTAGTGCAATAACGTGAAAAGCAATAATTACTCACTTCTTTTTACATATAGTGCTCTTTGATTAAGAAATGCTTCTTTCTCTAGCAATTAAAGTAAAATGTAGAAAATAACAAGGCTTAGATCTCTTGATATTTTCCCTTCTTTTCTCTACTCCTCCTTTTTTCTTACTTGGCTACATGTACCTATTTTTGTTGAAGTCAAGAGTTTTCCTTTAGAGGAGAATAAATTCACAATGCAGGTACCTTAGTCTAGCCATTAGGAATTTGGTTTTGTACTCTGAAGTTAGTCTGACTAAATATTGCTGCTGAACGCGTACCATCAAAACTGGCAAAATCAAGGAAATCGCGTTTTGTTAAAAGTAAGTATCTTTAAAACAAATGTACTTTAATCAGGTGTTCAAGTTCTTTAGATAAATTGTAGTCAATTTCTGTGACCAAAATCAGATCCTTCCACCCACTGAGGCAATATGAGGAGATGTGGTTATTATCCCGCTTCAATTAAGTAAAGCTTTAGAGCTGCACTGCACTCCTAGATGGAAAGGATTTATTTGAACAGTATCTTACTTTTAGATTTCTGGTAAAAGTGAGAAATAATAGAAATATTGAGAAACTTGGAGAAGAATGAAAGTAAAGAGAAATCAAATATGTAAGGACACAAGTCAGAATGTATCGATTTCCTCCATCATAAGCAAGGCCATAGTAGCTATGCAGCTAAGATGTTTTCCACTATAATTAGTTTGCCCCGGCCTCATCCTCCCATCACACTCACACACACCAACACACATCCTCTAGTTATGTGATTACAATGGGAGCTGTTTCATTCTAGAAAGATCCTGAGTCTCTAACTACAGTGTGTATGTAAGAGATAATGCCTCACCTAAGATAAGCCAGTCATTTTACTCCAACTTCCTGGACAAAATGATTGACAAGGAGTGAGCACTCATTACATGACAGGCTATGCAAAGCCCTTTCTTGTTTATTCTTTTAATTGAACTGGGATTTTTAAAAAGTTATTTTCTGTTTATGGCTGTGGGGATTACTATTTGGACTTTCCAGCAGCACCACCAGGTGGAAAACTCTCTGCAACAGATAAAAATGGATCTAATAAACAGTAACAAAAATGAATGCCAAGAAGGTTGATTTCTGCAGCCTTTATATTGTTTCTAAAACCAAACATTCTAAAGTTAGGGTTTTGCGAATCAATATATTAAACTTTTATTTTTAACTTCAGTAACTCAAATTCAGATTCTGTTTCTTGTTGTGGAAAATGGAAATCTCATTAAGCATGTATGTCATTTTTTAATAAATATTTTATTGGTATTATAGTAATAAAAAGTACACAAGAATGTATAATTTAATGAACCTTTTACAAAATTAACACAATATTGGACAAAAGCAATCATTATGGGTTTAGGATACTTTTACTAGATTACTGTTTGTATACCCCTCCTCCACAGAAAGAAAATGAAATAAATTCTTATCCTTGAAGTGAATTATGCCGATGACAATCTTACCTGTGTCCACTCATTAGTTTGTGGGTCATAGGATTCCATAGTGTTGAGGTATGTCTGTCCATCATAGCCACCAACAGCATATAATCTGTCACCAAGAAGACAGACCCCAACAGCATCTCTGGGCATACTCAAAGGAGCCACCATGGTCCACGTGTCTGTTTTGGGATCATATCTAAAATTCAATGACAATAGTACATAATATATTCTAATCACATTCAACTGTTAATATAAAAATTTTACTTTTCGCAAAGACTGTCATGAAGAAGGAAACTATTTTTCTCTAAAGGCTCAAACATTTGAGCTTGTATTCTAGAATGAACATCCATTAATGTCTAGCTTCCTAAACTTTAAGGTATTTTAAAAATTCATCCAGACTCATAGATGAATGCAGATACATTCAACAGAAATAAATGCCATGATGTCTTTCTACAAAAAAGTGTCAGATATATAAATAACTATTATCCACAGTAGAATTAGGGTATTTGAAACAGATGTTTGCAGACTGCTATGGTAATGAAGTAGAAGAAGTGATTAAAAGTCTGGGAGAATTGTGGAATACTCGATAGATGAAGTTTCCTTTAAACCAGTTCTGAAAGTCTAGCCTAAATTTGCTAGGAAAAAAAAAAAAAAAAGGAAAAATTTGTGCAAAAATAACTGTAGTGTTTTGCTGTTGTTATTGTTGTTGCATTGTTTTGTTTTTCGTTTTAATGCATGGTCAGCTTTGAGGAAACAGGTAAGTAGCGTGACTATGTTGACTATGTTCAAGAAAGACTGAGGAAATGGTGTGTCTCAAGATGTAAGTTTTGATTAGCTTATGGGATGTTTGATTCCCTGGGTAAGAAGGTGCTTTCAGTTTACTGAATAGAAAAATAGCCTCTGAAATTGGGGAAATAATTATAACATGAATACAACTGGGTTTAGTGACATTTATCAGGATTCACCGTGAGGGAGAGACTAGTAATTCAAGAGATCAAAGTCAGAAGACTGATGTTATTGTTATTAAATTCAAACAAAAATTATTTTCAATAAAATTTCATAACCATATAGCACACACAGATATTTTTACATTTTGAGTGGCAAAACCCTGAAGATTCCTTTAATGAATGTACTCTGGATGAATGAAGAAAATATACCTTTGCCTTTGGCCCACAATTGCAGGTTCAGATACAAAAACAGAAAGGGTGGTGAGACCCCAGAAGAATGAATATGAAATAAAACTGTGAAAAAGGATTTTCTGACAAACACAACAAATTCTTAGTTTGTTTTCCTGCTCCATTTTTTTTCACCTATACCATTTATAACTTGAACACTCCTAAAACAAATGAATAAACAAAACTACCTATACCTTACTGAAAATAAAGAAGGTTGTTACAGAAGATGTGGTACTTCTGTTTCACAGAGAATATTCATATTTCCCACGATGTTATGTGAATTTGCACACTGTGGTTGGGGAGTTTGTACACTGCCAAGATGATGTGTAAAGTGAGGTGTTGATTGAATGCTAGAAAATCGGGATCACCTTGAAGCACAGGCTGCCCGGCATGTAAAAATTTAATTTTTAGTGCTGCAGTTAAT
>NW_012123376.1:5985686-6001703 GCF_000951035.1 Colobus angolensis palliatus | reverse complement strand
CACAGAATAAAAGTTAATTTCTCTTTATAAAACCAAATTGAATTTTTTAAGAAACCATTAATTTTTCAATCATTAGCGTAATTTTCATACTTTAAGGATAATAATTGGCCTTAACATTTCTGAGGAAAATTGTTATAAATATAAACTCATGACTTTGTTAACAAATGGAATTGAGAATGTTTCTTTTCCCAAGTTTGTACATGAGATATTTAGATAGAGAGCAAATTAAACAATAAAGAAGTGATTTATAGTCCAGCAGGTCTGCCTGTAAAACAAACAAAATCAAATTAAAAACCAAAGAAACAAAAAATAAATAAACGAAGATCCATGCTGTGAGATTGGATAGCCTGCTTCAAAAGAGTGGCACACAGATTTCAAGTATATTCATCACAAAATCTATATATTAATTAACTTTAAGAAATTAGATGTGAATTGAGCAATCGAGAGTGACAACAGTGTTAGCTAAAAATAAATACTTTTATTTTTTTCCTGTAAAGAAAACCAACATTTACCAGATTTCATGACATTATCAAAGGAAAAGTTCCTGGACTTTTAAAACTGTTTATTTTCTAGAAATATAAAACAATTAATTTCAATACAAATTGTTTGTTTATAACTGCATAACAGTAATAATGCTCCTAATAAACG
The DNA here is from genome assembly GCF_000951035.1 of Colobus angolensis palliatus. Lineage (NCBI taxonomy): Eukaryota > Metazoa > Chordata > Mammalia > Primates > Cercopithecidae > Colobus > Colobus angolensis. The sequence continues at coordinate 6,001,055 of NW_012123376.1, read as the reverse complement.
TTTTCATTCAGATGTTTTCGTATGCATTTCTAATGGATACTAGCAATGGGATTTCTGGGTCAAAGAGAGTGTATACTTTGAAATGTGGTAAATGTTGACAATTGGTATTACAAAGAGGCTGTGTTAATTTACACTCCACTCCTACCATCACTGTAACGAGCATGTGTCAGTTGTTCTACATTCTCTCCAACATGCAGTATTATGTGTATTATGTGTTTTTTCATTTTAGACTTTCCGGTGGGTAGGTGATGGTGTAATATTGTAATTTTAATTTGCATTTCCCTGATAACTAATGCCATCCAATGTTTTGTTTTGTTTTGTTTTGTTTTTTTCCCCAGTAGTCATTGCCTATTTGGATATCACCTCTTATAAGAGTTCTTGTTCAAACCTTCTGCCTAGCTTTTCTGTTCTTTTAAAAATGATATCTAGAATTTACCTATATATTGGAAACAATGCTTTTGTTGGTTATATGCATTGCAAATATTTTCCTCACTTTCCAACAACTTTTTACCCTCTTAATGGTATCTTTTGAAGACATTTTACTGTCATATTTTCTTTATAGATGATCCTATGTAGGTCTAGGTTAAGAAATCTTTCACACCTCATTTTTTTTAAGGTGATCTCCTGTGTTGTATTCTAACAGCTTTATTGTTTTATGGGTCATATTTAAATCTAAAATCCAGCGTGAGTTGATATTTAATGTAATATGCAATAGAGGATAAGACTACGATTTTCCACTTGAGATATCCTAATCACCCAGCCACATTTGTCATACCGGCGGGCCTTTCCTTACTGCTCTTTGGTTTCTCCTTTGCCATAATCAAGATTCTTTATATGTGTGATTGTGTTTCTGAACACAAATCTATTCCATTTGTCTACTTATTTATACTGTATTGTTACTACAATGTCTAGTTAAAATAATTTAATAAGAAGCTTTTATATATAGTTTTTCAAGGTTGTCTTGGAACTTAGGACCCTTTTCACTTTTATTTAAGTTTTAGGATCATGTTTCCAAGGTACATACAACCACAATGAAACTACACAAAAAAATTTTAATTTAAAAAGACTGCATTTAATTTATAAATTTTGTTTGCTCGTTTTTTGTTTTTGTTTTTGTTTTTTTTTTGGGGGGGTGGGGTTTGTTTGATTGCTTGTTTGTTTTGAGACAAGGCCTCAGTCTGTCACCCAGACAGTGGTGAAATCTCGGCTTACTGCAACCTCCAGCTCTGGTGCTTGAGCAAACCTTCCACCTTAACCTCCAGAGTAGCTGGCACTACAAGCATGTGCCACCATGCCTGGCTAACTTTTTATTTTTATTATTATTGTTTTCAAGTTTTAGTGAGATGAGATCTCACTATGTCACCCAGTCTGGTCACAAACTCCTGGGCTCAAGTGATCCACCTGCTTTGGCTTCCCAAAGAGCTGGAATTAAAGGCATAAGTCATTATGCCTAGCCCAATTAATTTTATATATTGACTGAGTATATGGTAATCTTATTATTTCAATCTAACAGTTTCTAGTTTGATTCATATGAAATTATTATATATTTATCACATAATCTTGAATAATGGCATTTTTATTTATTCCTTTCCAATTGGTGGCAATTTGCTTTCTTTCAATTGCCTAACATGGCTACTTGTTCTGTTAACATGTCTAATAAAAATGGTATTAGCAGTCATGTTTTTCTTCTCATTCTAATGAAAAACACAAAACATTTCGGTATTTGACTATGAATATTTTGTAGATTCTTATTATCAAATTAACAACATTAGTTTATTTTTCAAGTTTGGGGAGCACTTTAATAATGGATATTGACTTTTATCATTTATATACTTATTCAGACATTCATTTAATTGTCATTGTATTAAGTTACATTATTACTCTTTTCAATATTAAATCAAATGTGCCTTTCTGTGATAAGCTCACATTGGATTTATGTACATGCTTTATCAAACTGATTCTGTCCTAAGAGAATTCTAAGAATTAAAGTTTTAGGGTAGATCCTAATATATTTGAAATGAAAATAATTTTCATATTTTGGTTTATAACATATAACTTTCTAAAAGCATATAAATAATGGTAGTGGTATTTCGGTTACCCTTATAGACAATATTTGTTGGTACACATGATTTTCTACCAAATTTTATGATATTCTGGGTCATAAAGTAAACCTTAGATGATTATAATACCTTGAAGTGGTTTTGAATTCACTGTTAATTTTAACCCCAAGACAGAGGAGAAAGCAGTCAGAGCAGTCAGCACAATGTTACAAAAAATCTCCTCAATATATTCAGTGTGTTTCAGGTTCTTATGATGATGATGTGCTTAATGTCTACTTTAAATGTGTAGTCTTTTTTGATGTACTTATTGATATTCTCCCAACTTTTTAAATCCCCTTCTTAAAAACATAATGGGCATAGAATGATTCAGAAAGGAAGGTGGAGAAAATAAATTTCTGCTTCCCTTCTCAATATCTGTTGTTTATTTTCAATGCCAAAAAACTTTAAAGTTAATTTGATTTCAATTTCTGTATAATGATGAATGAAAAATTCTATTTTGACTTACGTCATATTTCATTACATCCATTTTTCAAGGTTGAGGAGAGGAGAAATGAGTTGTTGACAGAACAAAAAGAAAAGAAGGAAAAACTAAACAGCTCTTTGACTCCTCTCAGATGCAGTTGTCACAATACACCTTTAAAAATTATTTTAACTATTCTCAGTCAGCAGAACATGGATTATACCCAGGAAATCTGAATGCCAGTTTAAACAAACTTTAAAAATTAGATACCCCTTAATAGTTCAAAACTAAAAAGCAATAGATTATTTATATAATCACTTCCTCTACTAGTATGACAGAAAACCATAATTAGCACTATAAATCCAAATTACTTTTATTTTATTTTATTTATATATTTTTTGAGACAGGGTCTCACTCTGTCACCCAGGCCGGAGTGCAGTGGCAAATGATGGCTTACTGCAGTCTTAACTTCCCCAGGCTCAAGTGATCCTCCCAACTCAGCCTCCCAAGTAGCTGGGGCCCCAGGCATGTGCCATCACACCTAACTAATTTTTGTATTACTAGTACAGATGGGATTTTGCCATGTTGTCCAGACGGATCTCAAACTCCTGAGCTCAAGCAATCCACCTTTCTTGTCCTCCAAAGATGCCAGGTTTACAAGCGTGAGCCACTGGACCTGGCCGATATCCTTCTATCTGTATAGATTAACATCTGTTTCATTTATTTGTGCATATTTGTATTTCCACATAATCCTTCTTCTTCAAAATATGCAGACAAATTATCATGATGCCAGAATAATTCTGGGCAGCATATCTAAGGACAGCAGGTTATTCTGTCACCTCCTTTCTCTGTCGCTCCTCATAAGCCATTGAGGGAAATAGCAAATCACATAACTAAATTGGTATAGCTATTGTGTCAGCTAACGTTGCTGCATCTACTTATAAAGCAGGGCTCCTAAATACTTAGGTTAGCATAGGATCCTTGATATGGTTAGGCTTTGTGTCCCCACCCAAATTTCATTTTGAATTGTAATCCCCAGGTGCTGAGGGAGAAACTTGGCGGAAGGTGATTGGATAGTGGGGATGATTTCCCCCACGCTATTCTTGTGACAGTAAGTGAGTTTCCATGAGATCTGGTGGTTGCCTAAGTGTTTGGCAAGTTCCTCCTTCGCTCACTCTCTGGTCTGCTGCCATGTAAGACATGCGCGCTTCCCCTTCTCCATGATGGTAAGTTTCCTGACGCTTCATCAGCTATGTGGAGCTATGAGTCAATTATACCTCTTTTCTTTATAAATTACCCAGTCTAAGGTAGTTTTTTTTTTTTTTTTAGAGGGAGTCTCGCTCTGTCGCCCAGAATGGAGTGCAGTGGCGCGATCTCAGCGCGCTCTAAGGCAATTCTTTACAGCAGTGTGAAAATGGACTAATACAATCCTCATATTAACATAGTCTATCCAAAATTTGAGCATAATTTGCTAGCCAATAGCAAACATTATGAATGTACAGTAACAGAAAAACAATGGCAACAAACTAGCTAGTCCTTTCACGCTGCACTCATGCAGCTGACTCCAGCAATAATATCTTGAATGAGAAAGGGTTTGGGGGAGGAAAGGCAAGGGGGAAGGGTAGAAGAAGCACATCACAATAATATATCAAAATTGTTTTTCTACTCATTTGTTAATAGTGTTTAGATAAGCTATAAGGATATACTTTTAAATCAGTATTTGATTGCTTAGCTTTTCAGGCCCTATGTATCTCAACAATTTTCTGCTTAAAGTATATGGAAATAATACTCCGCCAAGATGATGCAAATGCAAATGTGGACTTGCAATATCAAACAAACATCTACCAAATTTTACAATATTCTGGGTCATAAAGTAAACCTCAAATGATTACATTTGCCTCTCCATGAGTCCATCTCAACATTCACCCATTCTTCTGCTCTATCAGTCTATCTTTTTATCTTCTACAATTTCTCTATCAATTCATTTGTCTGTATAACATCCTATTTAAAGTTTATCTCAAGAAAGTTTTCCTTGTGGGAATATTGAGGTTCATTTTTCTTAGTGTGTGATTGTTTCAATATGTGTTATGTGCCTATTCTGTGCCAGAAATTATACCAAGCACAATAATATAGAGTTGGGTGGAACGCTATCTTGGGAAGTTTCAGCCCATGGCACCTAGTTTAATTTTAAAAAAACTGATGTAAAAAGAATTTTAATTATAATGTTAATAATTGGTACCAAGAAATAAATCTCAATTTTTCTTCTTGGTCAAATTTGCATTATGAAATGATCCCTCTGGCAACTATACGAAGAATGAATTGGGAGATGCAGAAGTGGGTATTACAAAGTCTGGCATAGAAGGTTCCTATTATCTTCACATCCTTCTTTCACCCGCCCTCATTACCAGGATGCAGATGTGAGGGCAAAGGGGGTTCTGATCATCAGCAGTGGGACTGATGCCTTTGAGCATATTTTCTTATCTGTTGCCTAGATTCCAGTTTCGTTTGGTATCTTAAAGGTTTATTTATTTATTTGTCTCTTTCTTCTAATACTGCAAGCTCTGTATAGTGTAGTGCAAAATACACGAAAAACAATAGTTGCTGACTAAATAGATAAATGAATGAATGTTGTTTGCCTAATAGATCACATCTTCTGGACCTCACTTCTCCTGAAACTCAATGCACATTTTGGACACTGATTTTGTCCACCAGGTTGCTCTTACTAGGGTGAGGTTCGGTCACAAAATTAGTTTTCATCCGTCTCATAAACTAGTCTAGAGTCCTCATTCTCATTCAGTCCCTGCCTTCTACCTTCTCTGATTTGAGGTGCCAGTATTATTTGTGCTTACAATACCTGAGTGCAAACAATTTTTGATAAGCATTATAAAACTGTACTTAACACCGCCATTATATAACAGTCTACATTTCTATAAACAAATCATTGTGCTATAATAAAATGTGATCTATCCATCTCTTTACAAAACATAGCATTGTACACTATTCTTGCTCTTTCTAATGATGTTTGCCTATGATTATGTACTAAAAAACATTTTTACATTCTATGTGCAAAGTGGTTTCACAGAGGCACAGTTGCACATCTTGATTTATTGAGGAGTTACATGTGAAATCGTCAGCATAGAAAATATGTTATAAAAAGTGCAAAAGTGCTATTAATCTGATGGGTAGTATGAGCTAGGATAAGAATCATGATAATGCTGTGTGCTTCTGCATTACTTAAGCTGCTCATATCCACTGCACTCCTATAACTCAAAATAGCCATGCTTATTTAAATCAAATTTTCCAACATAAATATATTCCTAGACTGAATTATTTATGCCTCTGTTCACAAACAACATTTCAATACATTATACAGTAGGGTTGGATAAGAATATTGGGATGAAATATTTCATTAGCAGAATTTATATAAGATATTCAAGGTAAAAGTAGGAGGCTCATCATATTCATCTCTTCATTTACTCAAGAATTTAGCAGAGAAAATGTAAATGGGTTAGTTGTCAGTCTATTAGCAGCATTTTAAAAATAAATGATTGCACATTTGTGTGTATAAAAGTATAAACCTATGTATTAGGACGCTGGCCACTGTCTTCATCGTAACACCTGTAGTTCCTGATTTCAGTGGACTAGAAAATATTAAAGTGAAAATGCAGTGAACTTAATGCCTTTCCCAATGCGTATACAGCCATAAAGCTACAGTCCATTTCACAGAGTAGCAATATTGGTAAACGTTGTTTCTGCATTTTATCTAATTTGAACACAGCCTGCTTACCAAAAACCATCTCTTGCTAATGGACTCATCCTCAGTAAAAATAATTACACAACCTTAGAAAAAATTATCATAAGTGGGAAAGAATATCCTTTTTCTATTATCTATACCACTTACAGGCATCAGGATACAGGCTGTGTTTTCCTAATATAAAAGGGAAAATTTTTCTGCCCTTAGTGCTATCCACCAAACATCTCATTTTTCTCCCAGATACAAGTTGGGGTATTGGTCTCACACTCCCATGAAGTTTTCTGTGGCCATGTTATTGGTTTGTCATTGTCGTACAAACAAAAGAGAATTATATTACTTGCAGGTGAAATCTTTAAGGAACAGTGAACAATTTACTACTCTCTGGCTTTTTCCTTTTGACATAGAGACCAGCAATGACCAATATTCTAGGTTATGTGTCAGTCTGAGTACCAGAGTGGTAATATCATGGGTATGTAGCATGAATGAGGAAAAATAGCATCATGGTATTAAACTACTGAGAGTTTTAAAGTTATTTGTTACAGTAGAGTTACTTATACCAATTGATAAACCAATTGACCTAAATATTCCTTATCCTCACTTCCCCATGGATCATTATGGATCCTATGTAATAGGAAATATTATCATGCATCTTACTAAGGATTGTTCAGTCCTTACTACATACCATATAATACTTCTAAGCAACGCACAGCCAAAAGAGAACTCAGTGATAGCTGTGCCAGAAGTCTCTGCATTGTATTCCTAGACCTGAAGCCAAAGTGTTATCCCACTCTAGCTTCTGTGCACCTGGTCAATTTTAGAAAGAGTTATAAGAGAACCTATGTTTCCTCCATACACCAAGATTATTAAAAATATAGCTCTAATCAGTCTGTCTTATGTTAAAAAGGATGTGTCATAAAATAAGAACTTAATAATTCACCTTTGAGAGTTTGAAAAGGTAGTAAAACAAACTTGAACAGAAGAATAGAACACAGAAGAAAAATATCCTATATTTTTAAAAGCATTAACAAACATTCACATTTCATAAATTACTTAAAACTTCTTTTTAATGTATGTTTTAAAAGTATATCAAGAAAAAATTTAAACATTATTTAAGGACTTGCGAAAAAAACATTGCGGAAATTTAAATAAATATTAGTTGAAGGGAGGAAGCAAGGAATAAAAGAATAAGAAAATAAAGTACATGTGTGTGTGAGAGAGAGAGAGAGAGAAAGAGAGAGAAAGGAGTTAAAAAATGTATCTCTAGGTGTTGAATTTAACTTTCCTAAATAATGCAATTTTTCCAAACACTTGAATCAGGCATCAATGTGATTTGCACTGTCTCTTTCACTATGAAAGTGTCCTTGGGGTCTTACCTTTCTACATAATCCAGTAGCCGGGAACAGTGATTTGAAGCAGGAGCATCATGACCTCCTACTGCATAAAGAAAACCGTCACATGTGGCCACTCCGACACCCCCTCTCCTCTTACACATGGGAGCACACATGTTCCACTTATTTGTATGAGGATCATAATATTCCATTGAACTCAAACAGGAACTTCCATCACGACCTCCAACTGAATACAGCCTAAAACACAATTGGAAAAACGTGATTTAATATCATAGTCTGGATGACAAAATAGAGAAAAGAAAAGGTCTTTTAAACTAAATTTTCATAGTATGAGACTCAAATGTGTGGGAAATATATTACTTTGCAGGGAGATTTTGTTAAAGATACTGAATAAATGATCATATATACTAGAAATTTCTATTTTTATATAGAAATTGAAGTATACTAGATGAAATTAAAACAACTATAATTTTAACCTCTATTTCTAGAAAGTTGGATAGATTTAAATTACATACTGCAGAAATAAGTAATATTAGTATATTAGTTTAATAAATATTAAGAAATGGCTGTTAAAATACAGAATAAAATGTAAGACAATGAACATAAACAGGAGAAAGGCATTATCCTACTTGCTGATAAGCAAGTGATTTGGCAGTATGTAACACATGCTTGTGCCTTGTGTTCCAACCTCACGGTTTAGAACAATGAATAAATGTAATAAACTAAAAGTATTATCTTACCAACGACTTTCTTAATCAGTGACTGTACTATAGCTAAAGACAAGACTTTACAGGAAAAAAGAACGCAACAATGTTAGTATGATTGAAATTGCTGAAGGTTACTTGATACACTCATCTTGCTATAATTATTTTATTAATGAGAAGTATGATAGAAAACCCCCCAAAATAAGTTATACACCATAAATGGTACTAACATGATTTGAATGCATTGTCTAATCCTAATAAAATAGTTCTTCCCCATTTAATCATAGTCATTATTTTATCACAGTAGGTACCGTGTTGCATTTATTTACTTATCCATTTGCTAACTACTTATTTTTGAATGTTTAGTGTGTGCCACACATTGTTAAAACTTTTATTGAAATGTCCATGAACAAAACAGGAAAAAAAAACAATCCATGCACTCAATTCTACTGAAGCAGGGATAGACATAATATACAAAGTAAACGTAAATATCATTTACTACTGGGGAAGGTGCAAAGCGCAATGGACATAGAGTCCAGAAGCAGGATCAGTAATGCAACTGGTGAGGGTGGAGATTGTGAATACAATTTAAATAAGTAACCAGAAAACTTCTCACTGAAACCTTTTGCAAAAAATTTGGAAGATAGTGGTAGTGATTGAGGGTGACTTCAGGAATATGTGGGGAAGGAAGTTTTAAGGATGACTAAATAGTGAATGAAAAATTTCAGAAGCAGGAAGGAAGCCAGAGTGGCTGGGGCAGAGACTGATATGAGAGTGGTAGTTCAAGGTGAATGGCAGCTTACAAGCTGCATGTAGACTTTTCTCCTGAGTACAACAGGAAGCCATTGTGGTTTTTGAATAGAGGGAGGATATGATTTGTTTGTGTTTTAATGAGATGAGATGTGTGAAAGCAAAATAAATCCTGGGACTCTCAAATCACTAAAGCCAAAGGGAAAACTCAAGCTTGGAACTGCTTAGCACAAACCTGCCTCCCATTCTATTCCTAGAAAAGATAGCTACTAAGATTTAAAAAGAAAAGAAAAGAAAAAAACAAACAAACAAACAAACAAAACAAGTCATGTACCTTCCTCAAGGAATTTCCTTGTGGACAAAGGGCAGACATAATTCAAAGCCATCCCTCTGCTCACAGATAAGTGAATATCTGAGTGTCTCCTTTGGAAAAACTAGTAAGAAACTCAAAATGATGGAACCACTTGTCTCTTACCTACCTATGACCTGGAAGCCGCCTCCCCATTTTGATTTGTTCCACTTTTCTGGATGGAACACATGTTGATTGATTGATGTCTCGTATCTCCCTAAAATGTATGAAATCAGGTTGTGCCCCAACCACCTGTGGCACATGTTGTCAGGTCTCCCACAGCTGTGTAATGGTCACGAGCCCTTAACTTCGGCAAAATAAACTTTCTAAATGGACTGAGACCTGTCTCAGATACTTGGGGTTTGCAGATGAAGTGTTTTCTTTACTATGGACAATATATCCAATATAATATGTTTATAAGTAGACTTAAATCTATAATACTCAATTTCTAAATAAATGCTTAGGAAGACAGTATTACTTAGCATATAAATCAATCGAGATGTAGATTTACAAATTCCTGCTCTAATACCATATAATAACTCTAAAATACGATATGTAAAATTATTTTAAATCCTAGGAATGTTTTTTTAAAGCTGTTTATGTTTCTCGTAATGACTGCCATAGTAAAATATATCTGATTGCCCAAGTGTTCCCTTCATGTGTGTAATACCTAATACCTCTTTGCTTGATTACTCACAAGTAGTCTGCTAGTTCTCAATCTTGTAGTATGCTAAAATTAATCAATAGGAACATTAAAAAAAAAAAAACAAGCATTGAACAATTTAGCTTGCAAAAACACCCAGAAGTGAAATAATTATTCACTTATAAGTTTTTAATCATCCTAAACACCTTATGAAATCTGAACCTCATTTATTTCTGTTTCATTTAAACTGATGATTTAACACAAAAGAAGTATGGAGTAACCCTAAAATATTAAAATGTAACTAACCGTATCTTGTAAGGACTTTACTTATGGGCATCTTTCTGTGAGATACCTAGCATAGCCCGCATACATAGTTCATAAATAAACACGACATGAACTTCTTATATGCTATTGTTTTAAAGGAAATGTTTACTTCAAGCTGCTTTATTTATTCATAAACATTACTCTGATAAATTATACTATTGAGTTATTTGAACCAAATGTTGATAATAATAAAATAGTTCTAGGCCATAATAGATCACAGTTTTCTGTTTCTGAAATTATTTCAAAAATTATATAAATATATACCTGAATTTACATTAAAAAGTAATGATGGCATACAACCCACTGAGGGCATACAACCCACTGAGACTAAATCATGAAGAAATATGAACTCTGAACAGACCTATCTCTGTCTAATCTAGTATCAAACTACATATAGGTCTGTTCAGAATTTAGATATTGAATCAGTAATCAAATTTCCCAACAAAGAAAAGTTCAGGAGCAGACGGATATGTGAATAAATTCTCCACAGCACTAACCATCACAGAAATACAAATCAAAACCACAATGAGATATCACCTCACTCTAGTGGGAACAGCTATTATCAAAAAAACAAAAAAATAATAAATGCTGATGAGGATGTGATAAAGGGGAAACTCTTATGCATTGCTTATGGCAATGTAAATTAGTAAAACCATTACAAAAAACAGTATGGTAATCCCTCAAAAACTTACAAGTAGATTCACCATATGATCCAGAAATCTCATTAGTTGGTATATATCCAAAGGAAATGAAACCAGTATATAAAAGAGACAGCTGCACTTCCATGTTTATTGCAGCACTATTCACAATAGCCAAATTATAGAATCAACTAAATGCTCAACAATGGATAAATGGATAATGGAAATGTGCTCCATTTGTTGGAACACAATGGAATACTATTCAGCCATAAAAAGAATAAAATCCACTTTGGGAGGCCGAGACAGGTGGATCACAAGGTCAGGAGGTCGAGACCATCCTGGCTAACACGGTGAAAATCCGTCTCTACTAGAAAAAAATACAAAAAACTAGCCGGGGGAGGTAGCGGGCGCCTGTAGTCCCAGCTACTCGGGAGGCTGAGGCAGGAGAATGGCGTAAACCCAGGAGGCGGAGCTTGCAGTGAGCTGAGATCCGGCCACTGCACTCCAGCCCGGGCGACAGAGCGAGACTCCGTCTCAAAAAAAAAAAAAAAAAAAAGAATAAAATCCTATTATTTTCAGTAACATGAATGAGCCTGAAGAACATTACGTTAAGTGAAATAAGCCAGGCACCAAAGACAAATACCACATTATCTCACTCACATGTGTACTCTGAAAAAAAATGTCTCATAGAATTTGAGAGTAAAATGGTGGTTATCAGAGACTGGAGACAACAAGTGGGGAGGGGTAGATGGAGAGAGGTTGGTCAATGGGTACAATTTTGCAGTTAGGAAAAATAACTTTTGGTATTCTATTGCACATTAGAGTGACCACAACTAACAATAATGCATTGCATAGTTTGAATAGCTAGAAGAGAGGATTTGAATGTTCTCACAACAAAGTAATAATAAATGTTTAAGGTGATAAATATACTAATTACCTAATTTGTTCATTGCACAATATATATAAGCATCAAAACATAGCATTATAATCCATGAATATGTATAATTATTATGGGTCAAAAACAAAAACAGAAAGTAAGCCCAGGATCAGATGACTTTACTGGCACATTTTCACTGAGCAATTCTAATATATGCTCTAATATACATACATGTCTTCATGAACAATTATCAGGTCAAACACATTGGTTCACACTTACAATCCCAGCACTTTGGGAGGCCAAGGTGCAAGGATGACTTTAACCCAGAAGTTCAAGACCAACCTGAGCAACATAGCAAAACCCCATCTCTAAAAAAGTTACAAAAATTAGCTGGGCTTGTTAGCACATGCCTGTAGTCCCAGCTACTCAGAGGCTGAGGCAGGAGGAGCACTTGAACCCAGGAAGTCAAAACTACAGTGAGCTGGAATCATGTCACTGCACTCCAGCATGGGCGACCGAGTGAGGCCCTGTCTCAAAACACAAAAACAAAAGCAATCATCAAAGGTAATCTTCTTATATCTCCACCTCACCATCTATTTATTCATAGTTTAGACTGATTCCTAGCTTCTTTCATTGAAATGACAAATTAGATGTTGAGAATTTGAAGAGCAGAGAAGAATCTGATGACGGAAATCAATGCACTGGCAGCACAGAAAGTGACAGCTGACAGTTTCGCAGCCAGAAAGGCAATGTGACATTTCCACTTTGAGTTGAAAGATGAGTAAAAATTTGTAAGATGAAAAAACAGGGGGAAGCTTTACATACAAGGAAAGCATTACATGTAAAGACCAGGGGCATGAAAGGTCATAGCAGTTGATAAATAAAGAGTGACAGGTACGTCATATTGATGGAAGGGGTGGTAGTAAAGGAGGGGATGAAAGATATGTAGCTTGTAGGATGAGAAGGCTAGATTGAGAATGAAGGGAGTTGCATGATATGCTATGAAGTTAAGGCTTCATTACAAGGCAGTGAGTTAAGGACAGAAAAATAACATTCTTCAAAACCATCAGCTTCATAGAAATATTGACCAGTATATCCTTACGTGCCAGGATTTGACAGGAGATCCAGAAATATTTTTGACTAAATGCACTCTTCTAGGACCTTGCTGAAAATTGCAAGAATCTGAGACTTCCCTGCTATTTCGCCTATTTTTGTGTTTACCGGCATACAGATCAGTTTTAACTAATGTTCAGTCACAGGTTTCAAAGTCTTGAGGCCTAATTAGCAGGTGCTCATCTAAGTTAGTGCCATATATTTTATATTCTATTACATACAATACAGCAGCTTAAGAAAACAAATCCTGTATTGATTAGGATATGTGTCTGAATGTGTGTAAACATGGTTTTACAGGTGATGAGATCCAGGCTGCATTGCTAGAATATGAGCATTGTCAAGAACTGTGAAGAATCTGAAATTCTACCCTACTTCCAAGCTAACAAATTAGCCTGCTCCAGTTTCATGGATGCCAGCAGAAGAAACAAGATTCATGGGGGAGAGAGAAGTGACTTTGCTACTGACAATACAGTAGGCAGCATAAATTTCATGTTTACATCTGTACTCCTTGTTTCCCCCAAGCCTCACCAGCATGATTCGGAGATACTCACGTGAATGCTGCACATGTGGTGGGTTTGTTTCACCTCTAAGGGATCTCTGAGTTTTGGAAACTCTAATCCTTTAAAGGGGCTGCCAGAAAACCTGCCCAACGTTTTCCCTGAAGGGAGACATTATCTTTATGATTCTGGCCAAGGAACAATTCTCTACTCTCTGACCGAAAGGAAGTCACTATCTTTGTCTTCCAACTCTTTGATCTACAAATATCCTGAAAATATGTTATGAAAAACAGTCACCAGTAATTATTGTTTGGAAAATGTGCAGTAATCCTAAAACCCTATAGACAATTGTCTATTAACCTTCATATCTTGATGTCCCAAAGTGCAGTCCCAGTTACCACAACCATGGTTCACACAGCAGGATAAAGGAAAATTGGAAGAAGGAGCACAATCTCTCCCTGAAAGAGTCCACCTTTTAGGCTGTACAACTCACTTCTCACATCTCACAGGTCAGAACCAGACACATGGTTGTACCTAGTTGGTAAAATGCTGGAAAGTCTTGTCTTTTTTTTAGATGCCTCACTAAAAATGTGTGTTTATATTGTCATATAAAAAGGAGTGAATGAGCATTGGTGGATAATTATCCATACTCATACATACTCTATCAGGCTTCACAGTCTCATTTACCAGCTATGTGTTATAAGAGTAGCAAGTGTCAAGAGGTGTTTGCAATAGACACCATCATTTCTTAGCAAGTGAAAAGAAAAGCAGTCACCAGTGTATTGTTGTAGCTTAGTGAGATCCCGTTCACTGTCCTGTAAGGCACATTAACAAGTACCTCCCACGGAAAGGCAGATATAGGAGTAATCTGACAGTAGTATTGACAAGTTTTCTCATGTCATCAGACGAAAGAGCTAGTGCCATAGCACTAGATCTTTTCTAACCCTATGTAGCATGGTGCATTCATATTTACTTTATCATAGGTAGCTTTTTGTTGCATATGCAGGGTTATTTCTACTCATCTTTTAGTCAACTGAAGTTGTGTCTCCACCAGAAAGTCTTTTCTGATCCCACTTTGTCTTGTTCCCTGAAATTTAACTTTATTTATAATTTGTATCCTAGGTATAGTTATTTACAATTTTTCATACTTTACCAATAAAGCATATTTCAAGGAAAGTGCAAGAAAGCACTCCCATACCATTATGTAAATATTAGAATGTTTTGCTAACTAGCTTGGGATATTAAATATAATTTTCACTCACTGTATTTGGTTACCCAGAGAAAGTGTTCAGGCATCCTTTCTATTGTACAATAAAAGCATTAGAATCCCCCAACTCCAGTACCTTTGAAGTAACTCTCTAGATTCAGAACTTAACTTGGTCCTTTGTTTCCTAATTAATGAAGAGCTCTTTAATCTGATGCCATGAGAAAGCTTGTCAATCCTGCTGTCAGATTGATCCTATATCTGCCTTTCTGTGGAGGTACTTGTCAATGTGCCTTACAGGACAGTTAACGGGATTTCACTAAGCTACAGCAATACATTGGTGACTGCTTTTCTTTCTACTTGCTAAAAAATGATGGTGGCTATTGCAAACTCCTCTTGACACTTACTACTATTATAGCACATAGCTGGTAAATGATGCTGTGAAGCCTGATAGAGTCCACCTACCTTTATTTTTTAAACATACCCAAATTTATGAAAAGAATTTGACAATTATAAATATATGAATTAATTTAGATCAGTTCATCACATACCCAAACTTGACAGAATTCACCAACCCAAAACTGTCAGTTCAACCTTAATGCCTCCGTATTTCCTCTGCTCCCACTCTACGCATTTTATTTTATTTT
>NW_012123376.1:5976357-5978606 GCF_000951035.1 Colobus angolensis palliatus | reverse complement strand
AAAAAAAATGAATGAAGTACTTGTTTCTAATTATAGAAAAAATAGTGATTTATCTGTGAAATCAATTATCAATGAAAAAGCACCTGTTTAAGTTCTACTGAAGCAAGACTTTGACAAATGGCAGGGAAAATTATTAATTATGTGTCTTGGGAATACAAAAGTAGGGAAGAAAGAAAGATTAATTTTGACTGGGTGGATTCAAAAAGGGTTCACAGGAAAGGCACAGATTAAATTATGCTTTGGATGGTGGAAAATATAAATAATCTTATATCAGTTTTAAGCAAAAGCAGATCTTAATATATTTTAACTTTTGTTGACACTATTTTTTTCAAGTACGATAAATGCAGTCCTGTTAATACTGATCTTGCCACACAGAAATTGCACATAGAGAGCTAGACAAGGGTTTGTTTATCAGTCTAGAGTTTTCAAATGTATTCAAAGATCAAGTGAATATTGAGCAGGAAACTAAGTGGACAGCAAATAGTGGACACTCACAAGTTAACAAGAAATAAAAAGCAGGGCCGGCACGATGGCTCACACCTGTAATCCCAGCACTTTGGGAGGCCGAGGTGGGCAGTTCATGAGGTCAGGAGATCGAGACCATCCTGGCTAACACAGTGAAAACCCCATCTCTACTAAAAATACAAAAAACTAGCCGGGCGTGGTGGCGGGCGCCTGTAGTCCCAGCTACTTGGGAGACTGAGGCAGGAGAATGGAGTGAACACAGGAGGCAGAACTTGCAGTGAGCAGAGATCGCGCCACTGCACTCCAGCCTGGGTGACAGAGCGAGACTCAGTCTAAATAAATAAATAAATAAATAAATAAGCAATGAAAGGGGAATCTAAGCAGAAACATGGGTAAGTGAAAAGGCAAATGGGTGCAGACAATCTAGGTAGGTTCAGGGAACTGGAATAATTTGGTATGGCTGGGACATTAGGTGGTTGTAAGGCAGGTGGTGAGAAAAGAGAATGGAGAAAGAAAGTGAAGTCTAAGCTATGAAAACCACTATATTCCAGATTGAAGAACCTGGCAGTGACTCAATAGGGCACCAAAATGAGCTGTTGAAACACATTTTAATTCTGAGGCATAATTTATTAAATAATACCTTTCAACAACTGGCATATATCTTAGCCAGTCAACTATTGTGATGAAATTCTACTAATTCTACAGTTTCCTTGAGCAAGTAGAAACAACTCTTCAACCAGAGTGAATATTTATAAAATTGAAATGCAAACACGTCACTGCTCTTTTTTTTTTTAAAAATCTTTGCAATATTTTTACCTCGGCCAAGTTACAATGTGATCTGAGCGCCTGCCATTCTATTCAATCTTTGGGGCCACTCCCTTTCATGATGCTCCTACCAAACTTAAATTTTGCATCTTATATTCAAGGACTTGATACAAATTTTTATTTCTTACTGGAATTATCCCGCCATCACATATCCATGCTGGATATCTGATAAATCAGTCAGGTCCCTTAGAAACTCATCTCTTTCAGTACATGAATTAAAACTCTCCTGAGCTCATTAGTAGCCCCAACTGAGAGTCAGTCAACAGCAATTTCTTTTGTTTTTCTTTATTTTTTAATGTGTGAGTCTAAGATGAATTAAAACTTATACAATTTCAGGTGCCACCTTTGAGAAGAAGAATACCAAAATTTGAATAAAAATTAGAAACAGAGTATTGGAAGGCACTATGCATGTGATGGGCCTTGAGGCTTAAGGCACTGTTCTAGGTATTAGGACATAATAGAAAAACAACAGACAATGAATCCCGTTTTCATAATGCTTTAAGCTGTATATGCTTCAGACTAAACAGAAATTACAACTGCCTTGTTAGAATTATTTTTTGTTTGTTTATTTGAGACAGTCTCACTCTGTCACCCAGGTTAGAGTGTGCAGTGGCACAATCTCAGCTCACTGCAGCCTCTGCCTCCGGGGTTCCAGAATTATTAACATGAAGCTTTGCACTCCTGTAATTCTAGTAATTCTAGCACTTTGGGAGGCCAAGACAGGTAGATCACCTGAGGTCAAGAGTTGGAGACCAACCTGGCCAACATGGTGAAATCCTGTCTCTACTAAAAATGCCAAAAAAAAAAAAAAGCAAAGCATGGTGGCGCATGCCTGTAATCCCAGCTACACAGGAGGCTGAGGCAGGAGAATTGCTTGAACCTGGGAAGTGGAGGTTGTAGTGAGCTGAGATTGCTCCACTGCACTCCAGCTTGGGTGACAGACCGAGACTCTGTCTCAA
>NW_012123376.1:5951494-5975512 GCF_000951035.1 Colobus angolensis palliatus | reverse complement strand
AAAAAAAAAAAAAAAAGCAAGTGGGTGGTGTTAAAAC
This sequence comes from Colobus angolensis palliatus, assembly GCF_000951035.1. Classification (NCBI taxonomy): domain Eukaryota; kingdom Metazoa; phylum Chordata; class Mammalia; order Primates; family Cercopithecidae; genus Colobus; species Colobus angolensis. The sequence goes on along the minus strand of NW_012123376.1, from coordinate 5,975,475 downwards.
AATTTTCTGCTATGGGTCTGAAGTAAAAGATCACTTTCTAATGATTATGTTTCTGTCTGAGTCACACAGGAAAAGTACCCAGACATTAATAGCCAGTCATCAAACCACAGAATTTTAAGGCCATTAAATCACACCCGGGGGGAAGAAAGAGATGTCAAGTAAAATCTCTACTAATTCAATTTAAAGGAAAACAAAATTCAAGTGAAAAATGGAACCATTCAAAATATTTTCACAGAATAGAATTAAAATTCATAATTAAAATGTAAGCAATTTTGGCAATGTAAAAATTAAAAACTTCAAAGAGTATTAATATCACACTGTGATATTTTTTAAGAAGAATGATACTACAGCAAACAGAATTTCTTAATATATGATGTATGCTAGCTGACCAAAAAATACAAGGACAAGAAAAGCAATCTGAATAGTGATTTCTATGTATAGTAAATTTAAAAGGTGCAGTAGAAGAAACTAGATAGACAATTTAGTCATAACAGCATGTAAGAAATTGAAACAAGACTCTGCACTAAATATTTTCTTCATTTAATTCTGATTAAGATTGGAGAATGTTTACAACAAAATACATATTTTAAGTTCATTCAAATTAAAGTCATAAAGAAGGTCACAAAGCTATAATGCAAGCTAATTATCCAAAAAATATGGATAAGTAATGTACTAACACTTTAATATGTGTGTGTGTGTGTGTGTGTGTGTGTGTGTTTTCATTACAAAATAATGTAACAAGTGAATAAGATAATGAAAGGACAGGATACTTCTCACCCATATTGGGCAAATTTGCTGTGTTAATGAGATATCCATTTTCTAAACAACACCAGGAATAAATCAATTGGTGTCAATGTAAATGGTAAGAAAAATTCACTAAATAACCAATTGTTACTTATAAATAGTGATTAGAAAATGTTAAAAGGCAAAAAGGATTATGCTTTCCTCTATTATCCTCTATTAGAATTATAAAAATTAACACCCAAGAGAACATCCATTTTTTTATTTTTTGGATATAGGATCTTGCTCTATCACTCAGGCTACAGAGCAGGTGGCATGATCACAGCTCACTACAGCCTCAACCTCCTGGTTCAAGTAATCCTCTCACCTCAGCCCCCCGGCCTCTCAAGTAGCTTGAACTACAGGAGCACGCCACCATTCCCAGTTATTTTAAAAATTATTTGTAGAGGTAGGGTCTCACTATGTTGCCCAGGCTGGCCTCAAACTGCTGGTCTCAAGAGATCCTCTCACCTCGGCCTCCCAAAGTGTTGGAATGACAGGGGTGAGTCACTGTGCCTGGACAGAGAACATTCGTTCTATTATTGTAAGTTTTACCATCCATGAATAGATATACCCACTGGATAGTTTTACTTTTAATATTTAATATTGAAGAATGTTAAATTTTATCATTAACTTCCAAACTAAGTGTTTTTAAAGAAAAATATTGTAATGCTTAAGAAAAAAATCATTTTTCAAGAGAAAATGTGAATATAAGTAGAAAAAGTAATATTAATAAATGTACATATTTACATGTTATGCAAAGCAGTGTTAATAAAATGTATGTATTATTAAATACATACATTTTCTATTGAGTAAAGTGACAATATTAACACAAATGAAAATATCTTTTCTGTGAATATCATTAAAAGGCACAACAGAATAAAAATTGTATTGAGAGGAGTGAGAAGCAGAGGTAACTATTTCATACAGAAATAATTTCAAGAAATTTATTTTAGAAAATTTGCAGATAAGAATGAAAATTGGTAATAAAATATTTTAATTGCCTCTCCTAGAAATCTCAGTGTTCTTCAGAAGGCAATGGAAGAATAACCAACCACTGTTTATGCAAGCACCCCATCACTACAGGCTGTGTATGATTTTAACTTTTTTTCACTTCTACATAGCATCCTTCCAAAGCAGTGGTGATAGTAGGAGTTGGAGTTTTTCTCAGCAACTATAGCTGAAAGAAGTCTAACAGAAATGTTTACAGATACTTTTTGATATTGAGAGTGATTATAGTGTAAAGTTTGATAGCAAACATTACTGCAGATAAAAGCTTTACCAAATACAAAAAAGAAATTGAATTAACAAGTAGTGATTTGCTTTGGCTTTTTGTGATTCTGGTTCACCATTTCTTATCTAATAGCTTTCTAAAAATTATAATGGATATTGACAATAATTAAACTTCTAGCAAAACATTTGAGAGGAGGATTTTGAGAGCAAATAAATGTACCTTGAAAAAAATTAAGCGACTTAAATATTATGTGACAGGGAAAATCACAAGTAGTAAATAGAAAAATAAAATAAAGTAAAACAAAGCATGTAGAAGTTTTTCCATCATATAAAAATATTTTATTTCTTGACATAAAAACATATACTTTAAAGATTTAAAATACTTTAAAGGTGATAAAAAGACTTTAAAGATGATAACACACTCAAAATAAGGTGGTTATAAAGGTGATTGGAAGGAGGGGAATCAAATAAAGATACGTGTAAGAAAAGTTAAAATGTAAAAATTGTAAGTCTGTGCTGGAAATACAAATGATCATAAACAAATTGGCATTGATTGAATTCATTCTTTTTTTTTTTTTAACTGGCAAAGGAGACTTATGGTAAAGAAATCAGTCTTAAAACACACATGGAACCATTAACGTAAGTATGTACTAAAATATATCTCAAACCAGAGAACTAGAATAATAGGAAAAGGAACAATTAAACAAACAAGTTTCAATAGATTAAAAACTTTCCTAAGCAGAAGAAAGAGTTGAAATTGTTAAAACAAATCTCCAAGTAGTAATTTAAAAGAATGAGAAGTAGGCCTCAGATTGTATCCCCAGAAACATTTTGACTTTTGAGAAGGAAGTACAACTTTTTAAGCTGTTGTCTCTCAGGTCTACATCCTCTCCTGTATTTTCTGCTTTTGAAATAGGGGCTAAATCTCTGGAAACCGCTTTTCTGCTTTGCCAGCTGGTTCCCTATTAGGATCTGACGTCAGTGGATGGCAAAGACTGAAAGACTAGAGGAGAGTAAAGGGTCTTGTTTTTTTTGTTTGTTTGCTTGCTTTTTTTTTTTTTTCCTATGAGTGTCACCCCATCCTTTTCTCACTGTAGCAGCAAGAGTTGTTCTGTAGCATCAGACATCCCTAGTTTGCAGTTTTTCTAAGACACGCCATCAGCTTCATTGAGACTACTCTAAGACATCAGCACCAGCAGATTGGCATCCGCTCCTCAGAGCTCTGGGTCCCAGGTCTTTCCTGCTGAGACTAGCTCCAGCTAAGCAGTGGCCCAAATCACAGTTGACTGAATTTCAGTGCACAGGCCCCTTCCCCAAGCTTCTAAATCTTAATCATTTTAACCTTGTCTTTTAGTTCTCCACCCCCAGGAGAGGTAGCTACTATTCTGAGTTGATTAATTTACAATATAGTGTTATTTTGTTGACTTTTTGGTTAACTAGTAAATTTTCATATTCACTCAACAAAACGTTGTATTTAATATTAAAATATCTTTGTTTAGAATAACTGATAAATGACTGTTCTGATTTCTGGCTCTTGAATGAATGTTAACTAATATAAACACAGTAAAAACATCTATAAGAATAAAGGTTTGGGTTATAAAAATGCATATGAAAGATAAAAAAATCACTGAACTTACATATATCCCCCACTCTGCAAAAAAGATAGAATATCAGTAAATAATATCTATTGTATTTAAAAAATACAAGGCAGAGATATTAAATTACTTAAGCTAATTTGCAAACAATGTGAAAAGACACAGGAAAGTCTCTTTTAGACATAGAATCTAATAAATTACATAATCAACACATACTTCCTGGAAAGTAAAAATAATAAAGTGAGATGCATTCACTTGGAAATTATTAATTTTTCAGAATACACGAAGAACTCCATAAATCAAAATGAAAAAGAACACACAGAAATAGAATTAGAGAAAATTTTGAAAATAAACTTTAACAGAAGATATACAAATGACTAATATATATATTAAAGATTTTTGATCACATCAGTTCTTGGAGAATGTGACAACATTATTCACCAGAATGGAGAATGATAAATAAAAGACAAGTCAGATGTCACCAAGTCAGTAGGGTGCAGGGAGCATTCAGAATTCAAAAATCTGTTAATGTGTGGATAAATTAGGAAAACCAGTTACAAACACTTTTGAGCAGTATCTACTAAAACTGAGTACAAGTAAAGCCTAGTAATTTAATTTCTAGGTCTACAACCAGCTAAAATGTGTGTGTATGTTCACCAAAAGACATACATAAGAATATTCATAATTGCATTATTCTTAATCATCAAGAAGAGGAAATAACTTAAATATCCAACTACACTCAGTAGTTGAATGTAGGAAAACGAATAAACTTGTAGTATAATAATTGTTATACTTTGGATGTGTGTCTCCATCCAAATCTCATATTGTAATGTACAGCCCAGTTCTGGAGGTGGGGCCTGGTGGGGGTAATTGGGTCATGGGGGCAGATTTCTCATGAATGGTTTACAACCATCCCTCTTGGTACTGTCCTTACAATAGTGAGTGAGTACTTGTGAGATCTGGTTGTTTAAAAGTGTGTAGCACCTCCCACCTGGATCTTTTGCTCCTCCTTTGACCATGTGATGTGCCTGCTCCCCCTCAGCCATCTGCCATGATTGTAAGTTTCCTGAGGCCTCCCCAGAAGCTGAGCAGATGTCAGCATCATGCTTCCTATATAGTCTGAAGAAGTATGAGACAAGTAAAGCTTTTTTCTTTCTAAATATCCCAGTCTCAAGTATTTCTTTACGGCAATGTGAGAATGGACTAACACAGTAATAAAGAAAAATAAACTCCAAGAACAACTATTAATATTATAATTTGTTAAATTCTGAATTTAAAGACAAGAGTAAGTAGAACTAAATCAAATGAAAATTAAGAAAATAAGGAAGAAAATACACATAGCCTCTGTGTAAGATTGTTTGATTACAAATAAAAACAAAACCGTATAATGACACTGGCAAATGCTATGACAAGATAAAATTAGTGATAACACTAACAGAGAAAAATACCAAATTAGCACAATCACAACATAGAATGAGGACATAGCAATACTAAATAAATGATTTGTGGCAGTGATGAAATTAGAAGTGATATGTGACTGCCATCTGCTAAATTTTAGAATATCAGTAAAATAGAAATTTTAAAGGTATCATATATAATAGTGTACATAAAACTTCAACTGTCATTTCTTTCTCATGCTTAACAAAATTATGCTTCTCGTGATTTAAGACAATTATAGCAGATAAATTGTAGAAAGCTGCTTCATTCATGCCATGATGTTATGCTAAAATAAGATTTATATGATAATAAAAAATTTTATAAAATAATTTATAAGCAACTTTGATACAAAATCATAGCTAGAATATGGAATGCAAAAAAATTAAAGAATTAATACAATATGAGCAAGAAAGATTTACTTAGATATGTAATATGATTTATAGAGTATTTATGCAAATTACCACATAAACAGATCAAATAAGAAAACAATCATCACCTTGACAAATTCATAAAATGTACGCTAATTTTAGAAAATAAAATTTCTACTATGGAAACTACAGACAGTAAAATACTGCTTTTAACCTTAAACAATATATGTATATCAAACAACTGAAATCAGAGACTATAAAGCACTATAAGAGTTTTCCAATTAAAATGGATAGATAAGGACACCTGATATCACTACTATTTAGGTAATTATTCTAAAAATATAAACAACACAATAAAAAGGAAATATATATTAAGAAAACAGAGAAAAAGTTTCCTTATTAGTTTATTAAATGTTTATCTTTCTAGAAAATCTATTATTATCAATTGAAGAGTAAATACAACAAACATATGCATTTAGTTAAATGGTTATATATAAATTATCTTTTACAATTTAATTGTGCAATTATTAATGTTTAAATAGATAAAAACACAAAATACGTAAAATATTCAAAAATATGAATAAACATGAATAACCTCAGAAAAAAAGAATAACGTTGTCAAAATTAAACAGCACTAAAATACAAGGAGAGTAATTTTAAAAGATAAAAGTACAACTATCTTCTCAGAAGAAAATACTAACATTTAAAATTTAGAGATACCACGTCTTTCTCAAATTAATCTGTAAATATTTATTTACAGAGAAAATTCTAAAGGGATGTTTAAGAGTGACTTTTTAAAATCTGAGAAATGTATACCAAAGTTTAAATAAAAGAATTTAGCGGATAGCAGGGGTGGTGGCTCACGCCTGTAATACCAGCACTTTGGGAGGCCGAGGTGGGTGGATCACGAGTTCAGGAGATCAAGACCATCCTGGCTAACACAGTGAAATGCATCTCTAATAAAAAATACAAAAAATTAGCTGGGCACCTGTAGTCCCAGCTACTCGGGAGGCTGAGGCAGGAGAATGGCATAAACCCAGGAGGCGGAGCTTGCAGTGAGCTGAGATCCGCCACTGCACTCCAGTCTAGGTGACTGAGCAAGACTTCATCAAAAAAAAAAGCAATTTAGAAGATAACTAACCAAAAGAATTTTTGAGAAACAGTTATTATAAGGAATATGCTTTATCTTTGCATTAAACAAAATGTATAATGTGAATATTTATTAATTTTATATGTGTATCTCTGTGTATGCACATATACAGTGTTAATTCACTTTTTAAGAGCCAATTCTATTAAAACAAAGATAAATAAATGGAACTTCATTAAATTAAAACATTTCTGCACTGCAGAAGATACAATCAGCAGAGTGAACAAACAATCCATAGAGCAGAAGAAAATATTCCCAACGTACACCTCCAACAAAGGTCTAATATTCAGAATCTACAAGGAACTCAACAAATTAGCAAGAACAAAACAAACAATCCCATTAAAAAGTGGGTTAAGGATATGAATAGACAATTCTCAAAAGGACACATACAAATGGGCAAGAAACATGAAAAAATTCTCAACATCACTAATGATCAGGGAAATGCAAATCAAAACCATAGTGGATTTAACCACTTTACTCATGCAAGAATGATCATAATCCAAAAATAAAGAAAATAAAGTAATAGATGTTGGCATGGATGTGGTGAAAACGGAACACCTTTACACTGCTGGTGGGAATGTAAACTAGTATAACTATGGAAAACAGTGTGAAGATTCTTTAAAGAACTAACAGTAGGACTACCATTTGATCCAGCAATCCCACTGCTGGGCATCTACCCATTATACGAAAAAGATACTTGCACATGTATGTTTATAGCAGCACAATTTGCAATTGCAAAAATATGTAACCAGCCCAAATACCCATCCATTAATGATTGGATAAAGAGATTGTGATATATATGTATACCATGGAATACTACTCAGACATAAAAGGAAATGAAATAATGGCATTTGCAGCAACCAGGTTGGAATTGGTGATCATTATTCTAAGTAAAGTAACTCAGGAATGGAAAACCAAACATAGTATATTCTCACTTATAACTGGGAGTTAAGCTGTGAGGATGCAAAGGCATAAGAATAATACAGTAGTAGGGAGTAGCCAAGATGGCCAAATAGAAATGGCTCTACCTCAGCTGCTAGTGAGAAGATAAAAGTGGCAAGTGAATTCTACATCCTTAATTGAGGTACCAAGTTTCTCTTATTAGGACTGACTAGGTGGTTGGTGCAACCTACAGAGAGTGAGAAAAAGCAGGGTGGAGCAAGGGCCCACCTGGAGCTGCACAAGAAGGGCACTGGGAGCTTCCTCTCCTAGTCAAAGAAGGTGGTGAGGGATTGTCCTATCCCTCCTTGAAAACCATGCTTTTCCCACAGATCCTTGCAATCCCCTTGCAATCCCCAGATCAGGAGGTCCCCTTAGGGGTAAGCCCACACCACCAGGGCCTTCTGTCACAAGTACAAAGCTGTGCAGACTCATGGTGGCTGCTTGAGTGGGCAGCCACTGGAGCTGGCACTGGGATACAGGAGTATTTTCTCTGAAACTCCCATGAGGCAGGAGATCTGTCCATTCCCGTGTGAAGGAGGCTGAAGCCAGGGAGCCAAGTCGCCTCACTCCCACAGAAACTCACAGTCCAAAACCTACTGGCTTGGAATCTCTGCCAGCTAGCACAGCAGGCTAGAGACTGCCTAAGAAGATGAGTTCCCAAGAGGGAGGGACTGCTGCCATCACTGTGCTCCAGTCAACTGTTTCCCTATGCTGTTGGTGCCAGCAAGACTGGGTGATCTGGACTGGGAGCAATTTCTCGCAGGGGAACACAGTGACTGGGAGAGTTCGTGGCCAGACTGCTTATTTAAGCAGTACCCTGATCCACTCCTTCTCACTAGAGGGGGCCACCACATGGGAATTTCAGCATCCTCAGCCAGGGATTTATGAAGAGATCTCTGATATCCCTGAGAGGAGCCCATAGGAGGAGGGGCAGCTGTAGTATCATGCCTCAGCAGTCTTAGTCTTTTTTTCCTGCTGGCTATAGAGAGTTAGGGCAGCCCAGACGAGTAGGATTTTCCCCAGCACAGCACGCGTGCCCCACCAAGCTGCAGTCAGACTGCTTATTTAAGTGGCTCTTTGATCCTGATCCTCTTGACTGGGTGAGACCTCCAAACAGAAGTCTCCAGACACTTCATACAGGAGTGTTCAGACTGGCATCAGGTTGGTGTCCCTCTGGGACAGAGCTCCATGAGGAATGAGCAAGCTGTCATCTTTGCTGGTCTGCCACCTGCAATGGTGGTATCTCCAGGGGTGGCAGGGACCCAGGCAAATAGCGTCTAGAGTGAACTACCACCAAACTGCAGCATTCCTATGGAAAAGGGGCCTGACCACTAAAAGAAAAACAGATATAAAGCAACAACAACAACAACATCAATGAAAAAGACCCCATAAAAACCCCATCCAATGGACAACAGCCTCAAAGATCAAAGGTAGATAAACCCATGAAAATGAGAAAGAATCAACACAAAAATGCTGAAAACTCAAAAAGGCAGAGTGCTTCTTCTTCAAATGAGAGCAACATGTCTCCAGCAAGTGCACAGAACTGGGCTGAGGCTGAAATGGACGAATTGACAGAAGCAGGCTTCAGAAAATGGGTAACAATATCCTTCACTGAGCTAAAGGATTATGCCTCAACTCATTGCAATGAAACTAAGAACCATAATAAAACACTATAGGAGCTGTTAACTAGAATAACCAATTTAGAGAAGAAAATAAATTACCCGATGGAGCTGAAAATCACAACAGAACTTTACAATGAAAACACAAGTATCAACAGATGAATAAACCAAGCAGAAGAAAGAATATCAGAATTTGAAGACTATCTTGCTGAAATAAGGCCGACCGATAAGATTAGAGAAGAAAGAATAAAAAGGAATGAACAAAACCTCCAAGAACTATGAGATTATGTTTAAAGACCAAACCTACATCTGATAGGGTTACCTGAAAGAGATGGAGAGAACAGAATCAAGCTGGAAAACACACTTCAGGATATCGTCCAGGAGAACTTTTCCAACCTACCAAGACAGGCCAAAATCCAAATTCAGGAAATCCAGAGAACCCCAGTAAGGTATTCCACAAGAAGACCAACCCCTAGACACAGAATCTTCAGATTTTCCAAGGTCAAAATTAATGAAAAAATGCAAAGGGCTGCCAGAGAGAAAGGCCAGTTCACCTATAAAGGGAAGCCCATCAGACTAATAGCAGACCTCTTAGCAGAAACCCTATAAGCCAGAAGAGATTAGGGTCCAGTATTCAACAGTCTTAAAGAAAATAATTTCTGACCTAGAATTTCATAGCTGGCCAAACTAAGCTTCATAAGTGACAGAGAAATAAAATATTTTTCAGAGAAGCTAATGCTGAGGGCATTTGTCACCATCAAGCCTGCTTTGCAAGAGCTCATAAAGGAAGCACTAAATATGAAAAGGATAAACTCTTATGAGCCACTACAAAAACACACTAAACTATACATACCAGTGATACTATGAAGCTACTACATAGACAATCTGCAAATTAACCAGATGGCATTATGATGTCAGGATCAAATGCACACATAAAAATATTAACCTTAAATATAAATGGGCTAAATGCCCCAATTAAAAGACAGAATGGCAAGCTGGATAAAGAGTTAAGATCCATCAATGTGCTGTATTCAAGAGACCTATCTCCCATGCAAAGACTCACACAGACACAAAATAAAAGGATGGAGGAAAATTTATCAAGCAAATGGAAAACAGAAAAAAGCAAGGGTTGCAATCCTAGTTTCTGACAAAATAGACTTTAAATCAACATATAACATAAAAGACAAGTCCTTGAAGAAGAAGACTATTGTTTGCATTTGTGAAAGGATTTATCTGGAAGCTTTCATAAATAAGACTGCAGAGAAAAGAAGTAAAAAGATCAGAATAGAAGCTGTTGCAGTTGTCTAGGCAAGAGGTGACACTAGTTTTATTTAGATCTGTGGTTCTCATGGGGAAGACAGGGGCTGTATTTTGCCACTTTCCAGGAAATATTAGGCAATGTCTGGAGATATTTTTGCTTGTCACGCTGAGATGGTGGGTGAGGGGCATCTAGTGGGTAGAAACCCAGGACACTTCTAAACACTCTGAAATGCACAGGACAGTAGACTTCTTTCAACAAAGTCTCATCTAGCCTCAAATGTCAATAGTGTTGAGGTTGAGAATTCTTGACTTAGAGGGATAGCAATGAAGATGCTTGAAAAGTAACCTAGTGTAATCATGCAAAGAAAGATATATTGAATACCAGATTTGAGTAGTTTTTTGAAGGCTACTCAAATAGTTTTCCAAAAATGATATCAATTTTCCCATGAAATATATTTGGTACTTCTTTAATACTCAATTAATGTGAAGAAATTTTGGGTTCCATTATCTATAGTGAGAGCACCAGTCTTTATTTGTCAATTTAAAAATATCAACAGCTTAAAATGTTTTAAAACAATTTTTGCCAGCTTATTAAAACTTATTTTTCAAATAATATTTACACAACAACTTTTTTCTAAGATTAAAAAATGAGAAAAAAATGTACTTACTTGCCATTCAATGCTGCTACACCAACTGTGCTCCGAGCAATTGACATACTGGCTACAAATGTCCATTGTTGACTCTGTGGATCCCACCTTTCCACTGTATTCAGATAGCTCCAGCCATCATGGCCTCCCACAGCGTAAATAGGGCCTTCAAGTACTGTTACGCCTAAAACATTAGATAAATGACTGTTATGACTATAGTTAATATCATATAGAACATTTAAAAATCTGTTAAGTGGGTAGATCTCCTGTTATGTGTCCCTAATACCATAAACTTAAAAAAAAATAAACAACTTCAGTTGTTAAAAAACTATTGTAATCTCGTAGAAACTACCTACCATTAATTGAATCATTCCATTAAAGTGAAAACAAAATTGGGAGCCAAAAATAAGTATTATGACCTAGATGCTTTATACAATAATACTAATTCCCATGTTTATGACCATATGAAGAAACGGATAGTAAAAATCAAAGGTAAGATGTCTTGGGCCTCTACTTTTAAAGAGCATTTCTACACTGCTATTTAAAATACTTTGTTACTTCCAACAATGTTACCTTAAAGCAATGTAATATTACCAGTTTGAATTTCAGAATAGTATTCTCTGTGCTTTGGCTTCCCAAAATTAAGTTAAAATAAACTTACATAAAGCTTAGAAAATATGACATCTTTCATATTATTAGCTAAAATTACTAAACACAAGCAATTAAAACAAATACAATTAATAGAGAGCCATCCATGGGAAGATACGTACAACTAGTACTCATTGCTTTTCTAGTAAACTCATATTTTCATAAATAAATTTTCTTAAATGCTCAACAGTTGCTATTTAAATATCATGTTAATATTGATGTGCTCTCTTTAGCTGTTGAGAAATTCTGATGAATATTTCCTAAAAGGGTACAATTTGAGGCTGATTATAAAGAAATCTGAAGCATCTGTGATTTTTACCCTACTACTAAGCTGACAAATTAGACTGCCACAAATTTATGCATATTGATTAAGACATGACTCCTGTATCAAAGAAGAAATACAGTTTATTACTCATAGCAACAGCAATAGTCAGAGTATCAACAATTTTTGTTTCTGCTGCTGGTTCCCCAAGCCCCAATTCCCATAGGGTGATCCAAAGAAGGTAATCAACATGGCCTTAATGTTTCCCTTCTCTTGATCAAACTTTAGACAGTTTCTTCCTGTGTCTAGAGCCCTGGCTTCATTTTCCTTAGAGCATTTACTTTAGAAAACTTATAACTGTAAATTATTTCTCTGCTTCTTTTAGATGTAAACCTTTGATAAAACCCCTTGCCAGTTTCACAACCCAGGACTGTCTTTCTCAAGGACTTGGGAGCTGCTGTTCCTTTGAAATGTAGTCGTTAAGGTATTCTATCTCCCAGACTCCTGAAAGTATAGGAGCCTAACTTCAGTTGGTACCTTGCCTCAAGCTATAAAACTACCTTTTGAAATAAAGATAGAAGAAAGTTGTCTGTTCCTTTGAGTAAGGCGAATTAGCAAACACAGATTGCCTATGGTATGATCCACCTACCCAACCTAGTTCCCAAAAACTCTATCACCTTCGTTTTAGAAGAGTGTAGTTCAGTCACAGTTTTGTCCTCTCTTCCTTATTGCAAGCCTTCAATAAAATATTTCTTGCCTGTTTAAAATTGCCTCATACAATTTTTGTTTTGAAAAGGGTTAACTGAAACCTGTACATGCAATAGATTGTATTATGGAAAAGAACTATAATGTATAGTGGCCAATAAACATGCAAACCCATTGCTCTGGAAGGAGATATTATCTTTATGCTTTTAAGCATGACTGCATTTTATTTTGGAGACAGGAAATATCTCTCTGTTCCTAATATTTCTGTTAAAACAACCTCCTTTTAAATATATTCTGGAATAAAGGGCACTCAATAACTTGACTTTAAAGATGTGCAGAAATATGAGAGACCCATGAAGAACTGTCTCCCAAAACTGTTGTAAAAATAAAATGACAACTCATTTATTCATTCATTTATTTAACTATTATTCATTGAATGACTTTTATGTGTCAGGAATTATTATTGGCACTGAGGACACAGTGATGAATTAGGCAGACAAAGTATCTGCCCACAGTGAGCTCTTATAGCAGTCAATGAATCAACTAAAATGGAATAAGTGCATTGTTCCCAATAAGTAAGCATGCTTCACACATATTACACAATTATACAATTATAATTCAATAAAAAATGTAGCTGAATAACATTAAAAATGTTCTACAACACAAATTCAACTTAGAGATGTTATTTTACACAATCCTATACATATAGAGGGATCGTGTTTTGAGTGCAGGCATAGTTAAAATTAAAAAGCACAAACTTCAAATCTTATTCTTTCATTAGGTGGGAAATGGAGATTAGAAAGGATGCATAAATGTGAAGGTTGAGGTTATTTCAAAAGGAGATGATACATCTCATAGGCTTTTTAGAGAACTATAGGTAGATACATGTACAAACAATAATTAACTACATGGAGATTAAAGTGAAAACATCAGTGAAGTTGTCAAAGAGATGCTGAAATCAACTTTTTACTGAGCACCAATTAGATACAGAGTAGATTTTAGGATAAGTTGCATGCCTTAGATTGGGTAGAAAATATTTTGATTGATTTATGCTTTTCTGGAGAATATGATATCTATCTGAAAGGACCAGATCACTAGGATAATTTAATAAAGTTAACAAATTTAAATTTTGTTGTAAGAGCAATGGAAAATCACCGACATGTTTCATAATAGGCGTATGACTGCTATGACAAATTTATTCTGGATGTTTTATAGCGAATTGATTGGAGTCAGGTTAGGTTAGGTGACAGTCGGGAGATGATTAGAAGAAAATTTCAGAAATTCAAAAAGTAGAAGGTAGTAGATTGAATTAACAGGTTTCAGTTTAAATTAACAGGTTTCAGTTTAAACAGAGAAAAGTGAAAATATTTGAAATATATTCTGAGAGTATTGCTGTTCGAATTTATTAACAATGCATAGGGGTGTATGGATGGAAAGGACAAATCAGGGCCGGACATAGTGGCTCACGCCAGTAATTCCTACACTTTGGGAGGCTGAAGTGAGCAAATCACTTGAGGTCAGGAGTTCAAGACCAGCCTGGTCAACAAGGCGAAACCTCATCTCTACTAAAAATACAAAAATTAGCTGAACCAAGATTGCTCCACTACACTTCAGCCTGGGCAACAGAGTGAGATTTTGTCTCAGAAAAAAAACAAAAACAAAAATAACAACAACAACAACAAACAGAAGAAAGATTAAATTAGAGATAAATTGGTTAAACAATTGAGAAGTTTAAAGGGTAGAAAAACTTGAAAATTATTTTTGGGGAACATTTGAGAACTCCATTTTGGATATATCATGTTTAAAGGGACTATTACACATTTAAATGGGACAAATAAATAGGCAGTTAAATATATATGCCTACAGTTCAAGACAGTGTTAGAGGTATATGTAAAAATTTTGGCGTTATCAACAATTATATGGCTTTTAAAATCATAATCCTAGATATAATCAGTTAGGAAGACAGTATGAAGAGAGAATGTAACAGAGACCATAATCTAGCTTTAACTAGCTCTAGTATTGGTTACATGAAGAGAAAACAAAAAAGATAGAGAAGAAATGGCCAGATAGGTGAGAGGAAAATCAGAAGCTTTTGGTATTTGGAAAGTAGGAGTGGACAAAGTTTCTAGGAGGATGGGCTAATCATTGGCTTTCATATTTCTGACCAAGTGCATATTTATATAGGATTTAAAAATAGGTTCTGCACATGGTTTAATCCATTCTGGTTACTACTAAGTTATATATCCTGCAAATATCATCCATATGTGCCTTGTTTTTCTTCATTGCTGGAGGTTACTTGGCCTTATAAAAATGCTTCACCGGAAGTATAATATATATACGTACATTACATTAATATATAATATATAAATATATATTAAATTACATTGTAAATGTAATGAAAACCTTGTAAATGTTCAGTTTTATGGTATCTTATTACAAGAATATCACTGTATACCTACCGACTATCACTCCCACTCCACAACCTCTCATGCAACTTCCCAGTCAGTATACCTCCCAAAAGGTAACAATAATTTTTGAATTAATTCCTCATATAAGAAGTTTTCCTGACTTGAACTTATAAATTAATGTAATTTTAAAAAAAATTCCTTTAAAGTTGTATCTGTGACATTTTTATTCAGAAATTAGGTGAGATAGTAACATTTTTAAATTACATATATTATTACACTATATAGTTATGACACTTTTATAGCTCCATGCTATTGTTGATGAAAATTTGCATTGTTTCCAGTTCTAATATTTTTAAAATAGAGCTGAAATGTACAGTTTTTTGATGCACATATGAATTCACTTTACCTAGATGTAAAATGTCTGGGTCATAGAATATACTTACACTGAAATTGAGTACATGTATCAAAAAGTTTTCTAGCTTTTTTTTTTTTTTTTACCAATTTTTATTTCCCTCAGTAAAGAAGAGGAACCTCGTTTTCTGATAACCTCTCACAACTTGTCACTGTGAAACATTTTAGTTTTAGTCATTCTGGTGAGTGAGTAATTGTATCTCATCATTCTGTTAGTTTTCACCAAGCTGATGACTGATAAAACTAGGCATTTTTCATGTGATTTTTAGCCACTTGAATATCCCTTTCTGTGAAAGCCTGTTAAAAACCTCTTCATTTTTAATTGAATATCTCTTATTAATTACATCATCTTATCAATTTGTAGCAGTTCTTGTAATCAATTTTAAATATTATGGATATAAATTCTTTGTTAATTTTAAAAATAAAATTAATAATAAAATTTAATATTGGTGGAATTGATATCCAAAAATATAAAAATGGACCCTGGCCAATACACAAAAGTCAATCTAGATGGATCATAGAATTAAACATAAAAATTAAAACAATAATCTTTTCAAAATATAATGGACAAGCATAACTAAAATAGATAAGCATAACAATGTCTTTTGAGGAAGACAAATATTTCTCGAACAGAACATGAAAAATGGTTGTTCTAAATTTTAAAACATTATACATATAAAAATTAATATCCCTTTGGTATTCCATATGAATTGTTTTTGCAATTTTCCCAATTTTTCCCCAAGTTACTGATAAAATCTTGATTGAGATGGTATTGAATACATAACATTTTTTAGATAATTAATATATTTACAACATTGTCTCTTCTAATCAGAACATGGTATATACCTTCATTTTATTAAGATTTTAACTTCTTGAGTAATGTTTGTTTGAAACTTTTATTATAACTTTTTATAACTATTACTGAAATAATCACTTTGCATTTAATTTACTTATGCTATTGCAAATGGCATTTTTTTATTTTTTATTTGTTCCATCAATAAATAGAAAGAAAATAGGTTTTTATGTATTGACTATATCCAGTAGCCTTGTGAAATATTTATAAATAATTGTCACAATAATCCACATAATTTTTGTATTTTCTATGTAAACAATAATGACATTCCAGAATAATGCCAGTTGTATTTCTTTCAATATACTTACTATGCATTGTAGTTCTCTATTTTGCTTTATTTCAATGACATTATACGGATACATATTTGACATTTAAAATTCTTCTTGCTGTTGATTGTTTTAAGTTGTCAAATATTTCATTTTTTCCAGTAATGCGTATTGCTCTAAAGTTTAGTGTAATTAATTAATGTACTAATTAATTACATTAATTAATTTAATAATCTGCGACACTAAGAATTAGATAAATTCTAATTCATCTAATTAATCAGCTACACTAAGGTTCTTTCGGTTCCAATATGCTAATCTTTGACTTTGGTTATTTAATGTATTTATACTCAATGTAATAATTGATTTTATTAGATACAATTTTAATATTTTCTTGTTTCATCAACTTTTTTCTCATTTTCTTTCTCCAATATTTTTGTTGCTCTTATTGTTCTATGAGGAAAAGATTTCATTTTTTTCCTTTTCCTCATGTGTCACCTTATTGTTGAGAGAACACATATAATTCAGTTTGTCAAATAGGTAGTAAGATTATCACATAAGGCTCCCACAAATGAGAGACCACATGCATAACCAAGATTTGCTAATAATATCAAGGAAAAAAGATATTCTGAAGCATATGAAAAACCGATAGATGTCTAGGACTTTTCTACCTAGTGATTTCCTTCCTATCTTTCCAGGATCTTGACACATTGTGTGAGCCTTCATAAAAGGGCTAAATTCTAATTGATGCCTCTGTCATTCAGAGACTGTAGCTAGTCCTAGATGCCAGATTACAGTTTGACTTTTTGACTGCAGAAGGAAGAAATAAATAAATTTCTCCAGAAATGCATGGAGAAAGTAAAACAAATGTTGAGTCAACCTTTGTACTCTTCTCACCCCTTTCACATCCTGTTCTCAAGTCCAGGCTTCCTTAGTTTCTCTCTGATGACTTCAAGAATTTGTTGTGTGTTTTATTTAGCTTTTACAGTTATACATATTAGGAAGCTTACTCAGATAGCAGATACTCCATCAAGACCAGAAGTTAAATTTGTGAGTTAGCTTTTAACTTTATTTTTAATGTAAACATTTAATAATATAATCAACTGTATTGATTGTCATTAATGTTTTAGTTTTTGTTTATATGTCAGTAAGAGTTTCCTCTACAGCTACCATTTATATAGGCAGGTTTCTATTTCTGTCTATATTGTAATTTATTTACTTTAAACTGGGGGCAACTAGAATAATTATCTCATGGTGTTATGATGAAGATAATAATAATTAATATGTAAAACACTTAGAACAGAATCTGATTCACTGCAGTCACTCAATTTTTTCAAACCATTGTAATTGATATTGCTGTCTTCATACTCAAGCCTCAGGGACAATATAAACAGGAAATTCATGAAAGGCAATATATAAAGATCCTATAAGCATACAAAAATGTTCGATAAAGTTAGTAAGTAGAACAACCAGTATATTAAAATAAAACATCTTTAGGAGAAAGTTTTAGCCAACCAAAATTGTTTAAAGCATGACAATATCAAATGTTGCTAAGAACATTAGGAATTGAGAAGTCTTCTCTATTGCTGAAGAATTGAAACTTAGGAATACAATTATGAGATAAATTCAACTATCCTTAGTGAAAATATTGTAATCTAGCTTTCACAGAAATATTAAACATTTTATAAATAAAAATATATTACTATACACAGCAAAATACAGTAAATGCAAGGACTAGCAAATATTTAATATAATAAGCAAAGGAACATTTACATTATTCATTAATCTTTCAACACAGGTATCTATCCTTTGCTTTAAATACTAGAAAGTTTACCGTCTCTCTACTGGAGATGCAATAGAGCCTATATTCTAGAGGAAAATATAGACAATAAACATACAAATACTGAAGGATTTTATATATTACTATCCTTTAATTAACCAAGTTATTGCCCGTGAGACTATCAGAGGTGGGGACAGAGAAAAATGCCAATGAGTTCTGGTTTAGGAGTCTACTTTCTTGGGCCCTAATCCCAATTGATTGTTACCACTTGTATTAGTCCATTTTCATGCTGCTGATAAAGACATACTCGATACTGGGAAGAAAAAGAGGTTTAATCTGACTTACAGTTGCACGTGGCTGGGGAGGCCTCAGAATCATGGTGGGAGGTGAAAAGCACTTCTTACATGGTGGTAACAAGAGAAAATGAGGAAAACGCAAAAGCAGAAAGCTCTAATAAAACCATTGGATTTCGTGAGACTCATTCACTACCATGAGAACAACATGGGGGAAACCATCCCCATGATTCAAATTATCTCCCGGGGGTCCCTCCCACAACACATGGGAATTATAGGAGTACAATTCAAGATGAGATTTGGGTGGAGACACAGAGCCAAACCATATCACCACCAGTATGACATCAGAGAAAGATATTTAAATGTTTTGAGTCCTAGGATCCTCATCCTTAAAGAGTATATAACTCATAGCATTTGTGTGAAGATTAAATAGAAAATGCATATAACAGTGCTTGGCAAACGATAAAGTTTTAATACATTTTAGTTGTTATATAAATCAAATGGTCAGGATGGCCTGTCTTAGGGTTGGTCACTGAACCTAAGAAATTAAGAATTGCAAGCAGAATGATAGAACAAGTGTAAAATATGTCATTACTCTCAAAACTTAAATTCCTATCTCAAACATCTCTAACTATAATTAAATTAAATTGTTTAGAAAGTTAACATGTTCCCAGGATTGTTTATTTTAAATATCTATGTGTTGAAAGTATCCATGTTTTCCTGGAAAATATTCATACTTTATGCTTCCACTTCTAAAGGAATATATTCTTGCCACAATATTTTCAAACTCTAGGTGCCTTATTATGTGATTCTCATATTTCTTGCAGCTGTGATGATTTCCTTGCAGAATGGGCTCATTAAGGAGGGTGAATAGCTGGACTAGAATAATTTCAAAATCAAAATGATACATTCAACTACTTCATAATGGTTACTAAAAATATCTTTACAGATGCAGCAAAGTTATGAGTTTAAAAATATTTTTCTGTGTTATATTCAGTATCAATATTAAAACTGCATTCTAAAAATAACTATCTAATAGAAAGAAGAGAAACATCTAAAGTCATTTTTCATATAACTCAAGCTTAATAATTACATAATGACTTTTGATAATTTTTAAAATGTCTTTTAGATGTTGCAAAAATGTACTTTTTCCAGTACATATGATTACTTGTAATATTTGGACTGTAGTGTCTTGCATATATTCCCCTTGAGAATTCTGCAGCAAAATATTTACCAGAATTTTTCTATATATATTTTTAAGATAGTTTATTGAAAGAAACAATTTTCATGTAACATAGCACAAGTTAAAATCAAATAACTTCCCATATGGGTTATAGAACACATAACTATATCTGATGAAGATGTTGGCCTTTGAATATGGAGAATGAATTGAGGAAGATAATCTGTCTATACAGATCATTCCCCATAATGCTGTCACATTTTAGCAAAAGGTAGCCCTCCATAATTTCTCTGAAACTAATTGTTATTTCTGTAACAATTCACCCAATTAATTTGTTCTCCTGAAAAAGAAATTGTTATTTTTCTTTACGCTTGTTAATATTATCCATTCAGAATATTGCTAAATCTATTCTAAGCTATAAACTGTTTCAATATAAAAGGTTTTAATAATGCAAAATAATAACAACAAAAAGCTGATTTTTAATATTGCTTTACTGTTTGCCTGTTAGCCATTAAGTGTATCTTAATTTGAAAAGCATTAGCCTGTAAAATGTATTTCCTTTTGTCTAGGTAGAATATATTTATTTTAAATTAATAATCATGTATTTAAATTTATTTTGATTTCATCATTGTGTTAAATTATTAAATTATTATCCATCATATTAGTCAAAAATATATCTAAATCACCAGTGGCTTCATAATATATATATGACCTTCCAGGTATAACTTATTTTAAATCTTCCTTTCAAAATTATTTGTAAAAATCCTCATCAGGTATAAAGTATCACCCAGTAAATATGTATAATCAGTGATTAGGGTGACTGAATTCCAATGCTCTCAAATAGTTTTACTTCAGAAACAAGAAATAAGTAAGTACTAGTTCATAAAATTGAACACTTTAGTGTTTTTCTGTGCAAGGAACTAAACAAAATAACTTGCATATTAAGGAAAGAATAAACGAATAAGTAAAATTATACATATTTTATATAAATTATACATTTTTTCCAGTGAGACATTAAATATACATGTATGTGTGTATATATATGCACGTATGTGTATATATATATGCATAGTTTTATGAAAATTATCCCCAAAATATATAAACATATAATATACAATATATACAAGTACTCTATATAAATTTTTATATCTGTGTAAGTACTATGGAAATATTAACAAATTGACTCATATACTATTTTAAAATGCTGATCATGGGCCTAATACAATGTAGTGTTTTGTATAGATAGTTTTCACATAATTCTACTAAATTATGTAGCATTAAGATTTCTTTTTTGCTTGAACCATAGAATAAAGTATAATTTATAGCATTTATGTATAATTTATTTCATTCTTTCTTTGGCTGACAGTAACGATTATCCATCGTGTTTGCACATTGAAATCACCCGGGAACCTTTGAAAAAAATACATCTGAAATATGGGGACTCTAATTTAATTGAACTGCAATGAGGTCCAGACACACAGATGTTTTAAAGTTCCCTGAGATGATTTTTATGTACATTTGCAATTGACAATAACTGCCACAGTGAAACATGGTGATAGTACTAGTATCATTGCAGACTGTCCCCAGCCAATAATGTGCCTATCTTACAAGTCTCTAATATCTTTCATTTATGTCATGTGTGTGTGTGTGTGTTTGTGTTTGTGTGTGTGTGTGTGTGTTTGTACCTGTGTTGGGAGCATGTGGGCATGTGTTATGTGTAGGTGTATGAAATCAAGGCTGTCATGTAAGTTTAGCAGTTTGCTAACTTTCAATTTCGTTGTTATGCAACTTGTATTTCATGGATTCATTCTTCATCAATCCATATTTCCAATACTTATGATATACCTTCTGTAAGTTCATACCCTCACAGAATGTACATGTGAATGTGAAGGGGAAAGACAAGACTTGCTGAAGGACACAAATAGGTGCTACGTTACTACCTGTCCATGTGATGGAAGGAACGGTTCTTGTTCAAGGTGAAAAGTGATGACTGAGCTAATATCTGGGGGAAGATTAAGATTTATGTAGGGATGAGGAATTCTTGGCAGAAGAAACATTGGTGTTGTGGTAAGAAGAATTAGAGTATTTCTGAGGAGCTGAAAGAAGGCCAGTGTGGCAAGAAAACTGGAGGGTTGAGGAAGAGGCCAAATAATGTACACTAAGGCTAAATCATTAAAAGATGATACAATGTGGGGTCTCCTATGGCAATATGATTTTTTTTATCCTAAGAGTAATGTGAAGTTACTAATATGTTTTAAACAGGGACGTGATGTATCTGCATGTAGTTTTCAAAAAAAAGTCACACTGGCTATGGTGTGGAAAAATAAGAATAGATGTGACCATGCCAAATAATATATGTGAGAGGTGATAGTGTCTTGCTTGTCCTGATGTGATGGAAGTTGATCTAAGGAAAAATGAAGGACTCAGGAAATATTTGCAAATGAAGAGGACATATTTATGAATTTCTTTGCTTACATTCCTCCCTCATCTATCCATCAACACAGCTTGTTATTCAAACTTACAACCTGGCAGTGCGACGTTGGAATCATTATTTAGCTTCTTGTGCCTCAGTTTCTTATCTGCACAATGGAGTAGTTATGGTATCTAACCCATAGGATTGTTACAAGGATTTATTTAATGAAGCAATATATACAAAGCACTTAGAAAAGTGCTTGGCACATCTTTAACATTGTATCAGTATTCAATATGTTGAAGAATATCATAGCAATATACCAAGAATCTACATCTTCTAATCAAACTTCAGTCCATAGTATCACTGTAGAGATATGGGAAGAGACTATTGAAGGAATCAGTTAAAGATTTAACTATTGCTAATGCACCCCGTTGCATCTATTTCTGAGGACTCGATCTATATTTGATTTATCTAAGCAATTAAAAATATTATGCCAGAATCTTCCACAAATATTACCCTGAAAAACATATTTTAATGAATAATTAAATTAACAAAATATATTTTGTTAATTACATTAATATGTCTCATGAAAATCTCAAGGATGATTTCATGTGGTTCATAGATATTGTTTTGAAGTGGAATGTTATAACATGAAAATAAAACAAATAACAATTGTTTGCAACTTTGGTGTTCTAGTTCGAAATGTCAGCTTTCCATGTAGCTAAGTGTTGTTTTCTTTTAAAACAGAAATCACCGTTGAGGTGACATTGATAAGTGCTGTAGGGCTTACAAGCTCCAATGGGAGATATCTCAGAAGATGAGGTCATTGACCTGGGGGTTTAAAGGTTATGTACAATTTTGACAACCATAGATGCAAGCCATTTTAAGTGAAAGGAATCACTTGAGCAGAACACAGAAATAAAACTCAGGCTATATATGGCTATAAGCAAACAGGTACTTTATAACTGGCTGTTGTAGCAACCATTTAAATGTGCTTATCATAACTGAATACAGCCTTTCTGCATCCACTGCTGCCTTTGCACCAAAGCCACACCTTTTACTAACCATTTCTGGAGAGTGACTATGCATGGTGGAATTACTAATGCAGGCCCATTCTTTTAAGACATGGGTTTTCCTGAACAGAAGACTTTGCCTCTAGGATGTCTGGCTGAACTTTTCTTGGAAGTATGTTGCAGTCTGAGATTCTTCTTACCCAATCCTCATTCCTCCCATTTTGCCTTCATGGGAGTTAGTTCTAAAGTTTCTCCCCATTTTCTTCTGCTCACTTCCTCTCTGTCTTTCAGGAATGTTTACTCTAATAAATCTCAGGGACTCTTCTGCTCAGTGAACCCAAACCTTCATAGCTATTAAAAGAAAAAGGCTGTAGAAAAGGCTGAAAGAAATATGCTTAGTGCTAGGATATAGAGGCTTTGATAACCAAATGAAGTAAAGATTTTATGTGAGACTCAGGAATCGAGTCAGGAATTTTCACAAGAGAATGGCATCATTAGAACTGAACTTTCATTCGTTTGACCTGGCTCCAACCTTTAGGATCATTGGAGGGAATATATGAGGAGACAAGTGATATTGTTACAAACAAAAACAAAACTGTTCTGTTTAAATGAATGAATGAAGATGACAAAGTGAAAATGGAATCACTGTGATGAAATAATACAGATGGGAAACAAATTGTAAAGATAGTAGGGTCAGATCTAGATTTTATTTTTATTATTATTT
>NW_012123376.1:5941958-5951214 GCF_000951035.1 Colobus angolensis palliatus | reverse complement strand
GATTACAGGCGTGAACCACTGTGCCCGGCCGATTTTATTTTTCAATATGACAGATAAATCAAATGAGAATATGTGTTAAATTTTTCCACAACAGAAATTGAGTTTAAGCTATTCTATTCAATCATTGGCAAAAACTAAAAATTCAGTAGGGGTAATGTTACTGTCTAGGCAATTGTCCTACTTGAAGATTATTCTCTACTGCATTATAGAAGATTATTCTCTACTGGTTCCTATTTGACCAGGCTGGTCTCGAATTCCTGGGCTCAAGCAATCCGCCTGCCTCAGCCTCCCAAAATTACAGGTGTGAGCCATTGCACTCAGCCAAAAATAGCTAAATATATTTAGCTAATATATGCTAAAACCAGTATTAGCATCTTGACATTCCATGTTCATTTTCCATAATGGCATAGAAATAATTGGAAAAAAAAATTTCGAGATAAGAGTCTGGCTTTGTCACCCAGGCTGGAGTAAAGTGGTGCTATCACAGTTCACTGCATCCTTGACCTCCCAGGTTCAGATGATCTTCCCACCTCAACCTCCCAGGTAGCTGGGACTAGAGGCATGTGCCACCATGCCTGGCTAATTTTTTGTGTGCTTTAGTAGAGATGGGGGTGTTCCTATTTGACCAGGCTGGTCTCGAACTCCTGGGCTCAACCAATCCGCCTGCCTCAGCCTCCCAAAATGCTAGGATTACAGGTGTGAGCCATTGCACTCAGCCAAAAAATAATATTCTGAATGTTCTTCAGTAAGAGTTACCCTTTAAGAAAGGATAGGATTATTAATAAAATTAATGAGACTCAATACAATTTTCAGGACAACCAACTCTTCTGATAGTTGTAGTAATTATTCTCAAAAATATATTATCACATATTGATGCTATTCAGGAATGTTAAAAATGTAAAGTCCAAAACACATGAAATGCAGCTATACTTCTTTCCTCATTTGTTTACAATTTAATAAGGGACAAAGACATATCCTTTTTGTATATACAAATATCCGAACTTACCATAACACCTACCAAATATTTGAAGTTCAATAAATTTTGGCAAATCAATGCACAAAGTTTGTGTCATATGAAAATTGTTATTATTACATATTTCCAAATTTTAATATTTTACTTTCCCAACTCTATTGTAAGCTCTGTAAGAACAGGGCCTGTGTTTTACACTATGCACTCTCCATAGCACCTAATAGACTCTCCTAACCCCAAGTCATTCTTCATATTGCCACTAGAAAAAAAAAAAAAAATCATCCTAATACAAATGCCATCAGGCACCTTCCTGCTCATATCCATGTTTTACATTCTCTCTGTTGTTGCACAATGAGTTTTTTTAAACCTGGCCTTATACCATTGTTCTAGTCTTATTTTTGTTACATTTCTAAATCCTTTATCATTTGGTGTATTTTACTATTACCTGAATGATCCCTGAATTTTAACACTCTGGACCTCAGCTTATCTGATGCAATTCCACTGTTCTTTCAGATCTAACTCAAATGGGAAGTTTTCTGTAAGGTTTTCTATTGTTTCAGTAAGATTTTCTTCTTCCTGTATCTATGATCCTGCTATTGTTTCAGTAAGATTTTCTTCTTCCTGTATCTATGATCCTGCAATATTTTGCTTATTTGAATCCTTATTATGAGATGTTACAGACTGAAATGATTTGGATGTTTGTATCCTCCAAACCTCATGTTGAAATGTAATTCCTATTGCTGGAGGTGGGGCCTGGTGGGAAGTGATTGGGTCATGGGGGTGGATCCCTCATGGGCTTAGTGACATCCTCTTGGTTATGAGTGAGTTCTAGCTCCTTGAATTCACAAGAGATATATTTGTTTAAAATAGTGTGTCATCTCCCATTTCTCTCTTGATCCCACTCTTGCCAGGTGATACACCAGCTTCTCCTTTGGGATGAAGGAAAAGAGGAAGCTGGTGTATCACGTGACAAGAGCTTCCTGAGGCTTCACTAAAAGTTTTGTGGATGCCAGCATCATGCTTCCTGTACAGCCTGCAGAACCATGAGCCAATTAAGCCTCTTTTCTTTATAGATTACCCAGCCTCTGGTATTTCATTATAGCAATTCAAAAGTGAAATAACACACAGGAACACTGGACAATTTGTAAACACATGGTATTAAAATATTACTTATGTAGTAACATTATAAAAGCTTCTACTTTATATTTGTTACATATTTCAAATATGATAGACCTGAATTAGTAGAGATACTATTTTAATGTAACTAATACATCCTTATATTTGAATTCATCTCAAAAGTATTTTTCCCAAAAAAGCACTGCAGAGAAAAGTTAATTCCGTAATGCATTTAACGTTAAAAAATCATTCAACAAGATTATCTTGCCTCACTCCGATGTACAGTCCATTGCTTACACTTTTATTGTATTTCAATAATTACTAAATTAGATAAAATTAGGGAAATTACTCTGCATTTATAGCAAATAAAATGTAACAGGTGGGTAGTGGAAAAATCATAGGTTTTGAAAGCTGACTTTTTGCATTCAGCCTAATCACTTACTAGCTGTGGGATTTTGTGAAAATTTCTTAATCTCTTTGATTCTTGATGTGTGAATTTTGTTCCCTGGGAGTATTTTGTCCCAGGGGCCTCACTGTTTTTCCTTGCCATGGGGCCATTAGTAGAATTTATTTAGTTTGCCTCAATGTATCCCCCTTGCTTCACATCTGGATGATTTCCATCCCTTCACTTCAAAAGGAACCTGAGCCACATAAGTAAGTTGACCCCCACCCTTCCCCGGAAGCATCTTTCACCAAATGAGGCAGTTGTTAACAGTCTTTGTCACACCCTTACTCCAAGACCATAATATCTACATATGTTGAGGCTGGATAACTCTGTGGTGCTTATTGATAATTTATGTAGACATACCTGACACAGAAAGAGAAAATATTAGTGCAAAATATTGGGTTTAAAATGGAATGAGTTTGAAGACTTCTATATATTTTCATATTATATTTTGTGACTAAAATGAATTTCTGATCAATATTTTCTTGATTCTCTCTTTAAATTCGTTACGGTCATCATTAACAAAAAACTTTGCCCTCCAATAGTAGTAATTTGCAGAAATTACTTTTTCATTATTAACCAGACTCTTACAATTAAATTGTTTAAATTGAGCTTTTAAAACTTGCTGTATATATAAACACCAAAGTAATAATCACTAAATTCAGAAATATTTTAGTAGAAAAAAAAATGTGAAAAATTAGCAAAATAGAAAACTTAAGATTCAACATGCTAAATTAACATGGTAAATTAAGTAAATTAAGAATCAAACTATCTGGGATGATTCAACAGAAGTGTTAGCTGAGGATTCCATGAGGTGGTCTCTGTGGTGCTCTCTAGCAGTATGTATAAATCCCTATTGACAAAAACAATTATAACTAAATGTATTAAATATCAGAGAACCATGAAAATAATTAAAAGAAAATACACATGTGAATAGTTAATAAATCCCCCCTCGTCCTGGACTAGCTAGGAATATTTAGCAAAGACAAAAGTGTCACTAAGGTTATCCTTTGCAAATATCATCCACTTTTTTTGTAATTAAACAGAAACAAACAAACAAAAAACTCCAGTTATTAAGCAAAGTATCTGGCAAAGTATTTTCTTGATATTCAATTAATTATTGTACTGCTTTGGTTGGTATTTTTTATAAACCAGTCAGTCTCTTCATTGGAATTCTGAGAATTTTTACCCAGTCCAAGTGATATGAGCTTAAATCTTTTAGAAACTTATATTCAAGAATAATTATCAGGATCCTTTTTTATCATTTCCATGAACCTCCTTGAAGACACAAAACTTTAGGATTTTACTTGCTTGTAAGGAACTTACACAAAATGCATAAGAATATGAACAAGACCAAATATGGTCATTGTTAAAGATGCAATTAACAAGATAATTTCATTATTTCTGTGGCCAAAATAATTTAACATAATCATCAAAATTTTGACTGATAAAATATATCAAGAGATTCCAATTTTACGAATCTTGTAAAATTTTGGAACACATATTAATAATATAGCCATAAAAATATAACTTAAAGGTTAAGTATATTTATTATTTGACAATAGTCCCCATATAACTTACTATGTCAAATATGAGTGTTTATCATTTCTATTTTGGATGCTTCAGTGGCCCTCTAGAGCAACCCAAAGAAAGTTAGTTTGAAATCAAGAAGACTTAATTTTAGAATTTGAAATTTGATTTGAGGAAGGCTGTCAAATAGGTTAAAGGTTTAAAGCACTTAATCAAAATAAGATCACAAGTCGGTATGGCAGCGGCTCACACCTGTAATCCCAGCACTTTGGGAGGCCCAGGCCGGAGGATCACCTGAGGTCAGGAGTTTAAGATCAGCCTGGCCAAAACCCCTGATGAAACCTCGTCTCTACTAAAAATGCAAAAAATTAGTTGGGTGTGGTGGCAGGTGCCTGTAATCCCAGCTACTCAGGAGTCTGAAGCAGGAGAATAGCCTGAACTTGGGAGGCAGAGGTTGCAGAGAGCTGAGATCACGCCACTGCACTGCAGCCTGAGCAACAAGAGCGAAATTCCGTCTCAAAAAAACAAAAAAAGCAAAACACAGGTCATTGCAATAATTATCATTCATTTAGCTAAAGTGGTAATAAAAGGTTTTTAAAAAGTAAAAACCTTTATTTTTTGATGGAGATATTTAGTTTTTCAACCCATCAAAAACTATCAAGAGATCTGAGACAGCATGAAACAATCCATCTCTTCTCTCTCTTCTTTTTTTTTGGAGTTTACTCAAAAGGTGAACAAAAATCTTTTACTATCTCTTATTAATGATACATTAAATTCTTGTTCAAAAGATAAGCCAATTTTTTACTTTTATATTAGTGTATTATTCATACAAAAGCTAATTTTAATAATCCTATAAAACAATGCATTTAATCTTGGTCAGCTTTTGACTACACAAGATAAGATTTCCATAAACCTCTTATAAGCTCTTATTTTTTTTTTCTGTTTTCCTCAACTTTTTAGATCCATTTTGTTTTATCTGTACCATTTTTTTCCTTCATTTTGATACAATATTTAAATAACCTCTAAACCAGACAAAATGGCTTTTTCTTACATAAAAATCACATTTTCATGCCTTTTTAAATAAACTTTTTCACGAAAACCACATCTTTCTTTATAAAGTCTGTATATAGGATTATCATATCTAGTAGTTTTAATTACGTACATTAAGTATAATTCTCACTGTTAGTAATCCTAATTTCCAGTGAAAAATTTAGGAAGTGATTCTGAACTGTTTTAAAAGAACATTTATAGAAAGGAGCCATCTCGTAATTTTTTTTAGAAAGCTATTTCATCATTTTTTTTGTTTATTGACAGATCTAAATATATTTAGCTTTCCATACCATATAAAAATAAGACGACTGAGTGTATAATAAACTTAAATTATGTTTAATAATTAATGTTTCAGTATTTTTATTTACCTAGAAAATACTCATTTATGATTATCTATTAATTAAATATAACATGACTTAAATAATTTAAATTGCTGAAAATAAGCTTGAAACTATGACACAGGTACCCTCTGTAATGCTTCCCCCAGGTGTTCTAGGTCCCAAGTACCTACATGGTAGCCATGGATGGAAATTAAGGACAGGGCTTGTCTATATCCAGAATTTACATACCTGGTGTAGAAGCCAGGAAAGGGAACACCTCCCAGCAGGGAGGCAAATCTGGGCCAAGGAAGATGGGTCTATATTAACATTCACTCTGCCTTGTAGCTGTTGACCAAGGCACAGAGTACATTTTCCCAAGCCTCACCATGGCCACCTGTCCAGACCTAAGAATCTAGAGACTCAAAACTAAAGGCGTAAGCTCACAGTAAGATGTGTGCCAGGCTTTGGGGGTGGCCAGCAGCCATCTTTGACAGCATTAGCACATAAACAACTCAAGCAGGTATCAAAAATATTACATAACCAATAGTTTTATAACCTAAGAACATGTAGCAGAGACCATATAAATCTGTCTAATCAGAAGACACAGGCAAAAATGTGTAAATTACATTTAATAATGATAATTTGGAGACATTTCTATTTTGTTTTACCAATTTTACCGTTAGCTTTATTTACTAAACATTATCTTAGATCACATAGAAAGATTACATACACATAACATAAAGACATATAGACAGAGACAAAGTAGATCTTATCACTTTCATTAAGATTTTTTATTTGCCAGCTTACAGATAGTCTGAAAGTGGAAAAGAAAACTACCCATATTCTAGTTACATGCTTCATTACTCTACTCAATTGTTAGGTAGGCAACCTTAAATTCACATTTTTAAAGGGATGACTTTTAGGGTGAAATTAAAAAAAATTATATCTCAAAAACTCAGAGATGAGACTTCATGCCTAAATATTGTATCGTCATTTGCACAAACCAAGGAGAAAGACCGTAAGTAAAGACCCAGTTAAAAAAAGATTGCCAGGTGAAGCACCTGAAACAAAGGTAAGACTGATTAGGTAAACTTAACAAACTGTCATTAGTCATTATTAAACTTAAAACAATAGTAAGAGTTTCTAGTGACTCAAACCCTCCTCTCTTCCAGTGTACATAGGCAAACAGACACCCTTATGAATGGAGGTTTTCTTTAAACCTCTTATTTTACAAAAGGTTTCTAAATAGTCTGTTAAAAAGGGTATTTTGAATACCAATTTAATTCAATAATCAGACTTTTTAACTTAGCTTCTGATTCTTAGCTAAAACTACTACATTCAGTGCTAAGCCTACTAAGGCGTGAGACAAAGAAAGCACATTCTCTGCCTGTACTCAATATGGATAACTGAACAAAGAAACCAGGGATTGAGAGCCTTAGCTGAGAAACTACCTTCAGTAAACACCTTATCCAGAATTATTTTCATCTTTGGGGCAGGATAGTAACTAAACTACAAGGTTAGAAGATTTAATAATTATTTATTTATGTATTTATTTATTTTGAGATGGGATTTCACTCCTGTTGCCCAGGCTGGAGTGCAAGGGCGCAATCTTGGCTCACTGCAACCTCGGCCTCCCACGTTCAAGCAATTCTCCTGCTTCAGCCTCCTGAGTAGCTAGGATTACAGGTGCCCATCACCACACCTGGCTAATTTTTTTGTATTTTTAGTAGAGTCAGGGTTTCATCATATTGTCCAGGCTGGTCTCGATCTACTGACCTCAGGTGATCCACCTGCCTCAGCCTCCCAAAGTGCTGGGATTACAGGCGTGAACCACTGCACCCTGCCACAATATTTAATTTTTGTTATCAATTAGTCACTTAAGCAGTTTATTTGCTTTTTATAAAGACTTTTTTAAGAGGCAATATAAATATTGAAATATTTTTAGATGTTTCTGCACATCAGTAAGCATCCCTGGATGAGCCTAATGGGGGAGTCCTGAATTTTAAATGCACTTTTTAAAATACAGTACAGTTTATTTTGAATGTCCCACTGTAATTTTCAATTATCTTTAGTAAGATTTTGCCATTTTTGTGATTGCTGCTTCTGGGACCTAATTCTGGGAGCTTTGGAATCAGAGAGAAGTATACCCACAACAGAATCTCCCGTTGTTGCCAGAGAGCAATGGACAAAATGGGCCCAGTTGATACTTCACTTGGTCACTCAATGTTCCTAGGATTTGTCAGAAGAAGCTTAACTTTAAATCCCACTTCTGGCACTATCTGTTAAAAGAAAACCTTAAGACAAATTAAATTTGAAAATGTTTAATTGAACTGAGAACAACTTAAGAATCTGACAGCATAATGAACCAGAATAGGTTCAGAGTGACTTCGGGAATGCCACATGGTCAAATAATATTTGTAGACAGAAAGAAAAATGATATATCGAAAACAGAAATTGAGATGCAGAAACAGCTGGATTGGTTACAGGTCAGCATTTACTTTATTTGAACACAGTTTGAACAGTTGGCTGCCTGTGGTGGGCTGAAACTCTATTATTAATACAAAAATAGGCTGCAGCCTGTTTACATCTCCAATTAGGTTACAGTTTACTAGGTATGATGAAACCTTAGGCTAAACTTGATGTAAGGAGGCAGATTTAGGCTAAACTTCATTTAACAGTATATATAAGTTGGTGGAAAACTTGGTGGACAAGAATTAATCAAATATCAGGAAAATACTTTGCCAGATTTTCATGCTGCATCAGTCAGTACTGAAATTGTTAAGACAGGCCCTTTGTATAAACTCCATGGTCCAAGTCAAATTACCAATGATAACACATTTAATAAATAGTGCCATGCACTAGAATTGGAGAAATAAAATTGGTCCTTGAAAAAATGTAAGTCTGATGTTAAGTGTTGACTCATGGGGAGTCTGAATGATTGTCTGGTTTTTCCTGAATCCTTGAAGCTTTCATTATTAAAAGTTCTGCACTCAATAACTCATCATGGAATAGATAAAATGATCCAAATTATATTAAAATATATGTTGACGGGTGACTGTTCTAAATGGCTAAGATGGTTTATGATCAATCTTTAGTTTGTCAAACCCATAATTATTGAAAGATAATCATGACTTCAAGTATATTTCTGTTACCATTTGATCATGTAGACAAATTTCATTAAATTTGTCAGTGTATTTTTCAATGCACCTTTTCTGGTTGTTTAGAAACTTTCCCATGCAAGAGACCAAATGCTAAGTGTAGCTAAAAGGTTATTAGAAGATATGTTTCCCTCATGGGGCATTTCTGAAGAAATCTTCAGCAACAGAAGTACTTACTTCACTAGACAAGATGTAAAATCTGTAAATAAGGTATTACAGACACAATGGCATTAGGCAAAGCTAACTGAATTAACTGAATTTTCTTGGTCAAAGGTATTGATGATTGATGACAACCAATCCACTTCCCATGGAAAACATAAATTGATCCTTTATGAGATAGCCATTGGAAGGCCTATTCCCTAAAATTAGATCATCTTCTCAACTCTGATATGACTAAATGCTGCAAGGCTTTACTGCATTATGCCAAAGTGTATTTTCACTAGGTAAAGGATGCTTTTCATGATTCACCAGCTGAGGACAATCAAACTCTTCATGATCTAAAATCCATGCCTTCTGGAAACAACAGCAGATAAAGAGTGTCCTTGAGGTCCACACTGCAGGAAAACTTCAGAACTTTGAACCTTGGGCCCATAATCTCACAAATCAGAAAGGCTTCTCCAGACTCTTGGAACTGTACACCCATTGAAGACCTTAAGGTAAAGCTAAT
>NW_012123376.1:5899785-5941518 GCF_000951035.1 Colobus angolensis palliatus | reverse complement strand
TTTTGATTGATGAGAAATGAAGGACCAATGTGGATGAGGAAGTTTAATAGTAATTTTCTTGCTCCATAATCAATCAGAAGCAGAATATTTGTCCACTCCTCTTACCTATATGATAAGTTTAAGAGAAATTGCCAGGAAACATTTACTCTTCTGGATGAGCATCTTTTGTTAGGTTTCTTTTTCCATGATTTGGAGTAAATGAGGCAAGAATTAGAAATGCATCCCTCATAAAAGGCTCTATAGCAGATTCTACTGCAAAGGTCACGGTTGCACAACAGACTTCGTTAAATTTTCTTGCTAGAGTTGTGCTAGGTAACAGAGTTGACCTAGATTACTTACTGGTTGAATAGAAAACAATTTGTGCAGTTGCTGACACTTCTGGTGGTACACGGATGACTAGTTTGAGTATTATAGAGACTCAGTTGCAGGAGGTTAATAAACTAGCTCCTAGATCTGGCTCATTCTTTGATCTATTTTAATTAGTTGGTTTGGTTCATGGAGACTCTTGCTAAGGAGCATCCTCTAAACTCTCGATAATTATCTTCCTGATGGTCACAACAGGAGTGTCCCTGGTCCTCCCGGGTTCAAGGGATTCTCCTGCCTCAAACTCCTGAGTAGCTGGGATTACATGTATATGCCACCATGCCTGACTAATTATTATATTTCTAGTAGAGATGGGGTTTTGACATGTTGGCCAGAATGGTCTTGAACTCTTGGCCTCAGATGATCTGCCCACCTCAGCCTCCCAAAGTGCTGGGATTATAGGCATGAGTCACCGCACCTGGCTTATCTTTGCATGTTTTGTAGTGATGGTAATCTTAGCTCATTAATACATTTATATACTTTATGAATAATATGAAACACATATTGACGAAAAGCTCAAGTTTTGTATGCTAATAGATATCTTATACAAAATGTTAAAGACTATTTCTCAGAGTATCCTTTGCTTTGCTATCACATAAGCACATGCTAATTTCAGGTAAGATAATGAGAGCTTGATTCAAAATTAAAATTGTTTTATAATAAGAGTCAATACTGTACTAGGTAATATTAAAAAGGAAAATCTCTTTATCTTTTTTTCCTACAATGTCCTCGTCACAATGTCCGTGTCACAGAGACTGATAATTGGCCACCACACTTTCTCTCCTTGTCCTTTCCTAATAGAGCCACTGTTTTTTAGCTGGCTATATAGCCATTTAGGAAGATAAAATACATAATTTTTAGTCTTTTCCAGATAGAGCGATTTGACCAGAGCAGAGGTACACTTTGGAATGCTATGCAATGGATAGAGTTGAAGCAACCACCCAGGCAATAAGCAACCCTCCGGTCTGTTGCTAAACAGAGAACAAACAAGCGAGAAGACCTCTGATGCTCTAAGGGCTTTAAGCTGAAGGGTGGTTTTGCTCCACAGAGGCTCATCTCCTGACTTTACCACAGGGAAAAATTTGTTTCACTTAAGTTATTGCTATTTTGGATTGCATTGTCCTCAGCTGACTAACAGATTCTAACAGATTCAGCTGGGGAAGAACCTTAAACTTCTTTGCTTTTGTAGATGATACCCAAATCTTCGGCAATCTCTATTACATGTACTAATTTTGCTTTGGAAAAAATCCTATATTCCAAACACGTCTCAAAAGTGATACAAATAATCTGTAAACAGTAAACTGCCTCATGAATTTAACATTTCCTATATATGAATATTATTGACCATGAAATAAGATTTCAAATTTAGCTTGGAGGACATACACCATATGGAAAAAAGCAATCAAATATATGAGGAATTAACCCTCAAAGGTATACATTTTTCATAAATTAAAAGGGTTGTTTTTCATTACTATACATTAACTGTTTCAAATATGCAAATGTTGAGTTCCTATATTTGTCTAATGAAAGTAGGTTCTCTCTCTCTCTCTCTCTGTGTCTGTGTGTGTGCATATAATATGGAAAATAGAGTAAAAATGCATTTCATTTATTTTTAAACTCCCAATTTTTATCTTTACATTAAGTTTATTTTATTTCACCTAATTTTATATATATATATTTATATTTATATTTAGAGTGCTTGACTCTGTATAACTAAATGAGCAAAAAAATAATAATTATACTTCAGTTACTTCAGAAATGTGAATGGAAAAGAAGGTAGGAGAGAAAAGGCACTATATATAAATATCTTTTGTCTTGTCAAGGAGGAAACTCTGGAAAATATCCCCAGTAGATTTTCCTATATTTTATTGTGCAAAACTCAGTCACAAATCTATCTTTAGGCTACTGACTGGTAAATGGATTAGATTCTCTTAATGATATTTTTGGGTTGTAATATTGCATCAGGTAAAAAATGAGTTATTGTGGAAAAGATAAAATGAGGTAGCTCGCTGGTAGATAGGCCATCAGCAGCATCTGGCCTAAAGATTGCAAACCTGGACAAGCATGACTGGAATAAAAAAGTTATGTATAGTAGCAATGTTAGTACAAACTAATTTTATGGAAAATAATTAATATACTTTTATATATTTGGTTATCTTCTATAAATTGACAATTAACAGCATAGACAATTTTGGTATACATTACCCATATCAAAGGGTAAATTTGTATTTTTGTAGAGTTTTTCTCCCTACTTCAGAAAAGAAACAAAAAAGATACTAGGTGTGGATATATATCCTACTTTAACTTAATTATTGCTATATTTATTAACGGTTTAATTACTAAATAAATGTTGGAAATAAAAGAAAGATATATTATCATGACTTTTTGTTTCAGGTCTAAAGCTGGATTATTTGCTTAAAGCAAAATGTATTTTAACCGATGTAAAAATTCAAAAAAATTAAAAACATGTAGATAAGTTTTGAGCAACAGAAGCGTCATTAGGAAAAACATAAGTTTATTATACAGGCTTGCACACTAACAAATTTTACAATTTTACAAATTAAAACTCTGTTTTAGCAATCTCTCTTCTCTTTTAAGAATTATCAGTTATCCAGGCACGGTAACTCATGCTTGTAATCCCAGCACTTTGGGAGGCTGACGTGGGAGAGTTGCCTGAGGTCAGGAGTTTGAGACCAGCCTGGGCAACATACCAACAACCTGTTCCTACACAAATAAAACTTTTAAAAACAGGAAATATCAGTCTATACTAATATAATCACTATATACAATTCTTACATTGAAATTAATTTCACAGCCGGGCACGGTGTCTCACGCCTGTAATCGCAGCACTTTGGGTGGCCGAGGCAGGTAGATCACGAGGTCAGGAGATGGAGACCATCCTGGCTAACATGGTGAAAACCCGTCTCTATTAAAAAAAAAAATACAAAAAACTAACCGGGCGAGGTGGCGGGCACCTGTAGTCCTAGCTACTCGGGAGGCTGAGGCAGGAGAATGGTATAAACCCACGAGGCGGAACTTGCAGTGAGCTAAGATCCGGCCACTGCACTCCAGCCTGGGTGACAGAGTGAGACTCCATCTCAAAAAAAAAAAAGAAAAGAAAAGAAAAAGAAATTAATTTCACAGAATTGGAATAGATTGATCTATTGATAACACCGATAGATTATATTTCTAGAACAGCTTTGAGAGCTTTTTCTTTCTTTTGTTTTCTCAGTATTTTGTCTTAATTAACTCTGACATCATATTCTTCAGGAGCCTTTTAATTCAATTTACTACCTCCATATCCATGCTCTTCAATGATTGATGTATCTACCAGATTAGTCTTCTAGTGCCATAGACTACTGCTGCTCAAAAACTTCAAATATTTTCCACTGTCTAGAAAATATTAAAGAGAAAATCTCATACTATGACATAATATTTTAATAAGTATCTGGCCTCATTTTTCAAATTATATCAAGGATAATTTATAAAGTAGTATATTTACAAAATATCTAAATTAGTAAAATACAACTGTTTGTATGTTTCATCTATATTTCCATATATCATATTTTACATATTTCTTACATTGCACTCTGTGCTGAGAAAGATCTTCTCCTGTGGTAATAGCTAAATATTATCCATCATCCAAATGCTAACCCAAATATCCATAGATCAAGATTTCTTTAACTTACCAAGCTGCAAAGAATGCAACCATGGTTTGATAATTTTTTTGTAAAGCTTGTATTTTTTTCTAGATTATATTAAAAGAATTTAGAGTATGGAGTATGAGTCTTCTAAGAGACTACAGAATCTGTGAATTTTTTTTTTAATATGTGAAATTATTACATTTCACAAAGCATATACAGCTGTGATTTGGACCTAGTGGACATTCAATTAATGTATGTCCACTAGAGGTATGAGTGAACAAAGCATGGAGGAATAAGGGAAGAATGAAAGAATTGCCTAATCAGGGAAACTTAAGCCTAGAATAAATATCAAATTAATTTTCTTTACTGTTTTCAAATGATGCATGTAATGTTAAACACAATCTCTAAAGATGTGAAAAGTGTAGTACAATAGTTTGAAAGAAAATTAAAAGATAAAGCATTGAGAAAATTTTCCCTATGAAAACATTATACTGATTCTGCATTATATTTAATTTAATTTAATTTTGATTATATTTAAATCTCTTATACATTGATGTTGAACAGATATGAATAAAAACCTAGTAATTATTAATAACTTCATTAGTTAATACACTTTATGTTTTTATAGATTACTATTTATTTCTTGACTGAATTGAGATTTTTTGAGTTTACTCTAGATTCTACTGACTAAAAGCAAAAATAATGGTTGAAATTTAGGTGCTTATAAAAGTTTAACAAATGTGGTTCTTATCTTTACAGGGAACTAACATTCTTTTTAATGTTTCTATTTATGATTTTATACCATCAATGGTATTTCAGTAATGCAGTTTTTATACAAGCTAGCAATGTTTAGGAACTCATGGAAAGTTAAATAAAAATGAATATGACAAAGTCTCATTCTAGAAGCTAATAGGATAAGTGTGAAAAATTGCTTAACTAATTATTATAGACAATTACGTGTGCTATAACATGTCCACTATGTATCAGGAGTACAGAGAAGAGAATTACTTTAATTGCACAGGGCTGTAAGTCAAGGAAGACTTTAGCAAGGGGACATTAGGCCCAACTGCTAAGGTTTGAAAAAGATTTTTCTCTGGACAGGGAATGAAAGAAGGGTGAGTCTGGGTAGAGGCAACAGCTTTTACAAAGTAGGTTATAAAACTCCTTTGTGGTGTTTCCAGCTTGGTAAAATATTTCATGTTCCAAATCTCAATGTATAGTAGTAGAGGGGAGTGGCAGAGTTTAGGATAGCATAAAAGGCAAAGGAAAAATACTGTTGACAGTGACAGGAGACAGACAAATTCCTAGGCAGACAGGGGTGGGTCCCTGGTGAAACCCAACCTTCAAGCCAATGACAGCCAGAAGCCTGAAAACCGGGCTGCTGGTTCCAGATAGAGTTCGTGAGCAGAGTGAGAACTTCTATTCCTCTTTGCCACTCTTTCCTGATTGTATTTTTTCTGAAAAATGCTTTTTAACTAATCAAATGTTGCCTTTTCCAAGGCTACCTGCAGCCTGTGCCTCCTCATTCCAAACATATGAAAACCCAGGACTCAGCCACATAGACAGCTACCGTCTTTTGGGCCGCCTTTCACACAAAAAAAGGGCTGCCGACTTCAGGTCCCCTTTTGTTGTTGAGAGCTATTCTGTCACTCACTAAAGTTCTTCCCTGCCTTGCTCACTCTCCGGTATTCACATACCCTCATTCTTCTTGGTAATGGGATGAGAACCCAGAAACTGCTGAATGTCAGTATCGAAAAGGGGTGAAACACATTCCTAGCTGACTTGCCAAGCTGTGGGCAGTGACACGTTCCTGTTTGCCAGACTATGGGAGTGAACAGTGGTGACCCTTCTGGGGGCCCAGACCCCAGGCCTCCCTGAGCTAGAGCTGTGACATGCCCTTGTTCAGTGGGCTGCGAACAGTGGGAATGAGATAGAATTGTCGAACTTCTTGGGGCTCAGACCTTGGGCCTCCTCAGGAGAGAGCCATAACGCCCCCGTGGGACTCCATGATGGCTGGAGTCTCTCAGTTTTCAGGCACCACTGCATTCTTCTCAGCCAGATGCCAGGACCCAAGGTGAAAGCCAGTCGTGGCATGCCTGGTCCAGATGTGGGCTAAGCCCGGATCCCGAGGTGATCTCAGAATCTGGGCCAGGGTGCAAGCCAAGCGCAGCCTGCTGGCCCGAGTGGGTAGAGTGAGCCGAGCAGGCATGAACTAAACTCATGCAGAACCATTGCTGGCCACGGAGGTTTCTGGCTTGCAAAGTGGCACCAAAAGTATCCCGTGTCATTGACAAGCTGTAAATGCATTGTTAAGGAGTTTATAGTTTCTGGACAGGTAAACAACGTTTTAAGACATTAACTTTGTTTTTATGTACTTATTTATTTAAGTTTTTATTGAAAAATGAAGGCTCACTATGTTGCTGAGGCTGGTCTTGGGCTCCTGGCCTCAGGCAATCCTCCTTCCTTGGTCTCCCAAAGTGCTAATATTACAGGTGTGAGCCACTGTCCTAAGACATTAATCTTTCTATTGTGAAAATGAACTGAATGAGAAATATGAGGGTCTGAAGTAATAAATATCTCTGCTCTACAACAGAATGATAAATAAGATCCTAATCATTCTATTTATTACTATCACTATTTTTGACATGGAGTCTCCCTGTGCTGCTCAGGCTGGAGTGCAGTGGCACAAGCTCAGCTCACTACAACCTCCGCCTCCTGGGTTTGAACAATTCTCCTGCCTCAGCCTCCCAAGTAGCTGAGAGTACAGGTGCACACTGCACACCACCATGCCCAGCTAAGATTTTGTATTTTTAGCAGATGCTAGTCTATTTCTTGTTTATATATTACAAGTATGAATGGCATAAGCAAATGTAAAACATATTATCTTTAGAATGTTCTTTGGGAGCTGTGATCTGCTCATCTCACTACTGTAATATGCGGTCAAGACAATGCTGGTCTGCTGCCATATATACTTTTGGGTTTTACCAACCTTTTCTTCTCTGCCTGATAAGTCTTCAAATCAAGACTTCTCCAACTAATCACCGCTATCTTCACCTTAATCCGAGTTTACTACCTCTTCCATGCTTTGAAGACTTTTGTTCTGTGTTGCCTGTTCTCTCTCTAAAACCCATTGTCTAACACCATGTGCCTTCAGCAACTTTCAGAAAAAAAAAAAAAAAAGATACCTTATAGGAATGGCAACGTTTTTTTATCTATTATGTTTAAAGTTGGCTTAAGCAGTAAGAATCAACTGCCACAACTTACTTTTAATGAGCTACTTATCTTCATCTCCTCATTTTAAATTTTTTTAGAAGGATGCTGAAAGGTTAATATACCTTTACAAATTTCCAGATGTAAGGGCCAAAATTAGAAAGTCCATCTATAGGCTTTTCAACTAAGGTCTCTTGTCTGTCATTTCATGCTTTCCTTACACTTTTAGCAGCAATTGACCTTTGTTAGCCTAGATTCACTTTAGCCGCTTCTAGTAAGAAGTAGTTAATGAAAGTCTAACTTGAGAAACAGGTACTCTTTTTTTCCTTTACTGCTAAGAGGTACTAGCGGTGAAGATATGTAGGTGCACAATTTTTAGATTTCGGGGCTTCTTAATTGATCAGATTGAGTTGTCATATATGTTAAAAATAATTCTGAGTGAATTCTATTTAACAATAATAATGGTGTAATATTTGTCTTTAACTCTGAAAAAATAGTCAAATTAGGAAGACATGCAAATCAAAATGTGGAGACATGACTTCAAAATAGCAAATACCACTCACTTGTTTTCTGATGTATATCTTTGCAGTATTGCAAGACTTATCAATAAATAGTATAATGATAATAATAATAATAATAATAATAATAATAATAATTGAGATGGAGTCTCACTCTATCGCCCTGTCAGGAACGCATTGGCGCGATCTTGACTCACTGCAACCTCCGCTTCCTGAGTTCGAGCAATTCTCCTTCCTTTGCCTCCCAAGTAGTTGGGATTACAGGTGCCTGCCACCATGCCCATCTAATTTTTATATTTTTAGTAGAGGTGGGGTTTCACCATGTTGGCCAAGATGTTTTTATTTTTTTTAAGTTAATAGTATTCAAATAAGCGTTTTATAGAAAAGCATTGGAAACCCTAATGGTATGGTAAACCTATTATAATAATGTACATATTTTATTTATAAGTGTAGTATTTTCTCTTCTTTAAACAAAACCAAAGGAAATTGTCCTAGAATAAAAAAAAATATTTAAAATAGAACAGCAAATTTTTTTCTCATTTTTGTTGGGGAGAAAATAAATCAAGCATTTCCTATGTAAAATAAACAGAAGTACTTAAAATTTGACAATTTTTTCTATTATTTCTCAGTGATACAGTCACACTTCAAATCACACCTCATTAAATCTAAACAAATTAAGGCTGTTTATTTCTCAATGAATTAAATTGAATTAAACTGTGCTCCTGTTTTCTAAATCTTCTCTAGTTTGTCCACAATATTTCAAATATTATGTTGATCAACACGAATGCTCTAAAATGTGTCTTACTTTTAGAATTTTTCTTTTAGAATATCTTCTTACACCTATTATGTGTAAAGTATCTTGTAGGTAATAGGGTTTGGTTTTAACGGTAGCTGTTTTTAGTTGTTTCTGGATGAACAAAGTGTTGTATCTGAATAAAGCGCCTTAAAAAGAGCCTGTGTCATCAACCAGCTTCCAGTAACACAGAAAAAAATTAAACATTACTAAATGTCAACATGAGATAATTTTCATTTGATAAATGTAAACAAAGCACTAGAGTGTACGATTCAAGGGATGGAGAGAGTTTTTTAACAAAGTTGATCAAAAAAGGTTTCATTAAGAGGAATATTTTTGGATTCTTGAAAAGCAAGAATAATTTCAGGAAGTAGAACTGGGTGAGAAAGTGTTTGATGTTTTGTAGACCATTACACAGGAAGAAAACAGAACAAGCAGAGGAAAAAAAAATAATAAAACCCTAAGGTT
Source organism: Colobus angolensis palliatus (assembly GCF_000951035.1). Lineage (NCBI taxonomy): Eukaryota > Metazoa > Chordata > Mammalia > Primates > Cercopithecidae > Colobus > Colobus angolensis. The sequence continues at coordinate 5,932,522 of NW_012123376.1, read as the reverse complement.
TGGAAAGTGGTGTGCTATGTCCTCAGATGGAAGCACTTGTTTTATTTTTGTACATGCACAATAGGTATATATTAAATTACTTTATTTTTCCTAAACTAAAAATGTAATATCTGCTATACACTTTAAGGGAATATAATGTAGATAAAGTTTTGTAATAATGTCAAGTCCTCTGGAAATTTTTTATGTTCCTCATGTGTAATGACATTTACTATTGGCTCTTATTTGCATATGAAAATTGATGAATAGTCAGAAAGTTTGAACAAGCATCAGTACTCCATGAATTCACTTGGCTCTCTCCTCTATTCCCAGCTAGAAGACAAGAGAACTTCCTATGTTTTTCCTCTATGAGACATGATTGCATATTTAATATTATTGTTAGAATATGTTTCTTAAGGATGTCTATCAAATAGTAAGCACTCAGTGATAAATGGTAATAAAAGAACATGTGGAATTGTTATTCTAAATATATAATTTTTCTTTTATTTATGATAATTAAATTTGCAGAGATAATTTCATTGTGCACCCTCTAACTCCTATATTAGGTGATTCTACAATTTAGTTAAGGTCTTTTGAGTATGGAGCACAGAACCTAAATTAGCAAATGACACTCTACAATTAAATTTAATACAATTTTTGAAAATTTCCTGTATTTCAGGCCAAGAGTTACTAAATATATAGTTTTCTGTTACTCTGTTAAATGCAAAGCAATATGAGGGCAATCTCATGTTTATCTTGTTCACAATTTTCTCTCTGGCACCCAGAGAAGTCCTTGGCTATATACATAGAATACAATTTATTGTGGGAGTTTCAATCTACTATAATAAAATATCAAGTTGAGCTTAAATTATCTGTAAGTACCATAACAAATTCAATGGTTTTGCTAATTATTTTTTTTCACAAATACAATTGTGGTAACTAATTTTGTTGTAAAAATAACACAAATAATGTTAACCTTTCTTAAAAAGTTTGTACCAAGTGACGAAAAAATTCAATTGAGTGCTCAAAAGAATAGTAACACAGCAGCATTACCCTTTTTTTTTTTAAACATTTTTAGAATCCTAATAATCAGGCCTTTTCAGTAAAGGAGAAAAATTAATCATAATGAACTATTTTTTGTAATAACATACAAACTCACAGATACAAATAGAATTCAAGATAAAATAAAGTGTCTGTTTCAAAAGGTTTGAATAAAATGTATCACATAAAAGTACAAATAAATAGTTGCAAAACTCTATGCATGGATATAAAGTATTGTGATTGGTTTTAACTTGTTAAACTTTAATGTATTATATTTTTGTATCTTACCTATAACAATATTAATCTTCCTATGCATTTGCTATTCTTTCAGAGTCTTAAGTAGTACAATTTGGCAAAATAATGGAAATGACTTTTGCCATATCCTCACTCTTCCCAGGTGTGAAAAATGGTATGAGTTAATTTTTTCATTGTTCTTTCCTTTTATCTTAAAGTTTAAAATGCAGTGTGAATCTAAATGATTAAAACACAAGCGTTGCTCTGCCTTAGGAGTAGACATTCTTTTATTCCTTTATTTTCCTAATAAACTTGCCTTCACTTAATAAAAAAAAAATCACACAAGCAAGTAGAAATACCCTATAGTATTCTGTTCAATTGTAATAAAATAATGCAATAATATTTTCTTGTATATTAACTTTGCAGGATATGTTGCCTCTGAGGAAATCATTGAACTGACTACCTGTGTGTTATCTTTTATTACATAAGCCAGCTTATCATTAAAGCTGCTACTGAATTCTATTTGAACTTCTACATTGAAAACTGTGTTCTAACTGAAACTATCAGGGAATGAAAAGTTGCTAGGATATCATTTTTCATTTTTACTATTTCTTGAACAGAGGCTTCATGTCTTATGAAAGGGGAAATGCTTTTTGGAACAAACTTTAATCTGTATTAAATCTGACAATCTACTCTCTTTTCCTGAGCACAGAGGAAAAAAAAATACCAATGCGTTTTTTAAAGTCGTTTCCTGGGAGTGCTGAATGAAAAAACATGTCTAATGTATCTAATAGATAAGACACTACTACAAGCAGGACTAGTTGCCTGTACATGGAGTTGCTAATGCATTCCTGCCTAAATATATGATGCATTGGAAAATTTGCTACCTTCCACAAATGACATCTAAAGAGATGGAGCAAGGTTACACTATTGGTCAATTGTCATTGAAAAATAAAGAGGTACTGGTGACTCAAACGTCTGAACATTTGAATAAAGCATTTATATTATATATGTCTTGTAAAAATAAGCATCTATTAATATAATAATATTTACACAAATAACTAGTACCTTTCAATGTCAATATCTTTCAATTTATAGGGTATACTCTTTTAATTAAAATTATTAATGTATTCACAAATATTTGATTTTCTATATATGACAAATGTTTAAGATAATAGACCACAAAAAACAAGAACTGTTTTCTATTAGGGCTTACATTCTAGCCAGGGTTATTAGAGTAAAGATATGGAGAAGGGTCATTTGATTTCACTTAAAATTCAAAAATATTATCTTTTGTTTTACTTTCATAAAGAATTCTTTTTGAGTAAATTATGTGAACTGTATTTTTCCTGAATGCCTAAGGGTTTTTATTTTACTTATTTATTTATTTATCTTATTTGGAGACAGTGTCTTGCTCTGTCACCAGGGTCGGAGTGCAGTGGCACCATCTTATCTCACTGCAACATCCGCCTCCTGGGTTCAAGCAATTCTCTTTCCAGAGCCCGGAAAGCGGCTCTCCCAATTTTAGGTAGTAACTTCATTTTTAAAAAATTATTATTCTAGGCCAGGCGTGGTGGCTCACGCCTGTAATCCCAGCACTTTGGGAGGCCGAGGCGGGCGGATCACGAGGTCAGGAGATTGAGACCAGGCATGGTGGCTGGCGCCTGTAGTCCCGGCTGCTCAGGAGGCTGAGGCAGGAGAAAGGAGTGAACCCGGGAGGCAGAGCTTGAAGTGAGCCAAGATTGCACCACTGCACTCCAGCCTGGGCGACAGAGTGAGACTCTGTCTTGGAAAATAAATAAATAAATGAATAAATAAAAATAATAATTATTCTTACGGAGAATCTCAACTTTAACCTCCACAAAATATAGCTCTGCCCCTAGACTCATTAAGCTTACTATGAAAAATGAACTTGATGTATTGCTGCAATATTTATACACAAATAATCAAAAGGGGTAGAAAATCAATGCAAAAGCAAAGCAAAATGAAGCAAAGCAAAATCAAAGCAAAGCAAAATGAAGCAAAGCAAAACAACCTCAAATCTGCAGAGAATTCTAGAGCAAGCTTTGCCACTAATGAGCTGTATGAACTTCAACAAAGTAGTTAATCTTTCTAGTTTTCAGTTTTCTCATTTGTAAAATTAAGATTCTGAAGTAAATATTCTTAGTTACGCTCTAGGTTTTAATACTATTATTCTAAATTATATTTTTGTTTGATTGCTTTAGCATTCCATTACCACATGCACATAGAGTTGGCAACTATTAGGGCTGAGAAATTTTCTCTTAAACGTAAGTTTAGCATGCACTTTAAGTTGACACATGGAATATTTACATGCCCATGCAGGTTAAAGGCATTTGTAAAAACAAGAAGAATATAAAATAAAATAATTTCCTCAGAAAAACTTACAAAAACAAAAGCAAACAACAAATTAGCATTCAAAATCAGAATAACAGGAATTCAGGTGGTAACTTCTGCAGTAAAGTTATTATTTTTTTCTCTTCTGTTAACAGCTCTTTCTGTGTGATTTACCTGAATAACTAGATTGTCCTTATGTCTTCTAAAATCAAATCTCAAAGCTTTTTAATTCAATAATAAAAGGTTATCAGTTTAGTTTGTACCTTTTGATATGGTTCAGCTATGTCCCTACCCAAATCTCCTCTTGAATTGTAGCTCCCATGATCTCCAAGTATCATGGGAGGGACAGGGTGGGTGATAATTGAATCATGGAGTTGGGTATTTCCCATGCTGTTCTCGCGATAGTAAGTCACACAAGATCTGATGGTATTATAAAGGGCAGTTTCCCTGCACCGCTCTCTTGTCTGCCATCATGTAAGATGTGCCTTTGCTCCTCCTTCACCTTTCACCATGACTGTGAGCCTCCCCAGCCATGTGGAACCGTAAGTCTATTAAACCTCTTTTTCTTTATAAATTACCCACTCTCAGGTATTTCTTCATAACAACATGAAAATAGACTAATACACTTTTATTATTTGAAATTTAGGCTAATTTTTAAGTATATAGGGCCAGACATAGACAATAAATTACCCCAAATTAATATTTGGTTATTAAATTTAAGATTCTAATTGAATTATTATCCCAGAGGTCATGTCAGATATTATCCTTATATCTCTTGTACTGCAACAGGATATTTGAAATATTTTAAAATATTTTCATGAGATAATCCAATATCATTTAAATTAATTTATTTTCCAATAAAATTTGTGGTTTGCTATGTAAATATGTTATCTTCCCTTTCACATTTGTGTTTTTACACATTTCACTTTTTTGGCAGAAATGTAATTTTTCCCTTTAAATTTGTCTAACTATTCTTCATAGTTCAGCTTATGCATCACTTCTTTTTGGAAATCATTCCTAATTACCTATTCTGACTTGAAACAATATTATCAGAGCACCCTTACTCATTGTATGTATAACTCTTTGTTTAAATTTGCCATTAACAAATCTGGACTTCCTACTCATGTGTAAAGTCCTTGAATACAATATCTTACTTTTTATTCTGGTTTATTATAGTATGCAGTAGTACCGTTTTACTGGTAGTTGAATGAGGGAATAACTTAACAAGTAAACATTCTTAGACAAATGTTCCTCATATTTAACTTGGCTACTTCTACTAGCCTAAATTTCTTTAGTGTAATATTTATACTTCATGTTATTATTAAAAATTAAGATAATTGTAAAAATGTGTGAAATGGAGATGGATATATCTGATTAAAAATAGGCACTAAAGAAGATAGCAAAACAATTAAAGAGATTTAAAATGCAGCTAAGGATGAAGTAGCTATAAAATTTGCAGATATTTGTTATTATCTGACTCAAAATTTAATTCCAGACTTTTAAACCACAGAGGAAAACCTAGGTTAGTTATATAATCTACGATGTCCTTGGGCTAAAAACTGACCAATTACTCAGGAAGATAAAATTAATACTGTGACTCAGATCAAACTGCTATATCTCTCAAGGTTTCTTATAAAAAGAAAACTGTTAGTATTCAAAACCAGTTTCTAGTTTAAAGGGCCAGTTTTCTAAAAGGTATGCTGTAGGCAATCAGCATCTTATGAAAGCAAAATAAAGAAAAAGAAATCATTTCTATTCAGTCCACAAATTTTTAACATCATTGCCGAATATAGTATCTTATATTCCTTAACAGAAAATTATCAAGACAGATAAGCCATAGTTATTGATTCTACAAGAGATATCTATAGATTTCAGAGAAATCATGTTGAAGATTACTCATACATTTTGTGGTATAAAATTTTGCTTCGGGTAATGAGTAACAGGTTAGGTAAAAGCTTGATTAGTGAATAAGAAACAAGGCACAAAATCTCTATAACTGAATAAATAATTTTATTTGTAAGAGAATGTTTGCAACAGTGTATAAAATTAGTGTTTATATCTACTGTATATAATATTGAAGGCAGGTATTCTTTCTTTCACTTTTTCTTTTTTTTTTTTTTTTTGAGATGGAGTCTCCCTCTGTTGTCCGGGCTGGAGTGCAGAGTGCAGTGGTGCAATCTTGGCTCAATGCAAGTTCTGCCTCCTGGGTTCACGCCATTCTCCTGCCTCAGCCTCCCGGGTAGCTGGGACTACAGGTGTATGCCACCACACTGAATATCTGGACTGGCCAGATATTCTTTCTTATTCTTCTTTTCCCCAACACCTGATGGAATTTCTAGCATTAAACATTCTTCAATAAATGTTTATTTGAACAAGTACATAACGCATTGAAAAGACACCGGGGAATACCTAACTTAAAAATTCAAAAGGCCACAGAAGACCAAGTATACAATGAGGGTTTTCCTAATTTTTACAATTTATAAATCAGAGTATGTAAGATTGCATTCTGTTAAGAAAGGTCCCCTTCCTTCCTTCCTTCCTTCTTTCCTTCCTTCCTCCCCTCTCTTTTCCTTTCTTTCCTCCACTCCTTTCCCCTCTCCTCACCGCTCTGCTCCTCCCCTGTCCTCTCCTCTTCCCTGCTTTCCTTCCCTTTTTCCTTTTCCCTTTCCTTTTACATTTTTTTTCCTTTTTCCTTCTTTCCTGTCCCTTTTCCTTTTCTTTCCCTCTTTTTTTTTTTTATTTCTCTTTTGCTGGTATGTCTACAATATTTCTAACAGAAACTGATAAAATGGAAAAAAAAAAAGAACAATAGTTCCAAAATACTATTTGTACTATTTGAAATAGTAAACACATATGTCTGTATCTTTATCAAATCTGCATTAGCAGTAAGAAAGGTAACATTATTATGATTTTCTGTTCAGTCAATATTTATGCTGGAAGTGAATATGGTAAAGCTATCTGCTCCAAAAACTTGTTTTATTTCCTGCGCAAAATTTATTTTATTTTATTTTATTTTTTTAAAATGGAGTCTTGCTGTCACCCAGGCTGGAGTGCAATGGTGCGATCTTGGCTCACTGCAACCTTCACCTCCCAGGTTCAAGCGATTCTCCTGCCTCAGCCTCCCGAGTATTACCAGCGCCCGCCACTGCACCCAACTAATTTTTGTATTTTCAGTAGAGACAGGGTTTCACCATGTTGGCCAGCCTGGTCTCGAACTCCTCATCTCAGTTGATCTACCTGCCTCGGCCTTCCAAAGTGCTGGGATGACAGGCATGAGCCACTGCGCCCAGCCATTTTTTTCTATTTTATCAATCTGATATCCATAAGTATGGAAAACTGTGTGTCAGTGTGTACATTTGTGTATGTGATTTGAGTATGTGGATACAAGCATGCATTACTGACATACTTAACTTTTTATTTGCATCTCCAACTTACCTCCTTTTTGTTGTTTTCACTGTGTCGTTTTGAAAAAATGTTTGCTATCTTGTACTGAGTGGATAGATTTAACTTTTGTTTCCTTGTGAAAACTTATAAAATTTTGAAGAGAGAATCCTTTTAAGGAAACATATTGTCTTGATTTAGTAACAAATGTGATTTCTTAAGTAAAAGAGACGTGAAGAGGGCGCACGCATATGATGTTTTTAGAGAAATAGTGTCTGCACTAAAACAAGTATTCCTTTCAAGACAATGAAAATTGACAGCCTAAAATTTGATTTTTCTAGTCTAATGAGTTATATTACAAATATATACAAGGATTGTATTATGCTGAATTTTTTCATTCCATTAATTACTTGTTGTTATATGTATGGTTTCTAAAAGCCAAGGAAAAGACTGATAATAGATTTAACTCTGAATTCTCTTTCTTCATATATGTGTACACACACACACACATATATATATGCACACACACTCCTATATATTACATATATGCTCAAGAAATATTTCTGTAAGTACTTCATATTGTTTTGAAAATCCTATTTCATATTTTAACATCACATTTCCCCCATGTGGTTTATGAAACCTCATTGATTCTGTTTCCCTGCCACATGAGCATTTCTGGATACAAAGAGGCTTGTATCTCCACTCCACCTTTGTCGCACCCCCGATCTAACTGGTGCATCCCCAGATTGTTTTAGTAAGTTTTTTCCGGTGTAATATGATGGACCAGAAGTGGAATCAGACTTCTTTTAAGCAATGAGGACAAGGGCAATTTTGTGATACATTAGGACTGCCCAAATCTTTGCGGGGAGAGACAGTCCGTGTTTGCTTTTCGGCAGAGATCATATACTGACTATGTCTCCCATGAGGTCAAGAACACTGTGAATGTACAACAGTTTATCTTCTACCTTTCCTGAAAGGGAAAGGAGGTCTTTGAATCCTAACACTAGAATATGCTTCTTGAGAGACTCCTTTTTTTATTTTTTCAAATATCAAATTCACAAGAAGGGATTTTTGAGGTTCCTATTCTTGCTAAGAATGGCAGAACCAACAACGCATGAAAATGTCTTTTTATTTCTTCATACATGAGAAATAGCTTGACTAGGAAGTAAGTTGAAAACCTTTGCCTGTCGGAAGTTTGAAGTATGCTTTCATTATTTTCTAGCATCTAGGATTGATACTCAAAAGCCTGATACCAGTCTGATTCTCACTCCTTTTAGTTGACAGGAATTTCATTGCTGTTTCATTGCTGTTCATTCATGCTTGTTGTTCTCATTAGCTTAGGTTTTGTTTTATTTTCCCTCACTGTGGGAGATGTTGTAATCGTCTTTTTACCATGATATTCTGAAATAGGATACAAAATTTGAAACGCATAAAATCCGTTTTTTTGTCACTCATTGTTTTTCTGATTGCTTTCTAGGAGAATCATTTTAGAAGCTCTGTATTGTACTTTAGATTAATTTTATCAAAATTTTTTTTATTTTTATTTCCGCTTTCACTTTACTTATCTACTGTAATGGCTATAAATGGGATATTAACTTTCTAATTACTGCTTTTCATCTCCTCTGTTTTCCCGTAATTTGAATATATAGTCATTTTATTGATTTTTAAAGAGATGACATCAATTTTATATTTTTCTAAAACTTTTATTCAATACTCAATTGCAGCAAACATTTTAAATTTGAAGAGACATTTCTTACAATTTTCTTTTCTCTCTTTTTATAACTTCTTGTTTTCAAGGGTGAATATCTTATGGCACCTATTTGGAGATGCCAGATAAATTTGTGTTATTTTTCTGTTTTAAGCTCTCTCTTGGAAGATGAATTATGTCTGGTTTTTAAGAAAATATTACATGTATGTATATCTTAACTCATAGCCTAGGAATTGTGATAGATGATATACCAATAATATTAAGCAATAAATAGTTGGAACTCCAAGTACATAGAAGTGATGGATAAAATGAAGATTTTACAAAGATTGAGTTGGAGACAAGCCTATAACATAGGTAATCTTTAAATTGCAGAATACAGGGGTCTTTTTTCTGATTTATTAGTTATAAACTCTATTATTCTAATGATATTACAATGGCTGTTACAAAAACGACAGTCATAGTTCTAGCACTGTTTTCCTCTTTATCCCTCTCAGGAGAATTCAGAAGAGAAAGATGAATACTGGACTCCACAGGATATCTATCTATCTATCTATCTATCTATCTATCTATCTATCTATCTATCTACTTACATATCCATCTGTCTATATATATGACTGTATTAAAATCTGTATCTATCCTCTAAATTTAAAATACTTTGATTAAGTCATTCCATGAATTTATCCCACAGGAATCTTTGTCATTGATCTTCTAGGCTATCAGTTTCACTCAGACACTGAATTTCAGAATTTTTTTAAAATTAATTTTTTTAACTTTTTTTTTAACCTGTCTGTCTTTTATTTTGTATGGGTAAGTTGACAGAATAAGTCTTAATTAATACATTAAAAATAGAAAAAACTCAAATTATTATTGCAGTATTATTATTTACTTTTTTTTGGCAACAACATATTGTTAGAAAAAATATGACTATTGAGTCAAGGAATCTGAGATTAAATCCAAAGTTTTCCTTGTAAAGTGATGTGAAATAGAAAAAGTTAGTTGGCTACTTTTTTCATGACTTTTTGTATAATTAAAATGACAACAACAGTATTTGTATTATAGGGTAGTTGTGAGAATTTAATCAGTTAACAAATAAATAGTAGAATGAACAAATGACCATTTTGTTTTCCTCTCCTGTCCCAATATCTGATCATTCTTATTTTGCAAACATATATACACATCAGTGCTCTTGCAAAGCAAGGCTTGTATTTCACTATTGATGACAATAAGTTGAGCTACTTCTCTTAGCTCACCTTGAAAACATAAGGCCAATAGTGTGCTTCCAATAAGAGACTTGACATCTGGAGTGACCAAAGCAAAGAAGGAAAAAAGATTTTGTTTTGAATTTGTTTTTGCATTGTCAAAGGTTGAAGTAACATTAAGTTTGGAGGAGAATGTAACTTAGAGCTACCTAATACATCTACAGTAGGTAGAGGCAGAGAAGCCAGCTGAAGCATCCAGTGTTCCTCCCTGGAAACATCTCTGTCCTCACCAGGCATTCACTGAGATGGAATTGTGGTCTCCATTTAATTATCAAGCTTCTTTTAGTTTTAGCCAGTTCTGACATATTTGGTCAATTTTATAAGCTAACAATTATATTTTCAAAAGATTCCTCTTATTTATGGATCACTTAGTTTATCCTTGTTGTACCCATATTAAAGGAACCTCTTATAGTGGCGTTGGCAGGAATTACAGGGATAACAACCTCCAAATATCTACTAATAATAACAACGCTGGCAAAAAATATTAAAATCAAGCTCTGGTAATTAAAAAAAAAAAGGCTGGGGGCCGGGCGCGGTGGCTCAAGCCTGTAATCCCAGCACTTTGGGAGGCCGAGACGGGCGGATCACGAGCTCAGGAGATCGAGACCATCCTGGCTAACAAGGTGAAACTCCGTCTCTACTAAAAACTACAAAAAAAACTAGCCGGGCGACGTGGGGGCGCCTGTAGTCCCAGCTACTCGGGAGGCTGAGGCAGGAGAATGGCGTGAACCCGGGAGGCGGAGCTTGCAGTGAGCTGAGATCCGGCCACAGCACTCCAGCCTGGGTGACAGAGCGAGACTCCGTCTCAAAAAAAAAAGGCTGGGAACAATATAGGAAACATTTATTCAAGAAAAACAGCGAAATCTAGATAACAGTGAGGTTTAAATATGTTTATTTTTACCTCCTTCTCTGTAATGTTGTGGTTACCACCAATCCTCTACAAAATATTCTACAAAACTGAAGATGAGAAAACATTTCCCAACTCATCCATGATGCCAGTATTACCTTGATACCTAAACCAGACAGTGACATGATAACTCCAGACCAATATCTCTTCTGAATATAGATGTGAAATCTTCCACAAAATACAAACAAATAAAATACAGCAAAATATAAAAAGAGCTCTACATTGTGACTAAGTGTAATGTTTTTTAAAAAGACAAGGTGTATTAACATCTGAAAATTGTTAATTTAATATACTCTACTAATTGAAAAAGACAAAAATCACATGCATATTTCAATAGATACAGGAAAATCCAATACCCTTTTCATGATAAAACATTCATTGAACTAGGGGCCAGGCATGGTGGCTCACACCTGTGATCCCAGCACTTTGGGGGGCTGAGACAGGTGGATCACCTGAGGTCAGGAGTTCAAGACTAGCCTGGTCAACATAGGGAAACCCCATTTCTAAAAGCAAAAACAACAACAACAACAAATAAAACATTCATTGAACTAGGAATATAAGGGACCTTTCTTAGCCTGATAAAAACATCTATCTAAAAAAAGGAGAAACATATTTAATAGTGAAAGTCACTTGTATAGTTAGTGAAGGAGGGTCGAACCAGTGCCATGGGGGAAAACACACACACACACACACGTAAAAAAGAAAAAATAATAATAAATACAAAGAAATATATTAATCTATTAAACATGTTCGGCCAGATTTCAGGATACAAGTTAAATCTACAAACTGTATTTCCATATACTAGCAATAAAAAATCTGAAAATGAGATGAAGAAAACAATCATATTGATAATAATATCAAAAATAAATTACTTAGGAATAAATTTAGCAAAATAGGTATAAGACTAGAGACCTAACTCAACAGAAAGACATCTCATATACAGGATTGGAAGATTTTTTTTTTTTTTTTTTACGTGGCAATACTCAGAAATTGATCTGGAGATTCAAAGCAAGCAATATTTGAATCCCAGGAAACTTTTTGTAGAAACTGATACACCGATCTTTTTAAAAAAAAATGTGGAAATACAAGTGACTCAGAATATACAAAACTTCTTAAATTAAAAACCAAAGACAGCTTGATCACATGACATGATTTTAAAAACTACTACAAATCTACAGTAAACAAGAAAATGTGGTAATGGCATAAAGATATACACATAGTCTAATGTGATAGAATTGAAAAATACAAAAATAAACCCTCACAGTATGGCCAATTGATTTTTACAAGGGTGCCAAGAATTCAGTGGGAAAGAAATGTCTTTTCAACAAAAGAAACTAGGACAACATGCAAAAGAATGAAGTAGAACTGCTATCTCATGACAAATACAAAATTAACTCAAAGCTTGGATCATATTTCTTAATTTAAGACCTTAGATGTTTGAAATCTAAAACTTTAAAAAGACAACATAGGCATAAATCTTCATGAACATAGATTAGGAAATAGTTTCTTAGATATACCAATAAAGCCACAAGCAAAATAAATAAATAAATAAATAGAATTTCATGAAGTTAATAACGCTTGTGCTACAAAAGGCACTATTAAGAAAATTGGAGAGCATCAGGAAAAATAGCGAATGCATGCTGGGCTTAATACCTAGGTGATGGATTGATAGGTACAGCAAATCACCATGGCATGTTTGCCTGTGTAACAAACCTGCACATCCTACGCATGGACTCCAGAACTTAAAACTAAAAAATAAAATAAAATTCATAGAATGGGAGAAAATATTTACAAATCTTACATCTTACCAGAGTATCAAAATGTAAAAGGAACACTTATAACTCAACAATAAAAAGAAAAATAACCCCGAGACATGCATGGGAAAATATTTCAACAGAGCTTCCTCTAAAGATGGTATACAAAAAAGATTCTCAAATATAATTAGAAATGAGAAACTAGAGAAATGCTTATAAACCCACAATGAGATACTACTTCAAATATATTGGAATTATTTTAATAAAATCACAATTGTAGGCAAAAATGTGAAGAAACTGGTACCCTTATACATTGCTGGTGTGAATAGAAAACAGTGCATTCACTTTGGAAAACAGTTTTTCAGTTTCTCCAAAAGTGAAACCAAGAGTTAACCACAAGACTCAATAATCCCATACCTAGGCGTATACCAAAAAGAACTAAAAACATATGTTCAAAAAAAAGGCATATGTAGTAGTTTAAGTCATAACAGCCAAACTGTAGAAACAGTCCAAATGTACTTCTATTGATGATGTATTAACAAATGTGGTAAAGCTTAATAATGGAATATTGTTCATCCGTAAAAGGAATGAAATATCGATATACACTACCTGCAATGGACTTTAAAACATTGAGCTACATGAAAGAAGCCAGACACAAAAGGCCAGAAATTGTATAATTATTTTTACATGAAATATTCAGAATGAGCAAATCCACAGAGACAAAAAGCAGATTAATTGCTGCTAAGAAAGACTGGGTTATTAAGACTGATGATATGCTGTGTACAGGATTTCTTTTTAGGATGACAAAAATGTTTTGGAATTTGCTAGTGGTGATGTCTGCTCATCTCAATATATTCAAACACACTGATTTCTATACTTTAAAATTTAATTAACTTTATGATATGTGAATTATATCTGAATTGAAACCAAACTAAAAGCAGAAACAACCCCTACCATATATTTAACATATAAGATGCTGCATAGCATATAAAAGTCCATAATAAACAATCACTGTTACGCTTTACCAATTTCTCCTCAAAACATTTAACTGAAATAGTGCATTGTAGTAACGTCTTATTCAATTTTATACGATATGAAATATGAAAAAAGATAATAGATAGAATTATATGCTTAAAGACTTAAGTGATAAACTAAAAATTTGTAGCATACTGAGAAAACAGTGGTCTTAATTTGTTTAATTCCCTAGACAGTTGTTTTCTCCCTTGATGTCACAGAATTTAAATGAATATAATTTTTATATGTCACTTTATCCAGCAGAATGATCACTTATTAATAGCTGTGAAACATTTTAAAACCACATAGTTTTAGCAACTACAGAACTCATGTGCCTTTCTCATAAAACCATGTAAGATTTTTTTGTACATAAATCAAAGGGAGAAAAGCTAGATAAGTGAAAACACATTTTGAGTTTTCATTTTTTTCAATTTTAAAATTTCACTTTAGACTCTAGCTTCTTTTCACTTGAATGTATAATATGTTATTATATATTCAATTTTGTAAAACCACTGCATACCACACATGGATACAAAATAATTGTGTGGCAAATAAAATGACACATTTTAGTTTCTGTACAAGTAGAAAACTAGCACACACTTGGTTTCACGCTCAAATCCAATCCTGCCGATTATACTGAAGAGAGAGTAATCGTGTATATTTGAGAGCCTAACATCATTTGTGACATTCTGAGTAAGACAAAAATTTAGAGAATATCTTGAGAGATATGCCTTGAGAGAATATCTGGGAGGAAAACTTGACAGGTTCTTTTTTTACTACCCCATATTGGATTGTTAACATCACAATGTCATCAGAGCCCAGCTTGAAGGAGGAATTTTGAACAGCAGAAGCAAACAGACTTGCTGGTCATGAATATTATCTTCCCATTTAAGCTAAGAGCTCTAAGGTTAAGGCAGCCACAGATAAGAAAGAAAATCTCAAGAGGACTTACGTGCAAATGGAAGTAAATAGATGCAACCCCTGAGGCCTACATACTAGAGATAACAGCAAATAGGTTAAGCAAGTCAGCTTACAGGGTTAGGGCTTCATGCCCAGCTGTAATTCCCCCGTCTACTCCTGAATGTTTTAGTAAGATACGAAAACATATCATATGCCTTAACCCTTCACACAATTACCCCAAGTATCTGATAGTGGCCACATGAGTACTCACATAAAAGAATTATGTATTTCAGGGGCTGCAACTGCCATTAATCGGCATTAGAAGAGAAAGAAAGAGAAAGAAACAGAAAGTTAAGAAATGGTGGGAGAGAGGAACAGAAAGAAGAGCAGGAAAGAAACAGTAGGAAAAAAAAAAAAAAGAGGAGTAAAAGGATGAAAACAGAGAAAAGGAGAGAGAGATTAAAAAAAAAGAGCTGGGCCGGGCGCGGTGGCTCAAGCCTGCAATCCCAGCACTTTGGGAGGCTAAGACGGGCGGATCACGAGGTCAGCAAATCGAGACCATCCTGGCTAACATGGTGAAACCCCGTCTCTACTAAAAAAATACAAAAAAAAAAAAACAGCCATGCGTGGTGGCGGGTGCCTGCAGTCCCAGCTACTCGGGAGGCTGAGGCAGGAGAATGGCGTGAACTCGGGAGGCGGAGCTTGCAGTGAGCTGAAATCCGGCCACTGCACTCCAGCCCGGGCAACAGAGCTAGACGCCCACTCAAAAAATAAAAAATAAATAAAAAATAAAAAAATAAAAAACGTTGAGGGAAGGAGAGAGGAAGAAGATGAATCTGCAATAAAGAGTTAAGGAAGCAGGAAGGAATTTGAAATAGGAACAGTACATAGCCTAACAGAGATAAGGGAGAATATGAAAATCACTAAGAAGAAGAAAGGAATTATAATGAATTACCAAGTAGGGATAGCAAGAGCGTAAAAAACAAATTTAATTGACATTAAGATATCAAAGTTATCTATCAGGAAAGGATAAAGACAAAAATATAAAATAAAACTTAATAATATGATAGATTAAGGAATATTAACATCTATGCAATGGAAGTCTCTGGAAGACGGAAGAAGGTAAATCAAAGGCTGAAACTTTACATTGGAAGATCAGCAGTCTTAGAACAAGGATGTTTATTGTATTTGAGTACGATACACAATGCCGAACTTCCAGTGGTTCAACTGATCATAAAAGAATATGACATTATAAAGGAAGCACTCTGTCTCATCAGAGAACACAGATATCTTGTGCCTCCATCAATCTGGCTTCAACTGACTGAACCTTTTATTGGCATGTAAATCAAAGGTAGTTTTCTACAAGGGCATTGTCAGCCATCTTTCCTTCTCTCTTTCTTTCCCTTTCTCTCTCTTCCCCCATCAATCTGTGTATATTTAATTTCTTTAAACTTTACTTTGGATTAATGGTGGAGTATACATGAATGCAAAATACAGTGCTGGGAACATGAACGTTGAAAAAGTATTAATTTTGCTTACCTGTGAATGTCTAAATCTGTGGATTTGCAATTAAACTGTTATCTGTCTAATATGTATATTCTAAATACAGGAAAAGAATCAGTCAAATTGCTGGCATATTTTAGATCTTCACAAAAAAGCAATTTGTACTTCTCCTTACAATCCTCATAAGACAAAGTGTAAATTCAAGAACTGTTAGCCTTTATTAAATTGCTCTTTATAATATGTATATAGGACTTTACAATTTACAAAATGATTTCATAGTCATTTCAATTATTATATTTTTGTCTGCTTAAATACTTGAATTGGTGGCAAATCAAGAAACCAAGGCTGAGTTTATTGCTGGCCCAGCATCATGAAAATAGAAAGTGATAAATTCAAGATGCACATAGAGATCTGAATCCAGATACAGTTATCTCTAGTTCCTGGTTACCCCATAGCAGGGAACAGATAAATCCTATCATAATGACTTATGGTGCCAGAGAATGCGTTGCTCTTTCTCTAAATCTTTATTGCCGTTTTCCTCACAGATTTTTCAAGGTGAAATCAATTAGGTGAAAAGACAGATTTGCTTATTCAATAATGTGAGACAAAGCTACCTTAAGTTTCACTCAACCCATGTTAACTATTTTTCCCTCTGGGTTGCACTACTTTGGCCTTTCCATCTTGCTTCATTTTTCCGTATTCATCTTTACATATCGTATGATCTTTGAGGACAGCTTGAGGTCTGCTTTGAGGATGGCTCTGGGTCTACTCTTTTTGAGAACTTCAACATCTATCTCAACAGTTTAAATTAAGATTAGCAAACACAGGAAGATGTCAAGAAATTTAAATTAAAAATATGCTTCAAATAAACCCATAATTTACTTAAAGATAATGATAATTGATGACATTGTCATAGTTTGGATGTTTGTCTCCCCAAAACTCATGTTGAAATTTGATCTCTAGTGTTGGCGGTGGTGCCTACTGCGAGATGTTTGGATCATGGGAGCAGACCCCTCATGAATGGCTTGGTGCTGTCCTTACGGCAATGAGATCTTGTTCTATTAGTTCCCTCAAGAGCTGGTTGTTAAAAAGAGCCTGACACCTGCTCCCGTCTCTCTTGCTTCCTGTGTAACCACGTGATCTCTGAATACATGACCTCCCTTTGCCTTCTGTCATGAGTGGAAACTTTGAAACTTTCACTAAAGGCCCAATATTCCAGCTGGAAGAATCATGAGCCAAGGAATTTTTCTATGTAAATTACCCAGTCTCACGTATCCCTTTATAGCAACACAAATTTACTAAGACAGGCATCAATAATATATTTTATCATATGTTTACATTATCAATAACATGTTTTTAAATGTAATATCAATAAAGTAAGAGATCTTACCTAGACCATGTCTATGTGTTGACATTGGTGGTAAGACAGTCCATGTCTTGGTTTTGGGATTGTAACATTCAACAGTGTTCAATGTCTTTAAGCCATCTCGACCTCCAATTACAAAGAGTTTGTCATCAATAACAGCCACACCAAACTGCAACCTTCTGCCGTTCATCATCCCTGCCTGGATCCACAAATTTGTTCTCAGATCATATTTCTCTATAGTTGTAGCTCCTAATAAAACATAAAATCAAAAAGTCACCAATTGCTATTAATCCAACCAACAGCCTGCCAAAGCAGGGTACAAATTAAGATGTAAAAACACTCTTGTCACATTCATTTTTTTTAAAAAAGAAGAAGTGACAGAAAAACAAAAGAGCAGTAATTCAACTACTTTATTTTCTCTTCTTGGCAGGCATGAATGATCAAAATAGACACAAATGTTCATCTTGTTTGACTTACATAATGGTCTCATGCTAAACTATTGATTCGGTAGAAACATTGGTGAGCATGACCCAGTTCTGTCAGTGGATTTTACAACTTCCCTCTATCACTTTTGTCATTAAAAAATGTAGCATAATCCCTGCTTGAAAAATATTTATGAAAGCCTTTTAAATAATTAAGTTATGTACATTATTTGTATAATTTCTGAACGTTAATTCAATAAAATATTATCATATTTTTCTTTAAATTTGTCATATGCCTTAAATAACTGAAGGTTTTAAAAGTCAAGTGTAAGATATATAAGCAAATATTTGCTATGCTTTTTAAACCAGCTTTTAAAAAATAATCTGGGGAATAGCTTAATAGAATTTTACAAAATGATCTTCTGTCCTGAACAATCATGTTAGAATTCTAAATAATATAGCTTATATTTCCTAAAAGCTTTTTACATATAAGTTTGAGAAATACAATAACTCTGACTAATAAAATAGAAATTGAAAGAAGAAGCTAAATTGCTGGTGAGATTTGTTTTAATGGGTTTAATTACCCAATTCTCATTAAAAATGGCTGTGTAGAATGAGCTCCCAAATGTTTATATGATATAATATAAGCTGACAAATACTGATCTTGATGTAGTGTTTGACTTAATGTTCAGACTCACCTCACCAATATTACATCTTCGATCATGAAACATTTCCACAAAGGAAATTAACATTCTTGTGTACTTTCACTTAAGCACTGATGATCTATTTTACCTGTAACAAAAGTTTGCAAATCTAGGGAATATATTCCTCTGTGGACTCATTTACTCTTTAGAACCTAGCTAGTAATGAACTAAATGAACACAAACACCTTCGTAACAGAAGTTTTGCTAATTAAAGTAAAAATGATACAATTTATGACAATTTTTACTTAACGGTAACAGTAATAATTAGATATGTCACATCTGCTTTCTGATATTGCTATAAATATAGATTCATTCCAATATACAACTAATTTTGAAGTATTAGGAAATTATTGTTCTTGTTAGGATAAAAATAAATTTCAACTTTCACAAAAGTTATTCAATACTGTTTATTAACATGTATAATATTTTAAACAAATGTATTTGTTTTATATTTTAACATATTTATTATATTGAATACTGAATGTTTTATTCATTTGCCTTTGAATCAAAATTCTGAAGCAAACTACATATTTGAATAACTTCAAAGTCATCTGGATTTTCAAAGCTTGATAACTTTTATATGATATGAATGCATAACTAAAAATTAAGAGTTATACACAGATGGCCTGGAGTGTGGCTCATGACTATAATTCCAGCACTTTGGGAGGCCGAGGAAGGTGAATCATGTGAGGTCAGGAGATTGAGACCAGCCTGGCCTTGAACTCTGTTGAAACCCCATCTCTACTAAAAATACAAAAAAAAAAAAAAAATAGCTGGGCATGGTGGCTCATGCCTGTAGTCTCAGCTACTTGGGAGGCTGAGACAAGAAAATCCCTTGATCCTGGGAGGCAGAGGTTTCAGTGAGCTGAGATCATGCCACTGCACTCCAGCTTGGGCAACAGAGAACTCAGTTGCATAGAGATAAAGAAAAAAAAAAGGGGTTTACATAGATATCTCTCTTGTGACTACATTTGACGAATGAGAGCAGAAGAATGTAATCTAATCCTAATTAACACAATCTCATTACGCTCATATTTTCTGGAATGAGTCGACAAGGAAGAAAGTATTTGAACAATTGTACTTCCCACAGCCTTCAAAGCCTTGCTGAAAACTTTGCAGGGAATTTGAGGTCCAGTTACCCTCCTCAGAGGAAATAGTTAGGAAAGAGTGAAATTAAGACTTCTGAGCAACCAAAGGAGTTGCAATTCAAAAAGGAAAAGTCAGGAATTGATTTGGATTTCAAAGCCTCATTCAAATAAACTAGATTTGTCTTAAATCTCAATACATGACAGAATTTTTAATCTTTACAGTGTTTCCTGTAACTTCAGTCTACAAAAGTGACCTACTCGCTTATCCTAGTAGCTACAACAGAAATAGGAGCTCGTTTCCATCTTCATTTTTCAAATTAGAATTTATATTAATTTCCTATGGCTACTGTTAAAAATATTTCCAATTTAGTGACAAATAACACAGATTTGTTATCTTACAGTTCAGGAGGTCAGAAATCTGAAATGGTTCTTTCTGCACTAAAATCAAAATGCTGCCAGGACTCCATTCCTTTCTGGAGGCTCCAGGAGAAAATCAGTTCTCTTGCCTTTTCCATCTTCTAGAACAGGGGTCCCCAACATCCAGGACGTGGACAAGTAGTGGTCCGTGGTCTGTTAGGAACCAGGACGGACAGCAGGAAGTGAGCAGCACCCTGAGCTCCATCTTCGTCAGACCAGCCATGGCATTAGATTCTCATAGAATCACAAACCCTAGTGTGAACTGTGCATTGGAGGGATCTAGGTTGTTCATATCATATGAGAATCTAATGCCTGATGACCTGAGGTGGAACAGTTTCACCCGAAAACCAACCACCCCCACCCTTGTCCATGGAAAAATGTTCTTTCACCAAACTAGTCCCTAGCGCCCAAAAGATTGGGGACTGCTATTCTAGAGGCCACCACATTCCTTTTTGCTCCATCTTCTATCCCCAAAGTCAGCAACATTGCATTTCTCTGACATTGACCCTTGTGATTACACTGGGCTCATACCAATTTAATCAGACATAATGTAGAATAATCTGTTTATGTTAAATTCAGCTGGTTAACAACTTTACTTCCTTCACAAGCTTTATCTCAGTCTTGCTGTGTAGCATAACATATTCACAGGTTCCAGAGTTTAGGATATGGACATTTTCCTGAGGGGGAGGTGCATTATTCAGCTTACCTCAGAAACCAAGGTCTATTTATACTTCAGTCTTCAATCTTGCTTAGTTATATAAAGTTAAGCAATACAAAATGTAAAAGGATCTTTTACATTTGTAGAACTTACTCATACTAGCCAATATAATTGATTTTCTTATTCAAATGTCAGCAAGTATTGTAAATGCTTTATCTTGCTTTTAAGAAGAATAAAATTAAGGTAGGCTTTCTCTTTTTAAATGAAAATTATTATTAATAATAATATCCTTTATAGAATTTCCTAACCAACATACTTTATTAGCTGTCTATCTAAGCTTCCTAATTCTATTATTATTATTAGTTTATCAATTTGTGAGTTCTGTTGTTTTCTTTTGTTTATAAGAGCGTATGTATTCCCCTGGCTATTTTCTGAGTTAGAAGAAAAGGGAAAGCTAGTTTTGAGTAATTTTAGCCTTTGTTGTCCCTTAGAGCAAAAGCAATATTTATCATAATATAGATTACAAACAGACTACAAGTTAGAGTGGACTGCTGCAGTGGTATGTAATAAACCTGGAAGTGATTCAAAAGGAAAGTTTACTTTAAGACATAATTACTTTGGGGTTACTCTGTTAATGAAGCCATCACTGGCATCTCATATACCTACAAGGTGAAGGCGAATTACTCTGTGCATAGTATATACATTTTTCAGGTGATGACTACCTAAATCCCTGACTGGACCATAATGCAATCCACGCATGTAACAAAATTGCACATATATACCCCATAAATTTATTGAAAAATATAATGAAATGTGTGACCGCAGGCATGACAGAGTCCTGACCATTTTTGTTAACCGAAGAATGCCCACTCCACCGAAAAATAACAATTGCCACTTTGTTGTTGCCTTTAGAAATTCTGGCTTAGTATTGCCAGGTTTTTTTGACTTATGAAGAGGAGGCAGAAATCTAGATTTTTAAAATGTGCAATCTCCAAACAATAAGCATATATGACTAATTTAAATAATGTTTAAGTACATTGAAACAAACACATGGCCACATCTGCCATAGAGAACTATGATTAGGAGTGATTATATCCTCATTGTTTTTCCTCTTAAACTCAAGACCGCTGCCATTACAAACATGTTAAGGTTGCATTAACTTTAGTAGGAAATTATGTTGTCATTCTGTGAGCTTTTGTATATTATTTTGTAAAATGTATACTACAATTTATTAAAATCTAAAAGGATCTGTAAAGTATCTTAACCTAATGTACTTACATAATTCAAAGGTGGATCTCATTCATGATATATAGAAATCTGAAATAATATTAGGAATTTTTCTATTTGATATAAGACTATATATGATATATTTATGTGCAATTTTATAAACTTGATAAATTGTTATAGACTTTATGTCAGTTAAGGGCTAGGTGTATAGCATTTATAGTAATATCAAAATTTTGATATTGAGTTATTAGAAATAATTCCTGAAATGTCCATTGATCATTTTCTATAAAAAGTATTCGTAAGGCTGGTCTGAATGCAATTTCATTTACAACTAATCAATCATAACCAATTACAGGTTTCGTTGTTCATTCTCCATTCCCATTACTTCACTCGACTAGCCTTAAACAGAAGTATTCATAAAACCAAGAGAATTCATGATATATATATTATTAAGAGCTACTTAACACTTTATGCATATTTTAATTGAAATATTCTTCTTAAATATTGAGTAAAGGTGTTTTGTGTAGGGAGTTTATAAATAAGATATTAATAAATAATATTTAGTGAGTATTTCCTTTGCTCTAAGGGCTTTACCTACATTAGTATATTTCATTTTATAAAAGCCTGATGAGACGCATATTGTGTCAATTTTACATAATAAAATACAAATTACAGAAAACTGTAATTACTTGCACACTGTCTCTCAGTTAACACCTTATACATCCACAATATTAACCTGGCTCTAGAGCCCACTCTGAGAAACACTTCTTTTTATGACTTTATCCCAAATATAGAAAGAGTTAATTGCAATTAATATATGCAGTGGGTACAAGTTTAAAAATTCCCCTTCCTGAGATTGCATGACTTATTTTCCAGAACCTGTGCATATGTTGAATTATCAGTCCATGAACTGCTATGCTATAAAGCATTGCTGACTTTACAATAGGAATAATATCTCATTGACCCTGATGATGTGATCCCCTGAAAGTGAGAGATTTTTCACCCTAGTGGTAGAAGGGGAAGGAGAGCTTCCTCCAGTTAGTGGTAGAAGGGAAAATCAGAGAATTTGAAGCATGAGCAGGACTTGGCTTACCGTTCCTGGCTTGAAGATGGGCCGTGTAAGAAGGAATGCAAGTGGTCTCTAGAAGCTGAGAGTGATTCTGACCTGACAGCCAGCAAGAAAACAGTACCTCAGTTCTACAACCACAAGGAATACATTGCATCAACAATCAAAACAAATTTGGAAGAGCTCCAGATGAGAGTACAGCCTAGCTAACACCTTGATTTTAGCCTTTTATGATCTTGAGCAGAGAATTCAGACATGCCACCCCAGGCGTCGAACCTACAGAACTCTGAAGTAATAGATGGCAGTTGTTTTAAGCCACTTTGTCTGTGGTAATTTGTTACAGCAGCAGTGCAGTATAATTCTTTCAAATGTGCGTTTTTACAATTTATAAAGCATTGGTTTTTCAAATTCAATAATTTAACCAGAAGATATTATATATAATACAAATTTACAATTACTTTCCTCATGACAAAACAAACAGTAGACTCCTTTCTCAAAATAGAAAACTGAGAAAAAATGGTCAAGATGTTATCCAAAGTACAGTTCTGGGTCTCTCTGGAGATATTCACTTATATAGACAAATACAATTTTTTATGGGGGAAATAGTAATTAATGTTTGTACACTATAGTTTGGCAATACAGACAGCAGAATTTGTGCCTATATCTATAATTCAAGCAAATAACAGCCTCATTTATCTTGCATACAGCACAGAATTCAGTGATAAAAAGTTTTATGAACTGACAAGAGATATCACAAAAAGTTCCTAAAAAGAAGATAACGCTCTCTTATTCAACTCACCAGAGAGGTCTTTACCTGTTCTCACAATGTTTTAACTACAATTTTAAAGTAATATTAATAACTGGACTTCAAAGCCATTTTACAAACCCATAAAGTAGAATGATTTAAGACAATTTAAAGCAGCAATGTGTGGCAGTGAGAAAATAACCAGGAGAAAAGAATGCATCGACTTAAATAGAACAATCACTTACGTTTATTAAACAACAGCAATAAATAATAAAATCCATATTATATAATACTTAAAAGACAGCTTGGCCTAACACTTTGGTGACCTTGATGCCATCAAATCATTAGGAAAAAGTTGTTGGCCAGGCGCAGTGGCTCAAGCCTGTAATCCCAGCACTTTGGGAGGCAGAGACGGGCGGATCACGAGGTCAGGAGATCGAGACCATCCTGGCTAACACGGTGAAACCCCGTCTCTACTAAAAAATACAAAAAACTAGCCGGGCGACGTGGCGGGCGTCTGTAGTCCCAGCTACTCGGGAGTCTGAGGCAGGAGAATGGTGTAGACCCAGGAGGCGGAGCTTGCAGTGAGCTGAGATCCGGCCACTGCACTCCAGCCTGGGCGGCAGAGCGAGACTCCGTAAAAAAAAAAAAAAAAAAAAAAGAAAAAGTTGTTCTGCTTAATGTATTGTCTTTTAAACAGCAGTAAATAGTGAGAAGCATTTTGGAATACTTTAAAATAAAACATTTTTTAATGATCCATAAAACATAAGACTTCAAGTTTTAAAAAATATAATTATAAAGAATTACTTATTTTTTCAATGTCTTATAGTATATGCATTTCATTAACTTTCATGTATTCATATTTCTATGAAAAATAAAGCTTTAGTATAACATTTTTATACTTATATAAAATGTATCATTGCAGGAGAAATGTTTTTCCAGCACAAATAAAAATCTTTATTTTCTAAGTAATTTGTTATATAAAAGTGGCTTTGAAAACATTTCTAAATCATCATAATAATTCAAAATGTGCCAAATAAGCAACCAAAATATTCCATAACAATCCCTGATAAAATATTAATAGAGTGACATGTAGTTATGTGTAGAGATATAATTGAAGTTTATCATTAAACTTAATGCTAGATGTTGAAGTAGATGTATAAATTTTGAAAATCCAGCATTTTGCTTGCTATTAAACTAATCTCATTGATATGAGGAAGTACAAAAATAAGTCTAATTCTTGGCTCATAACCAAGGAAACGAAGAATATAGAACACATTTCTATTGTATGTATTACATGTAATAGCTCACCTTAATAGCTAATAATTATTACCTTTAAAATCTTAGAAAAAATAAAACACTTCCAGAAGTAGGCAAATCAGAAAAGCAGAATACAAGTCAATACAATATTTAAATAAAAATTAAAACCATTTAGAGAGTAGAAAGAAGATAATAACCTATTTAAGG
The DNA here is from genome assembly GCF_000951035.1 of Colobus angolensis palliatus. Taxonomy (NCBI): domain Eukaryota; kingdom Metazoa; phylum Chordata; class Mammalia; order Primates; family Cercopithecidae; genus Colobus; species Colobus angolensis. The sequence goes on along the minus strand of NW_012123376.1, from coordinate 5,907,330 downwards.
GAGCACCATTAAGAGCACATGATCTAAAAATAAAATTAGCAAGGTAAGTGCCAGCTCTAGATGAAAAAAACCAAAAACAAAAACAAAACAGCACTAAAATTCCGTTGAGAGATGCTTGTTGAATTAGTGGAACAAAAAACCCAAAACTACACTGATTCTGAATGATATTATTGCATAATTTATTATTATATAACATTTAATATATTAATAATAATGATATTTGTACAAGGAATTTATAAAATTATACTGACATTTCTTTGGAAATTCAACTGTATAATATTAGGAAGTAAATTCTTTAAAACCAGACAATTTCTAATAGGATGCTCACGACGAAAAACCCTACCAGATATTAAAAAGTATATAACTATAGAGGTTTCTTTAAACCAAATTACTGATGAAGAAGAATAGCTACATTAATGAATCTGAATGAAAGCCAGAAATAACCCTAATACATATGAGTATTTTTAATGTAATAAAAGTGGTTATACACATCAATGGAAAACATCTCATTATATAAAAAACTAAGATAATTTGTTATTCTTTTGAGAAAAATAAGTAAATCTTGATTCCTGTCTTATTCCTTATACCAGAATGAATTTTAGATGAATTGATTACACAAGCACAGCTCACATGGCCACAGAACTTGATAAATGTTTGTTTCTGTTCTCTGGGTTCACATATATTAACCAAGACAGAGTTTAAGTTAACTTCCAGGATAATAGTCACAGTCTTATAAATCCTTAAGAGAACTACAGATCAAGACAGCTGACTAGACTCAAGTAGCATGTACCTCCTCCACAGAGACGAACCAGAGTAATAAGTACATACACTGTACAGGTCATCCAGGAGAGAACACTTGGATTCATCAGAGAAGAGACGAGAAGTGCCAGAAGTAAGTAAAGATAGTGTTCCAGGCAGCTTACCCAGCTGGGAACAGACTGAAAGCTGCAAACCAACTGAGATCCTGGATGTGGGGAAACAGTAAGATAGAAACCCACAGAGCTCAGAAATCGGCTTTAATAATCTGGGCCATGGGAGAAACCCCTGACCAACAACTAGGGCCTCATGCTTGACACATGGAGCTGCCTGAAGATTCTCAGAAATGTTGCTCCAGAAAGGGAACCCACGCAGAAACTCAGAGGCATTTGAGCCTGGAGTAATCTCAGTGGGAAGCCATTTTGAGAGTGCAGATACTGGGGACCTACGGACATGGCTACAGCCACTGCAATGATCCAAGGAGGAACAGGGGTGAATAAGCACACCCAGGCAACCTCTGGTAGGGTACTTTCCACTCTGCTACAAGTTGCTGATCAGTTTAAGATGCAAGTGGACCATACACTCCACAGTTCATGCTACATGCCTTGGTGGTGCTCCGACCCTCTCTAGTTCCAGTCCCAGTATGTCATGTTGAGAGTTTAATACTGGGTTGAGCCTTGCCTTTGGCCTGAGTTCAGGCTGACATGAGCACAACTGTCACCTGACCAAGGACTGACAGATAAACCATGTCATCCTATGCATATCTAGGACAATACTCACTGCTCTGCAAGGGACTGATGAGAGACCCAGTTGTAATTGGACTGCACTCCCCATGGCTTCTTTTCACACTGCTTGGTTGGATGGTGCCCTGCCCTCTCCAGGTCTAAGGTACCATTTAGAGAGTTTAATGCTGGACCGAGCCCACCCTTGTCCTGAGCTTAGGATGATATGGCAGCAGCTGCTGCCTAGCTAAAAAGGGAGAGGGAAATAAGGCCATCCTAAGTATGCCTAGGAAAATATCCACTGCTCTGCAGGGAGGGTGCTTTTCTCCCTTCTCTGTTGCTTCTGCTCCCACCGCTACCTACTGCCTCTTACTCTTCAGGACCACCTTCTAGACTGCTGTTGCTAGACTGAGACATGAGCAAACCACACTCCCCATGTAGCTCACCTGAGAGGGGCCCCACTCTCTCCAATTATAATCCCCACACCTGACACCATTCTGAGTGTGTAGAGATGTTATTTGGTGACTGCTGGCAATGGCAGGCATTTTATTTTCAAGACTAAAGCGACTGGAGAGCTTGCTCTGGAATGGGGAGAAGGACTTACAGAGCTGCAATGAGTGGTGGGCGTGGAGAGTGCTCCAGCAGTAGGCACTGGAATTAGACTCTCTCCCATTACAGGACTGGAGTGTGAGGAGTGTTGTTGAAGCTGAGGTTTCTTGCAGATGGCAAGACTGCAGCCAGGGCAGCTTTGGAACCTGAAATCTGTCTGTGTGGGTCACTGCTGGGTGTCCCAGTCTGCTCTTTTGGTCACTTGGGGGACAGTGCTCCTTAGCTCCAAAGAATAAGAAGGAGGTAGATGCCACTCTCCTGGAGATTGAAACCTTTGTGCGGTTTGTCCCTAAGGGAAGATGGAGTGCAGCCACTCAAAGTCTGCCATGAGTTAATGAAAATGCAAGTATAACACCAGCTGCTGAAGGGAATACCACCGAAGCCCAGGAATAGCTATGGAAAGCGTGTCACCACTTTCCCCCTACACCCCACCTCAGTGTACTGCTGCAGACTCAGTAGTGGTTTTTCCCTCTGGACCCAGGAAGTGTGGGCTGAAAGAGACGGTTTCTTGGGCTTCTTTAGCAGCTCTTCCCTGACTAAAGGCGAACATATCCTGAGGGAGGGTGCTTTTCTTCCTTCTCTGTTGCTTCTGCTCCCACTGCTACCTATTGCCTCTTACTATGAAGGACCACCTAGTAGACTGAAGCCTGAATTACATCACCAGACAAAATTATATTACTACAACCAACAACATCTTAGAAAGCCACTACACAAACATTTCTGCAACTAAGGAACCCCTACAGAAGTCTGGCACTCTGAAAGCACCCAGAAACGAAGTCAATAAATGAAATACCATATATGCCATAGTCATACCCCCCAGGTAAAAAATAGGATAAAAAATCATGAAGACACATCCAAAGGTTAGCAAATTTAAAACAAAATACAAAGTGTCAGCTCTCAGAAGAGAAACAACCAGCACAAAAACTCCAGCAATACAAAAAGTCACTGTTTTGTCATCTCCCGAGGATTTCAGTAGCTTCCAAGCAATAAATCCTAACCAGAATGAAATGTCTGTAATGACAGATATAGAATTCAGAATATGGATGGCAAAAAAACTCAATAAGATCTGAGAGAAAGTTGAAATTCAGCACTAAGAAGCTAGAAAACAATTCAAAATTTAAAAGATGACATAGTTGTATTGGAAAGAATCAAACACATTTTCTGCAATTAAAAAGTTCACTACAAAAATTTCAAAATACAATTAGAAGCCTTAAAAGCAGGCTAGACTAAGCAGAAAAAAGAATTTCAGAGATCAAAGACTAATTCTTTAAATCAACCTAGTTAGACAAAAATAAAATAAAAAGAATTTCAAAACATGACCAAATACTTCAAGAAATATGGGATCATGTAAAACAACAAAATCTACGATATTAGCATACCTGAGAGAGAAGAGGAAGCAAGCAACTTGGAAGACATATTTGAGGATATAACTAGGGAATATTTCCCCAATCTTCCTGAAGAGGCAGACATGAAAATGCAAGAAATCCAGAGAACTCCTGCGAGATACTATCCAAGAATATAAGTCCCAAGGCACATAGTCATCAGACTATGCAAGGTCAATGCAAAAGAAAAAATTATTGAAGGCAACTAAGAAAAAGGGTTTCATTACCTATAAAGGGAAATCTGTCAGACTAACAACATACTTCTCAGCAGAAATCTTTCAAGCCAAAAGATATTGAGGGCCCATTTTTAGCATTCTTCACTTGATCTTAGCCAAAAGGCCGAGAAGCGATGCATTTTTAGCATTCTTAAAGCAAAGAAATGCTGGCCAAGAATGTCATATTCTCCCAAACAAAGCTTCATAAATAAAGGAGAGATAAAGTCTTTCCCAGTCAAGGAATCAATAAGAGAACTCATCAGCACCAGACTGGCTCCACGAGAGATGCTTAAGGGAATTCTAGACATGGAAATGCAAGAATTACACTTGCTACCACAAAAGCACATAGCCCACATACCCTATAAAGCAACTGCACAACAACTGAGACTACAAAGCAACTAGCTAACAAAATACAAGGATAAAATCTCAAATATCAATATCAACATTGAACATAAACAGCCTAAATACTCAATTTAAAAGACACAGAGAGGTAAATTGGATTTTTTTTTTTTTAAAAAAAACAAGACCCTTCCTTCCACTGTCTTCCAGAGACCCATCTCATGTGTAATGAGACCCATAGGCTCAAAGTAAAGGGATAAAGAAAGATGTAACATGCAAATGGAAAAAGAAAAAAAAAAAAAGAGCAGGATCACTATTATTTTATCAGATAAAATAGAGTTTAACAACAGAAAAAAGGAAAATGAAGGGCATTAGATAATGATAAAGGGTTCAATTTAAGGAGAAGATGTAGTTACTCTAAATATATATGTCCCCAACATTAAAGTACCCAGATTTATAAAACAATCAATTGTAGACCTAAGAAAAGACTTTGACAGCCACATAGTAATAGTGGCAGACTGCAACATCTTACTGACAGCATTAGACAGATCGTTGAGGCAGAAAACTAACGAAGAAATTCTGGACCTAAATTCAACACTTGAACAACTGGACTTAATAGACATTTACAGAATACTCTAACCAACAGCCACAGAATATATATTCCTCTTGTTTTCAACTGAAACATATGCTAAAATTTACCACATGCTTAGCCATAAAGCAAGTATTAATAAATTAAAAACAAATTTTAATTATATGAAGCATCTTCTTGGCTCACAGTAGAATAAAAATAGAAATAAATACTGGGAAAATTCTCAAACCATGCAAATACATGTATACTAAACAACTTGCCCCTGAATGACTTCTGGTTAAAAAACCAAATTAGGATAGAAATTAATTATTTTAAAAAATAAATGAAAATAGAGACAACATTACACAACCTCTAGGTGTGGCAAAAACAATATTAACATCAAAGTTTATAGTGTTGAACATCTACATCAAGAAAACAGAAAGATCTCAAATTAGCAACCTAACTGAACATCTAAAGGAACTAGAAAAACAACAAACTAAACAAAGCTAGCAGAATAAAAGAAATAATTAAAATTAGAAAACAACTAAATGAAATTGAACTGTACAAAGAATCAATGAAACTAAAAGTTGGTTAACAGAAAAAAAAGAGAGAAGATACTAACAAACACAGTCAGAAATAACAAAGTTGACATCACAACCAATTCCACATGAATACAAAGGCTCCTCAGAGAGTGCTTTGTACACCTCTACACACACAAATGAGAAAATCTATAAGAAATAGATAAATTCTTGGAAACACTACCTCCTGAGACTGAGTTAGGAAAAAACATTAATCCAGAACAGACTAATAAGTATCAAACAAACAAACAAACAAACAAAAGCCCTATACCAGATGGATTCACAGCAGAATTCTACAAGACATACAAAGAAGAGTTGGTGCCAATCTTACTGAAACAATTCCAAAAAAATCAAGGAGGAGGGCCTCCTCCCTAACTCATTTTAGGAAACTCATGTCATCCTGATAGCAAAATCTGGCAAAGACACAACAGCAACAGCAACAAAACCACAAGCTAATACCCCTGAGGAGCATAGACACAAAAATCCTCAACAAAATACTCACAAATCTGAATCTAGCACCAGACTCAAAAGTTAATTCATCACAATCGAGTAGGTTTTATTGCTGGGATACAAGGATAATTTAACATATGCATATCAATAAATGTGATTCTCCACATAAACAATTAAAAACAATAACCATATGGTTATCATAACAGATACAAAAAAAAAAGAGAAAGCATTAAATAAAATCCAGTATCCCTTCCTGATAGCAATCCTAAACAAACTAGACATTGAAGGAATATATCTCAAAATAACAAGAGCCATCTAAGAGAAACACGCAGTCAACACCATACTGAATATGCAAAAGCTTAAAGTATTCTGCCTAAAACCTGGAACAAACAAGGATGTTCACTATAAATCCTCTATTCAGCACAATACTGGAAGTCCTGGCTTGTACAGTAAGGCAAGATACAGAAATAAAAGACATCCAAGTAGGGAAAAAACTCATATTCTCTCTCTTGACTGATGATATGATTGTATGCCTAGAAAACCATGAAGATTCTATCAAAAGACCCTACACTTGATAAACAACTGTGGCAAAATTTCAGGATACAGAATCAATGTACAAGAATAAGTGGCATTTCTATATATAAACAATGTTCAAGGTGAGAACAGAATCAAGAATCCAATTTCATTTACAATATCCACAAAAAATAAAATACCTAGGAATAAGTCTAATCAATGACATGAAAGATATCTACAAGAACTACAAAACACTTCTGAAAGAAATCATAGATGACACAAACAAATAGAAAAGCATCCCATGCTCATGGATTGGAAGAATCAATGTCATTAAAATGTCCATACTGCTCAAAGAAATCTACAGATTTAACTCTATTCCTATCAACTTTCCAATGTTGTTTTTCACAGACTTAGAAGAAGTTTTCTAAAATTAATGTGGAACCAAAAAAGAGTCCAAGCATCCAAAGAAATCCTAAGCAAAAAGATTTCAAATTATACTATAAGGCTACAATAACCAAAACAGCATGGCACTAGTACAAATATAAACACACAGACAAATGGAAAAGAATAGAGACCACACATCTACAGCCAGCTGACCTTTGACATGACAACTAAAAAAATAATAGGGAAAGAATACCCTGTTCAATAAATGGTTTTGGGGACACAGGCTTACCATATGGAGAAAAATGAAATTGCACTCCTGCCTCTCCACACGTACAAAAATTAACTCAAGATGGACTAAAAACTTAAATGTAAGACCTAAAACCATAAAAAACATAGAACAATATCTATAAAATACTCTTCTAGACATTTGCCAGTAATTGGCAAATAATGTATTACTATGTCCTGCAAAGCAAATGAAACCAAAACAAAAATTGACAATTGGGAGCTAATTAAACTGAAGAGCTTCGGCAAAGCAGAAGAAACTATCAACAGAGTAAACAGACAACCTATAGAATGGAGAAAATATTTGCAAACTATGCTTCTGACAAAAGACTAACTAACATCCAGAATCTTTAAGATACTTAAAAAAATCAACAAGTAAAATTAAAAAGTGAGCAAAGAACACGAACAGATACATCTCAATAGAAGACATACACGTGACAAAGAAACATAAAAAATACTCAACATTACTAATCATCAGAGAGATGCAAATCAAACTCACAATGAGATACCACCTCACACCAGTCGGAATGGCTATTATTAAAAAGTAAAAAAAGGCTGGGTGTGTTGACTCATGCCTGTAATCCCAACAATTTGGGAGGCCAAGGCAGGTCGAGTCAAGAGATCAAGACCATCCTGGCTAACATGGTGAAACCCCGTCTCTACTAAAAATACAAAAATTAGCTGGGCAGCTACTTGGGAGGCTGAGTAATCCCAACACTTTGGGAGGCTGAGGCGGGCGGATCACAA
>NW_012123376.1:5848599-5899379 GCF_000951035.1 Colobus angolensis palliatus | reverse complement strand
AAATAAATAAATAAATATAAAATAAGTCAAAAATAACATATTGACAAGATTGTGAAGAGAAGGGATTCCTTACATACTTTTGGAGGGAATGCAAATAACTTTAGTCCTTACAGAAAACAGTTAAGACATTTCTCAAAGAACTGAAAACAGAATTAGTATTCAACCAAGCAATCCCATTACTGGGTTTATACCCAAAGGAAAAGAAATCATTCTACCAAAATGACACCTGCACTCATATGTTTACTGTAGCACTATTCACTGCACTGCAGCACTATTCACAATAGCAAAGACATGTAATCAACCCGGGTGCCAACCAGTGGTTGATTGAATAAAGAGAATGTGGTATATATATATATACACACCATGGAATACTATGCCGCCAAATAAAGAATGAAATCCTGCCCTTTGCAGCAACATTGATGCAGCTGTAGGCCATTATCCTAAGCAAATTATCACATAAACAGAAAAACAAATACCACATGTTCTCACTCATAAGTGGGAGGTAAACACTGGGTACAAAAGGACAGAAAATTGGAAACAAGTAACACTGGGGATTCCAAAACTGGGGAAGGAGGAAAGTGGGAAAGTGTTGAAAAACTATCATCCATCAGGTGCTATATTTACTTTTAGGGCAATGGGATCATTAGAAATCTAAACCTCAGCATCATGCAATATACTCACGCAACAAACCTGCACATGTACCTGTTGAATCTAAAAATTTTTAAAAAGCTGTAAATGAACTAGAATATTAAAAAGCAGATGATTAACTTTTACTTCTAGGTGGGCCCACAATGAAAGATTTGTGAGGGAAAGCCACAAAACCCAGAAGTTATAAGGTACATTTTAATAAATATATAACCACCAACCATCTAAATATAAAATATTTTTACATCAAAAATATACAAATAGAGAAACAGAAAACTGAAAGATAAACAAATCAACTATACCTTTTAAGAAATATGAAAAGGCTATATTTTGTTGGCATATAAAACATATTAATCAAGAAGAAAAATAGAAACATCAAAATAAAAAATATGCTGATGCATAAGCAGGGAATTAATGTGAATGCAATAGGTAAATATCAGAAAATTTACTTAGGCTTTCCTAATAATTAAATAATTTTATAGATTTTCAGTAGATTTAGAAGATATATAATTTTGATGTTCACATCTAAATCAGCTGGTTAACATTAAATCAATGCAACATTTTAGGACGGCTGTGTGTGAATGCAATTAAGTACATAGTAAATTTAGAGAATGGATAACTTTTTTTCTTTTTTTTTTTTAAGACAGTTTCCCTCTGTCACCCAGGCTGGAGTGCAGTAGCCCAATCTTGGCTCACTGCAATCTCTGCCTCCCAGGCTCAATTGATTCTTCTGCCTCAGCCTCCTGAGTAGCTGGTATTACAGGCATGGGCTGCCGTGCCTGGCTTTTTTTTTTTTTTTTTTTTTCCTTTAATAGAGATGGGGTTTCACCATGTTGGCCAGGCTGCTCTTGAACTGCTGGTCTGAAATGATCCACCCGTTGGGGCCTCCTAAAGTGCTGGGATTACAGGCACCGTGCCTGGCCTGGAAGTTGAATTTTTTTTATATGTAACTACCTATTTTAAATATTGTACCATAAATATTTCTTAGTGCTATAATTAAAGTTCTAGTTCATTATTTTTAAAAGCAGCTTTTGTTGCTAGTAATGATGTCACAACAAAGAGACTTTTAAAAAGGTAAACTAAAACTTAAACTTATTATTTCTATCATTATTAGTTAGCTACCTTTTTACGGCAAAGAGCTCATATTTTAAAAACTTTACAACAAAATTCAAAAACTAGCCGATAGTGGTGGCACATGCCTGCAGTCCCAGCTATTCGGGAGGCTGAGGCAGCAGAATCCCTTGAACCCAGGAAGCGGAGGTTGCAGTGGGCCAAGATCGCGCCACTGCACTCCAGTCTGGGCAAAAAAGCAAGGCTCCATCTCAGAAAAATAAAAAATAAAAATAAAAATAATAAAAAAAAGCTTTACAACAAATGAGCACTCTTCATATTAAAATATTATTGTGAGACTGTTTTACGTTTTCATCTTAAAAATGCTTACTGAACATAAAGTAATGCTACTTGACATTTTCAAATAAAATATTTATTTTTATAACTAACATCATTTGCCAAAAATAAGCAAGCCCTTGCTATTTATGTTATTAAAATGCCCTATGCCCCAGTAAAGATCTTCCATATAATACATGAATTTTTCTAGCTTTTGTTGAAAATGTGGACACTAGAATGAAAGAAAAAGATGGCAATTATGACAATTCGGTTCTAGTATTCCTGATTGTATCGCAAAAAGAGAAGTAATAAAATGCCTTTACAGACATATAGTAAAAGAATATGAAGTTCTAGTGATCTCCACCTAAACTATAAGCCTGTAAAAAATACATGTTTTCCTTTTTCGTAAATGAGCACCTGACCTCACTACATTATTCTAATTGAAGGCTTTCTGTGATTCATTGAGATTTACTCATTTCAAAATGCAGGATTACATTAGTGCCACATTAGGTGACTTCTATTTATCTCTAAATCTTTTACTTATTCTCTGCAAGTCTGTATCATAGAAGTTAATTTAATTTTGCCCTAGGGAGACTCTCTTTTCCAGAGAATAGCCACACACTGGAGAATTAAGACCACGTAATCATGAAACATATACAAAACACACTCAGACTTATTACCCCATGAATCTACTAAGGGAGATTTAGTGTGGAGGAAAGATATGTTTATTTTCATTTGCTGTGCATTCACAGGGAGATTGATCAAAAAGAATGTACTGAGTACTCAAGAATTTATAATTATGGCAGGCCTTTTATCATAACACATGAATTTTTTATTCAGTATGCATTCATACAGTCTCCATTCCTAGAAAGATCTACAGAATGTACAATGATGAGGTTCAAATCCTCTACTACGAGGCAAAATAAAGCTATTAGCCTGAATTTGGAAATACTTGACCCATACGTTTTACTCTGAACCACCCTCAGCAGAGGCCCCAGAAATATTTACAGCTGAATTAGTCATTAAGATTTCTCTCTTTATAGTGAAGACAAGGCTGTAAAAGAAAACTTCACTTTTCATCTGACAGCCTTATTTTATTCTTGGATAAAGAACATGGCTTCTGGGGGCTGGAAGTCCCTCGTCCAAATACTCACAGGGGATGACATAAATAAGAATTTAACTTAACTCATAGGCATCCTTTTAAATTCTAAAGATGGATACAAATGTAGATACCTTGTCTTAATTTAGTTATTCCCTTGGGATGCTTGGGGAAGTATGGTTTTCCTCTACAATATCCCTTAGCAAGACAGTAAGTGGCTATCTATTTCAGAAGAAAATTCTTTGTGTGTGAAATGGAACTGATCTTTGGCTGACATGATTTTATTCATAGTTTTGAGTTGTTTATATAGTTGTGTGCAAACTAATGACCTTGAACAAGTAATCTCCAGTGATACACTACAAGTTCAAAGAAAAAGTGTTGAAGTGGAACCAAAGTGACTGAATGTAGTCACTGAGGCAAACATCAAGTAGGGCAGTACTCAAAAGGGCAAAATATATATATATATATATAAAATGCTTCTTTTGTTATATTGCTTTTCTTCAGAAAAAGTCATACAGTATTTTAATGTTATTTCTCCAACCTAATTGCAAATGGTCAGGTTTCTCTGACAGAGAATTGTAAGTGAATCATTTTCTTTCTCAAAGCTGTAAGATGATTACTATTAATTAAATGCTGCAAAAATTATCCGGTTACAGAACTGCTGTATGAAAGGCTGTTCTTTAAAAGTTCCTGATAGTGTAGTTTGTCCAGTTCAAGTCAAGAGAGTAAAAATAAGGTCAAAATATCTCATTTTCCATTATTGCCTTGCAACAATACTGATAATAATGCAAAGAATGATGAGATTAACTCAGGATAAATGACCTGGCCAAGTCCTTTGAATACAAAGAGAAAGATATCAGGAGTTTAATCCTTCAAGTTATATAATTTATTAATTTAAATTATATGAAAATCAATAGAAAATCTCTGGGAAATAAAGCTTTTATTTTATACTTAAGAATTAAAACTTCTCACTTGCTTATATTTTTCTTCCTCACCTTCCCAGCATTCTTATTATGAAGCACACTGAGAACATTTGCTTTGAGTTCACATGAAAGATCTAGTGCTATCTGAACAGACATCTGCCTGTTAATGAAAATCAGTAATTGACCTATGGCTGTAAGTAATCATTCAACAAGGAGGTAATGCAAAAAAAAAAAAAAAAAATTGTAGAAATAAAAGACTTTTAGTTCTTCTTCACTTGTCCACTCAGTTAATCCATACTTAAAGGACTGATCATTGCTGCTGTTGCCCTAACATGCCATCAGCATGCTTAGGATTTCTTTACCTAGGCTCTGCTTTTTGTTCATAGCTATCATGTATAAGGTGATAAACAGAACAATGTAATAATAAAATTTTATTATTATTTTCTCTGCTTTGGCTCCAAAGATCAGTTTGAGAGTCTCAGCTTTTTATTTGGCTTACTCTTACTTTCGAATGAAATAATCTGTTATAAATTCCTTTGTCAAAGCCAGAGGGCTCTCTGCTTGCCAGCTGTCATTCAGTATATAGGAAAGTTCATTTGACATTGTTTTCCTGTGTCAAGAAGACAGCAGTCCTTCTAAGAATCTGGATTCCCCTTTAGCCATAGCAAAAGAGGGCTGCTCCTTCATGGGCTTGTACCTATTAAGTAGGATCTTGAGGACCCACCAACCCCATACCCTGCCGTTCCAGTTCTATTTCTCTGTGTCAAACTGTGCAATTTTATATTGTCTCCTCAGACACAGATAGTTCTCACTTTGTTCTGATATACACGAATTTCAATTACTTATGGTTCAGTTAAGTAACACCAGTCCCCCAATAACAGGGTTCACCTATTGGTTATCATAATATATTCACTGTGAGTAATTACATTAAGCACACATTTTACTACCAACTCTTCAGTCCACAAGTCATTACTTAACAGATGCACATCACCATCAATAACTCATCGTGTCAATTCTGTCAAAGTCTGAAGGTGATCATTAGCAAGTTCATGCACAGGCTTTTATGTTTACTCTCTGTCTCCAAGTGATAAGCTCGCTATCATTTTACAAAAAATAAAAAGGATAATTGAAAAAGGAAATTGGCCAACAGAGACATAAGTGTATTATAAAAAGGGAAAGTGATAATACCAGCAGTGAAATTTGAATAGCATCACAGACTTTCATACCAAGTTAGTTGAGAATTGCCTCTGGAGATTCAACCTCATCCTTTACTCCCACTACTGGGATGCCTGTTCAAGGGACATGCAGGCTGAGCTTGCTCTGAATACCTCAAAGAATGCTCTTAGGTAGAAAAGTAGGTAGAACAGGAGGTTGCCCGTGGTGTGACATTGTGAACTTGCACAGAAACTGCCCACTCCAGCTGCTGCTAAATTAGATTTGGGTCAAACAAATGTGACATTTGGCACTAGAAATTTCCAAGAAAAATACAGTAGAGATTTATTTTCTTCTGTAATAACAGTACTAAAACTCTTATGTTCTTTTTTTTTTTTTTCGGAAAGGGCAATAGTAAAAGTCATAGACTTTGTGGATCATCTTGTGTATTTCTTTCTTGCAACCACATGACCACTGCAGAGTGAAAGCAGTCATAGACAACAGGTGAACGAATAGGTGAAACCCAATGAAAGTTTATGAATATTAAAATTTGAATTTTAAAACATAAAAAATGCATTATGAAATTTTTTTTCCAATCATTGTAGTGTACAAACTCTTCTTAGTACATAAACCATACAAAACAAATGGTAGGCTAGATATAGCCATAGTTTGGCAAACCCTGCTTTAAAAATATCCATAAATTATAAATTATTAGGAGAAAACGAAAATAAAAAAGCTTAACAAGTGTTCATTGGTCATAATAATTTATTTATGTCTTTTTTTAAATCTTTTTTTGAGATAGAATCTCACTCTGTCTCCCAGGCTGGAGTGCAGTGGCATGATTTTGGCTCACTACAACCTCTGCCTCCCAGGTTCAAGCAATTTTCATGCCTCAGCCTCCCAAGTAGCTGGAATTACAGGTGTGTGCCACCATGCCTGGCTAATTTTTGTAGAAATGGGGTTTCATCATGTTGGCTAGGCTGGTCTCAAACTCCTGACCTCAGTTGATCCACACTCCTTGGCCTCTCAAACTGCTGGGATTACAGGGGTGTGCCACTACACCTGGCCTTGGTCATAATAATTTCAAGAGCTCTTCATTTTTAGAAAAACATTAATGAAATTTTCAGATAGCAACTTGTATATGTGATTTAACTTATCAAAGTGGCCTTCCCCGCTAAATAAAATATCAACTGTCCCCTCATTTTGTAATCTCCATTCCCCCCGTTTTTACTTTATACCTCTGAATAAATAATCATAACATAAACTATTTTCTACTAACTTTTATTGCTTATGGCCTCATGAATAGAACTTAAGCTAAAACATGGTAGGGATTTTTATAGTTTTGTTTACTAGCACTAAAAACAGTGACTAGGTGGGCCCAGTGGCTCATGCCTGTAATCCCAGCACTTTGGGTAGCCAAGGCAGGCAAATCACAAGGTCAGAAGTTCGAGACCAGCCTGGCCAACATGGTGAAACCCCATTTCTACCAAAAATTAAAAAAATTAGATGGGTGTAGTGGTGGGCGCTTGTAATCCCACTACTTGCGAGGCTGAGGCAGGAGAATCGCTTGAACCTTTGAGGCGGAGGTTGCAGTGAGCCGAGATCACACACTGTGCTCCAGCCTGGGTGACAGAGTGAGATTCCATCTGAAAATAAATAAATAAATAAATAGATAGATAGACAAATAAATAATAAAAAAAGAACAGTGACTAGAAATTAGTAGGCACTCAATGAATATTTGTAGCAGATTTAAATAATCCTAAAAGAATGAGTTTATAATCTGGAAACCCAAGAAACATATAAGGAGCAGACAATAGAAAGGATATCATTTTAATTATATTTCAAGATTAATAATTTCTAATTATTGAAATAAACATTTTTAAAAGGTCATGTTTTTGATTTGGGAGAAAATACCAGCAGCATTATCAGAAACTGTCATTGTCTATTCAACACGTGAGCACCTAAACAAATAATTGTATGATATGATTATAATTAGTCAGATTTCCAAATATATGAAGTCATTACTTATTTCTACCCACACTTCAGAGGTGGGTATTGCAATGGACACCAGTAGAGATTCTTGAGTCACTTAAAAGAAATAGCTCCAATAGAGCCACTTACAAAAATATTACAAGTTATGTGCAACAAAAATACCTCAAATTAGAACCTTATAACAATAGGTGAAGTATCTAGTAAGAATAGTATAATATTTGTGAAAATAATGATGTGTATAATTGCTATAAAATATAATCAATTATATTAAGCTTATAATATAGAATAACTGGTTTAATATAATAACCTGATAAAGATTAAATTGATATTGATATTAAAATTTTAATGCACATAAAATTTAGAAAACAATGGCTAATACAGTGCATTTAAAATATATCTGTGCAATTCAGTTTTTCAAGAATATAACTTTATGTTTTTATAACTGAACTTATTTTGCTCACAAACTTTCTCTCAGGATAAACTGTTAAGACATCAAAAGCTTGCTATCAAGAGCTTGCATTTTAACTGTATTTGCTCTGTGAAGAATAGAAGCCTCACCGCCAATGAGTAGAGGTTTAAGTGTGAGAGAAATTGCCACAAATGAATCATATATGTCATAATATTTCAAAATAAGGCTGTTTCCGTCATTTATTGAATCAACATTTGGTTAAGTTGTTAACTTAAAACAACTTAACATGTAAACCTCTGGTCTTGCATCAGTATATACCTCAAAATGTCTCAAAGAAATAGGAAATGTTTTTACTCCCATTTTACATATGAGAAACACCAACATTTACAATACTTAATTACCCTACTAAAGTTTATAAGTGTTACATAACTTTTTCAATTTTATTAAAATAAATGAATATCATGCACCCAAAGGTATTTGGAGTTGTTGATGAGGAGTTAGGCTCTAAAGTCTATATATAAGCCAAAAATAATAAAATAATTAAATTTTCATGGGTAAATAATATTAGTCCTTACCTGAGGAATGGAGATCTAATGAAGGTTTTTATTGTGTTTTATCTATATTTATATTTTGTATTTTACTGATCATGCTAAAAGTCATGATAAATTAATTTGATAGTAGAGAGCTGGGTGGATGGGACTGGAGAGAGAGACTGCAGATAGGGAGATCACCATCTAACATATTTCTGTGTTGTAAGAACAAATAAATCCATTTGAGAAGCACATGTTTTATCCCAGGACTGCAGAGGTGAGGTGATAAAGCTTCAACTAAAGTAGTGGAAATGCTGATGTAAATCAGACAGTCCTTAATAACTAATTAGCTACAGAGGGCAGAGCAAATCTGATAACTGAAGTCTGAAGCCAAGTTATATGGAAATATCACTGATAGGGTATATCCCAGATAGTATATTGATAGTTCTCTGAAAGTAGGAAATATAATGACCTTGTATTGAATTATAGAACTTTTATTTGACATTTATACAAAATATTATGGCCTAGATATACTTACAAAAAAATAAGATCGATCTATTCCGTGTCTAAAAGTTGCTTTTGTTAAGTGAACATTATGTTAAGTGAAGTAAGCTGGGCGCAGAAAGACAAATACAGAATGATTTCACTTTTGCGTAGGAGATAAAAAAGTCAAACTCATAGAAGCAGAGAGTAGAATGGTGGTTACCAGGAGCTGAGAATCTAGTGGTGAAGACTGGAAAAATATTGGTCAAGAAACATAAAATTTTAGTTAGGAAAAAGGAATAAGTTAGAGATCTATTATACAATAGATCTCTATGACATAACTATAGTTAAAAACAATGTATTGCCTATTTGAAAATTGGTGAGCTCATGCCTGTAATCCCGGCACTTTAGGAGGCCAAGGCAGGCAGATCACTTGAGGAAAGGATTTGAAGACTAGCCTGGCCAACATGGTAAAACTTTGTGTCTATTAAAAACACAAGAATTAGCTGGCCATGGTGGTGGGCACCTGTAATCCCAGCTACTCAGGAGTCTGAGGCAGGAGAATCTCTTGAACCTGGGAGGCAGAGGTTGCAGTTAGCCAAGATCCTGCCATTGTACTTCAGTCTAGGCAATAAGAGCAAAACTCTGTCTCAAAAAACAAACAAACAAACAAACAAACAAAAATTACTGAGAGTAGATTTTAGCTGTTCTCAGCAGGGAAAAATATTTGAGGCAATTTATATGTTAATTATATTGACTGAGCCATTTCACAATATATACATATTCAAAGTATCATGTTTTAAACCTTAAATATATTAAACTCTTATTTTTAAATTTAAAAATAAATAAAAGTTGCTTTTTTCAACATAAATAATTGTTCTTTTAAGAGAATATATGGCCAAGAAATTTAAATTTAAAAAAATGAGTGTTTAGGATACTTACAGTAAGATTTCTATTTTAACAAGAATGTATTAACTGAGACCTTTATAAACTTGTTTCATTTTCTGGATGTTCGCTTTTTAGACAAATGAATTTTGTCTAGAAAAATTTTCTGGACATTCATATGTACATTTTTGGACATTTAAAGATATCAATTTCATGGTTCTTCATGCCTATAATTAGAACAATTCTAAAATGTGGGCTGAATTTTAATGTAATTATCTGTTATATCAGATTTTAAAAACATGTTTTTAAAAGGTAAATCTCAATGGAAATTAATAAAACAGAATTTGAAAATAAGGTAAAATTATAATGTATTTATAATTTTGGTATATAAAATTAATTTATAAAACATGAAATTGAAATAAATATAATAGAGCAAATGTAATTTTTCAATTATATAATTTCTTATATTTCTAATATGTTTTCTGAAATCATAAGGTTTATTTAGCTGGCCTGAGATTTATTCCTTCACATACTGCACTTGAGAACTGAGTCTAATCTTTAGTTAAATTTTAAATAAAAATAATATAATAAGAATTAATGTATGTCAAGTATTTAGCAGGTGTTTTAAAAAAGTCATTCTTAGTGGCAGGGTATGGTGGCTCAGACATGTAATCCCAGCACTTTGGGAAGCCAAGACAGGCAGATCATGAGGTCAGGAGATAGAGACCATCTTGGCCAACATGTTGAAACTCTGTCTCTACTAAAAATAGAAAAACTAGCTGGGTGTGGTGGTGCATGCCTGTAATCCCAGCTACCTGGGAGGCTGAGGTAGGGGAGTCTCTTGAACCTGGGTGTCGCAGGTTGCAGTGAGTCAAGATCGTGCCACTGCACTCCAGCCTGGCAACAGAGCAAGACTCCGTTTTCAAAAAAAAAAAAAAAAAAAAAAATGTTATTCTTAGCACATCTCATCATTAACAGGTTAAATGTGAGCAAAAGAGCAGAAGAAATAATACAAACTTTGGAATTACATACAATCCTAGATTTAAACTCTACTTACTAAATGGTAGAAACTAAAAAAGTTTCTCAATCTCTTCAAAATCAAAATGAGCTTGGAAAATACTCTCAAGATAAGTTTGTTGCAGGAAGTAAAGAAAATGTTGCATATGGCGATGATTGGAAGGAGGTATTTAAAATACATGTCGCTAATGTGAAAATGGCAGATACGATGCAGGACTAACTTGCAGCTCGCACTCGGATGGACAGAACGGCATGAGGAAACTCACATAATGAATTTTTGCTCCAAGAACTGATGCAGGAACATAGCAGGAAAACCAAAGGAATTCACAGACCCTTTGAAAGAAGTGGCTTGCCACAGCACACTCCATGAGACAGCTAGAAAACTGTGAGTGCCTAAAATGTGAGAGGGGAAAGTCAGCCTCCAAGCACATACCCTCACCTCACTGAGGGAACCTGAAAATCCAGATCACAAAGTAAGTATTTAACCTTCTCTAGAGCTGAAACAAATTTAGAGAGCCAAGTGAAATATAAAAATAGAAGGAGAAGCAGGATGAGCCCTGTAGGCACTCCCAGTGCCTGGAGAAATCATTTCTAACTTTATCTCACAGAGGTTCTTGGTGAGGGCAGTCAGTGGAATTGGGAAAGGACCACAGGGAGAAGAAAACCTCCAGCTGAACTTTTTAATAATTTTGACTAAATACGATTATTCCTGGGTACAATTCAGGGCGGAGTGCCAATGGGAAGTACAGGCCATAGGAACACAGAGGCTAAAGCAGGTGGGGAGAGGTAAGGCCTAAAAACCCTGCTTGCTTTCTCAGCAGGAAGGCTTGTAGCCTGGGGCGAGATCTCATCCCTGCTTACTAGCTGTCTGGATATAAACTCCATGCCGATGTTGGGGCAAGGTGGGAATAAGACTGGCTAGTGTGGGACCTGGGTGAGGCCTGTCATTGCCAGCTTTCCACCACTTCCCTGGCAACCTGTATGATGCAGCAGAAACAGCCATAATCCCCCTGGGAAAGTAACTCCATTGACCAGAGAACCACACCTCCATCCCCCACAGTGACCACAGCAAGCCCTACCCAAGGAGAGTTTGTGCTCAGATATACCTAACCTTGCACCCACCAAGCCTTTCTCTACCTACTTTGGTAGTCAAAATGAAAGACATGATCTCTTAGGAGCTCTAAGGCCTCACCCGTTGCCTGAGAAACCCAAAGTATACTTATCCAAGAAATCTTAGGGCGATATCAGCTGATGCTCTCTTGAAAGCGCCACCTCCTGGCTGGAGGCCAAAAAACCGCTAGCACAACCAGCATTTGAGGAAACCAGCACACTAAACACAACTACAACCAAGGACCCTCACACAATTCACTTCACTCCTGTACTACCTCTGCTGGAGCAGGTGCTGGTGTCTGTGGCTGAGAGACCTGAAGACAGATCACATTACAGGACTCCACAGACACTCCCTAGTACCAGCTCAGAGTATAGTAGCTCTGCTGGGTGGCTAGACTCAGAAGAGCAAAAACAATCACTGCAGTCCAGCTCTCAGGAAGCTCCATCTCAAGGGGAAGAGGAGAGCACCACATCAAGGATTCATTGTGCAGGACAAAATAATCTGAACGCAGCCTTGAGTTCCAGATATTTCCTCTGACATAGTCTATCCAAATAAAAAGGAACCAGAAAAACAATTCCAGGAGTATGACAAAACAAGGATCTATAACACCATCAGAAAATCACACTAGCTCACCAACAATGGATCCAAACCAAGAAAAAATCTCTGAATTTCCAGAAAAAGAATTCAGAAGGTTGGTTATTAAGCTATTCAAGAAGGCACCAGAGAAAGGTTAAAAACTAGGTAAAAAAAATTAAAGAGCTGTGAGAAAAAGCATCAGATAACCTATAAAGAAAAACCTAGTAAATTAATATCAGATGTCTCAATAGAAATCCTACAGTCTAGAAACTACTGGGGTCTTATCTTAACCTCCTTAAACAAAACAATTATCAGCCAAGAATTTTGTATCCAGTGAAACTAAGCTTCATAAATGAAGAAAAGATACAATAATATTTAGACAAAGAAATGCTGAGAGAATTTGGCACTGCCAAGCCAGCACTACAAGAACTGCTAAAAGGAGCTCTAAATCTTGAAACAAAACCTCAAAATACACCAAAATAGAAGCATAAATCTCACCAGGCTTATAAAACAATAATACAGTGGAAAAAAAAGAGAAGGTATTCAGGCAAAAACTAGCATGATGAAAATAATGGTACCTCACATCTCAATATTAACAATGAATGTAAATGGCCTAAATGCCCCACATAAAAATTACAGAATGGATAATAATTCACCAGCCAAGTATCTGCTATCTTCAAGAGACTCACTTAACACATAAAGACTCACATAAACTTAAGGTGAACAGGTGGAAAAAGATATTCCATGCAAATGGACATCAAAAGTGAACAGGAGTAGCTATTCTTATATCAGACAAACAGACTTTAAAGCAATGACAGTTTAAAAAGTTAAAGAGGGACATTACATAATGATAAAAGGACTTGTCCATGAGGAAACTATCACAATCTTAAATATATATGCACTTAACACTGGAGCTCCCAAATATATAAAACAATTACTACTAGACCTAAGAAATGATATAGATGGCAACACAATAATAGTAGGGAACTTTAATACTCCACTGACAGCACTAGACAGTCATCAAGACAGAAAGTCAACAAAGAAACAATGAACTTAAACTATACCCTGGAACAAATGGACTTAATAGATATTTAGAGAACATTCTACCCAACAACTGCAGAATATCCATTCTATTCATCAACACATGGAACATTTTCCAAGATAGACTGAATGATAACCCATGAAATAAGTCTTATCAGATTTAAGAAAATTGGAATTATATCAAGTACTCTCTCAGACCACAGTGGAATAAAATTGGAAATCAACTCCAAAAGAAACCCTCAAACTCATGCACATACACGGAAATTAACTAATCTGATTCTGAATGATTGTTGGGCCAACAGTGAAGTCAAGATAGAAATTTAAAAAATTATATAAACTGATAATAGTGACACAACTTATTAAAACTTTCGGGATAAAGCAAAATCAATGAAAAAGGAAACTTCATAATGTTAAATGCCTACAGAAAAAAGTCTAAAGAGCACAAACAGACAATCAGAGGTCACACTTCAAGGAGCTAGAGAAACAAGAACAAACCAAACCCAAACCCAGCAGAAGAAAAAAAAAAAAAAAAACAACAAAGAAAAGAGCAGAACTAAATAAAATTGAAAAAGAAAATACAATAGATAAGTAAAACAAAAAGCTGGTTCTTTGAAAAGATAAACATAACTCACAGACCATTAGTGAGATTAACCAAGAAAAGAGGAGAGAAGGTCCAAATAGTCCAATTAGAAATGAAACAGGAGATATTACAACTGATAACACAAAAATAGAAAAAATCAGACAGGACTACTATGAACACCTTTACATGCACAAGCTAGAAAAGCTAGCAGAGATGGATAAATTCCTGGAGATATACCACTGTCCTAGATTACACCAGGAAGAAATAGAAACTCTGAACAGACCAATAACAAGGAGCAAGATTGAAATGGTAATTAAAAAAAAAAGTGTCAAAAAACAGGAGTCCAAGACTCGGTGTATTGACAGCTGAATTATATCGGATATTCAAAGAAGAATTGATACTAATTCTGTTGAAACTATTCCAAAAGATAGAGGAGAGAATCCTCTGTAAATCATTCTATGAAACTCCCATAACCTTAATACCAAAACCAGGAAAGGACATAACAAAAAAGAAAACTACAGACCAGTATCCCTCATACACATATATGCAAAAATCCTCAGCAAAATACTGGCTAACTGAATCCAACGGCATATCAAAAAGATAATCCACCATGATCAAGTTGGTTTCACACTAGGGATGCATGGATGGTGTAACATATGCAAGTCAATAGATGTGCTACACAACATAAAAAGAATTAAAAACAAAAATCACATCATCATCCCAAGAGATGCAGAACAAGCATATAACAAAATCCAACATCCCTTTATGATTAAAACCCTCAGCAAAACTGGCATAGAAGGACATACTTTAAGATAATAAAAGCCATTTATGACAAACCTGCAGTCAACATTATACTGGATGAGGAAAAGTTGAAAACATTTCCCCTGAGAACTGGAACAAAGCAAGGATGCCCACTTTTACCACTTCTATTCAACATAATACTGGACCTCCTAGCCAGAACAACTGGACAAAAGAAAAAAGTAAAGGGCATCAAAATTGGTAAAAAGGAAGTCAAACTGTCGCTGTTCACTGATGATATGATTGTATACCTAGAAAACTCTACAAACTCATGCAAAAAGTTCCTAGATCTGATTAAAGAATTCAGTAAAGTTTCAGGATACAAAATCAATGTACACAAATCAGTACCACCATTATACACCAACAGCGACCAAGCTGAGAATTAAATCCAGAAATCAACTCCTTTTAAAATAGCTGCCAATAAATAGTATAAGGTATTTAGGAATATACCTAAGCTAGTAGGTGAAAGACTCTGCATGGAAAGCTACAAAACACTGCTGAAAGAAATCATTGATGACAGAAATAAATCATTGATGACAGATGGGAATCTAAAAATGCAGTGCAGTTCCCATCAAAATATTGTCATTCTTCATAGAACTTAAAAAAGAATTCTAAACTTCACATAGAATCAAAAAACAGCCTGCCTAGTCAAAGCAAGACTAAACAACAACAACAGATCTAGAGGCATCACATCACCCAACTTCAAACTATATGATAAGACTATAGCCACCAAAAAAGCATGGCACTGCTATAAAAATAGGCACACAGACAAATAGAACAGAATAGAAAACCCAGAAAGAAAGCCAAATACTTACAGCCAACTGATCTTTGACAAAGGAAACAAAAACATAGAGTGGGGAAAGGACACCCTATTCAACAAATTTTGTTGGGATAATTGGCAAGCCACATGTAGTAAAACAAAACTGGATCCTCATCTCTCATTTTATACAAAAATCAACTTAATATTAATCAAAGACTTAATTAAGACCTAAAGTCATTACAAATGTAGAAGATAGCCTCAGAAAAATTATTCTAAAATTATCTTAGGGAAAGACTTTATGACCAAGAACTCCAAAGCAAATGCAACAACAACAAAAACGATAGATAGAACTTAATTAAACTAAATACATTTCTGCACACCAAAGGAAATAATCAGCAGAGTAAACAAACAACCCACAGAGTGGGAGAAAATCTTCACAAACTATGCATCTGACAATGGACAAATGTCCAGAATCTACAAAGAACTCAAACATATCAGCAAGAAACAATAAATAATACCATCAAAAAGTGGACTAAGAACATGAATAGACAATTCTCAAAATAACATAAATAAATGGCCAACAAACATATGAAAAAATACTCAGCATCACTAATGATCAGGGAAATGCAAATTAAAATCACAATGTGATATCAGTTTACTCCTCCAAGAATAGTCATTATCAAAAAATCAAAAAATAATAGATGTTGGCATGAATGTAGTGAAGAGGGAACACTTTTACAATGCTGATGGGAATGTAAACTAGTACAACCACTATGGAAAACAGTATGGAGATTCCTTAAAAAATAAAACAGATCCACCAGTGGATCCAGCAATCCCAGCACTAGATATCAACTTAGATGGAAAGAAGTCATTACATGAAAAAGACATCTGCACATATACATGTTTATAGCAATAAAATTTGCAGTTGCCAAAGTATGGAACCAGTCCAAATGCCCATCAATCAATGAGTGGATAAAGAGATAATGGTGTGTGTGTGTGTGTGTGTGTGTGTGCATGTGTGTATACAGCACATACAGACATGCCATGGAATACTACTCAGCCACAAAAAGGAACCAAATAGTGGCATTTGCAGCAACCTGGATGGAATTGAAGACTATTATTCCCATTGAAGTAACCCAACAATGGAAAACCTAACATCATATGTTCTCAGTTATAAGTGGGAGCTAAGCTATGAGGACACAAAGTTATAAGAACAATACAATGGACTTTGGGGACTTGAGGGGAGGGATGAAAGGGTGGGGGTTAAGGGATAAAAGACTACACATTGGGTACAGTGTACACTACTCAGGTGATGGGTACACCAAAATCTCAGAAATCATCACTAAATAACTTATCTATGTAAGTCAAACAGTAACTGTTCCCCACAAACCTATTGAAATAAAAATAAATAAATAAGTACATAAATTGGGGGGAGAAAAAATAAAATTTCAATTAAATGTACATATGTATGTATTTATGTCATTGATGTAATATCTATCATTTACAAATAATCAGTTCCTGAGGAAAAGTGTCCTAGATCTATAAAATTCTTTTCTGCTTGAAGGGTCCTATGGGAAGAGTTGTGTAGGTAACAGAGATCTTCTAATTACATTTTGCTTTTCACATCTTCAAAATGTTACGAAGGTGAATTTCATATTAACACAGTTTATATTTATAAATAGTATATTATACTTCAAAGTGAATTTATAATTCATAAATATATGAGAGACTTGTCCATTTTGGATATGCATTTAGATCAGTTAAATTAGTTACAATTTAAATTTAGTAGATGTTTACTGAAAGTCTACAATTGATCACAAGTGTTATCACAATTAATAGTGTTTCTAAACTTAGAAACATGTAGTTTCTGTTGCAAAGTTGTCTATCATTTGAAAAAGAGAATTAATGTATAACAGGAGAACAAATGAGTATTCAGTAATTTGTACTTGTAGTTTTGAATATTTGCTAATGATCACTCAGTTCTTAGACATGTATGAATTCCTATTTAGGCTCCAGATTTTGAATTACCACACTCACTATTAGAAGCATGGGATTTGATCAAATTGTTAATGAATGGTCATTTACATTGTAATTAGATATGTTCTAATTTAATACATGTTAGAATATAAATTTGAGGTGGGATTATTATTTGCATTTTAGAGATGTACAAGTTATAACTGAAAATAAAACTATTAAATTTGTGAATACTCCAAAATTAATTAACTATGAAAATATCAAGGAGTCTACCTTACAAATATCTAAAATATTTGAAACATTTCAGAGTGTTAATGGTTTAGTTATAGACAAAATACGTACTCTTCAAAATTTGTAGGACATGAAACAAGTGAAATAATCTATGGAGAAAACTTTAGAATAAAAGAG
Organism: Colobus angolensis palliatus; assembly: GCF_000951035.1. Lineage (NCBI taxonomy): Eukaryota > Metazoa > Chordata > Mammalia > Primates > Cercopithecidae > Colobus > Colobus angolensis. The sequence goes on along the minus strand of NW_012123376.1, from coordinate 5,881,610 downwards.
AAATAGGATGCTTCTGACTGTTTTAGAATAGAAGACTCAGGCTGAAATGTCCTCTAATTCTAATACCAGCCCACCTGGGCAAATTACAAAAAAAATTATTTGCATTGCTCATCTTACATGAAAATAAGAGAAATTTTCAAGGGCATAGTCAAATAGCTGAAGGAACAGTGAGGTGAAACCAGAGAGAGACCTAAAGGAATACAAAAGCCAGCATTTCTTGTGGACAGAGGTTTCCAACAATGAGATCTGGAGCATCTGCCTTGGGCCAACTCAAGGCTGGAGAACAAGGAACCACAGATCTTGCATTAAGCCTGGATGGTTAAAGGGGGCTGACATGGCTCTGTGTTAGTGATGCCTTTGGTTCTGGGTTGAAGCAAATTCAGGCTCATTAGAGGAAGGCATCTGCAAAATTTAGGCCCCTAAGAAGTCCCAGAGAGTAAAGAAAACTAATTATAACTTTAAAATAATATTACCTAACACAGAAGGAATCAAACTAACATGAGTGATAGTTGTCAGAAGCAATAAACAACGGATTTAGACCCCAACCTTTTAGATGTTGAAATTATTAGCCACAGGATATAAAATAAAATGTGTAATTGTTAAGAAATAATGGACAGAATGAAAAAAAAAAAGTAAGAACATTGAAATTCATAAAGAAATATATAAATCTGAAAAAAATTCAAGAAGTTTCAGATATAGACAACCTCAAAATAACAAATACACAGGAGCTTCTGCTTTTAAATATGATGGATTAGTTTGTATCAGACTAACTGTTCCCACATGAGTAACTACAAAGCTTCAGTTCATAGTACAAAATTTAGCTGTTTTAAGACATTAGAGACTAAAAAATACAGCTAACACTTAAAAATCTGAAGTCCCAGAAAGAGGGAACGTGAATGGAAATGAGCCTGACATTCTTTGTCATTTTTGCCTTTAGAAATGATTGATTCAGAAGCAGCTCTAGGCTTAGAGACTTTGCATACATGTGGGCTGAGGACACTGGGCAGTCTGATGAGGCTGAAAAGATACAAATTGCAGTTCAGGGCAATCAAGGCAGTCAGGACCTTAGACTCCTATCCCTCAGTAAAGAGAATGACAGGGCAACACTGCTTGTCTTCTCTGGGCATTCGCTGATTTTGAAGATGTACACAGCAAAAGACAGAGATCCAGGCAGAAAATGGAAATTAAGATGATAAACTTAGCTTATAAATAGTTGTAAGGCATAGATTTATCTCGGAACTAGGCAAAGCAAGTTCTGAGTTAAAAATGAAACAGCATTCAGGGCTCACCAAGAATGAGTGGCCCTGGTATAAATATTGAAAGCAAAAGAAGAATAAGGCAGTCCTCCCAAACACTAAATCTTGGTCTCAAATCATCCAATTCTTGCTTGGAAGAAGGCAATTTTCTCTTACTCTAAGTGTTTGCCTAAAATAAAGTAAATTCTGTCTTAGAAAACTTAACATTATCCGGAGCATCTATATATTTTCTTATACAATATCCATCATTCTTTCAAACATTGCCAGGTGTGTTATGCTACCTACTAGATATTTACAGCAGGCTTCTGAAGTATCAAAATTATTTCCTTTAAAATAAAGAAAATGACGGGATTGTACCATAGGCTGTTACTACTGACCAAACAATGCTCAAGAAACTGCAAAAAATGCAATAATTAGAAGACAGGTACTAATATATCAGTATTCATTATTATATGTGTGATTAAATGCATAAAAATTAAAATACAAAAAGTTCAATCTCACTAATAAGAAGAGAAATATAAATGTAATGGCGAACACTTGGGGATTGATTATACGACTCTATATTTTGTTATGTTAAAACTTATTCATAAAAAAATTTTTGACAAGACAGTAAAACTGGCATTCTATATAACTTGGTAATATTATAAATTCTTACATATTTTCTAAAAAGAAATAAGCTTTTATGTCACAAAAGCTTTCCTTTCCCACCCATCTAGATGTCTATTTAAGGAAATACTCAGCTATTAGGATAAACTTTTATGTATGTGGATGCTAATGGTGGCATTATGTATATGAAAAATAATTGAATCCCAGCAAAGTGTTTAATAACAGGGTTAAGCTCAAGTAGACTGTGACATTTCCATGTGAATAATAATTAGTAAGCAATTTGAAGTGTCTTTCAAAAATGTAATAACATAGTTTCACCCATACAATATAAGTAGTGACTACAAGCAACAAAAGTAACAACTTCAAGGATGTTAGTAAATCTATATATACCTATACTTAGGTGCCTAGCTATATAATGTCCGAGAGAGGAAGTTGAATACTATGATAAATAGGTATATTTCTATAGAAATATAAATAGTTATATGTATATATATACACATATATTATATAGATATAGATATATAGATATAGATTATATATCTGATGTTTTTTGAAGTAAACATCAAAATCATCATCCGGATTCTGTCTTTTGGGAAAGAGACTACCCCAGATGGAAGATATTTTATTGTGTTTTAAAGAAGTTTCTAAGGCTTTCTTACTTCAATAATAGCGTATTCTAAGCTTTAGTACCTTCTCCCAGGACGAATATTCTCTTTTATGAGTGCCTATATTCATCCATGTGATGACAAACATTTTGCCCTTTTACTATCTAGATTTGCTATGTACTTATAAAAGAAATCTCATTTCTTTAGACTTCTGCATTTTCATATGTTACAGGAGTTGCTGTTTTCCAAAAATAAACTATGAAAACCATCTAACAGCCATAGGGTATCTTTTTGACAGATAACAAATAAGAATGTGTCATTCCTTATTGATTACAGAAGTTTTTTCCCTTCAGCTACAATTTTGAAATCTCAGCTCACAGTGAGTGAAATAAGTTTGTTTTTGTTGTTGTTGTTCTCATTTATCTTAATAATTTAAAAAAAGATGCTGAATATTTGGTCATATTCTATTGTTGCCAATTTCAGTTTTTTTTATACTTACTAGAAATATCTTATGGTTAGTTATATCATTTATTAGAAACAAACATGAAAATTACACTTTTTAAATATTATTTTTCTTGTGTACTTATTCATGAAAATTAAGACAGACATAAGAAAATCTGAAGAGGACAAATTTTTGGAGATTTTTCCAATAACTCTAAAAACATAAGAATAAAATCTTCAAATGCATATGTTTAATTTAAACAAATGATTCTTTTGAAGGACTAAATTAGTAAACACAATTAAACCTATAAATTATAACTTTCACCATTCTTATACTTCTTTATAATGTCTACTTATTTATCTGGCTTCTATGTGACATTCTCAACTTCTCAGAGATTCTCTTCATAATTGAGATCCCAGCAAGAATTTGCCTAGCATTTTACATTTCTTAGCATTGAAATACCATTCTCAATATGTCCAACAAATTGTTTGGCCTGTATTAAGTGACTCAAATATCTTTTTTATTTTATATGAAATCTTGTACATAATTCACAAGAAATGAATAAGGAACTTAAAGATGAATAAGAAGCAGAAAGCAACAACAGACCAAAAATAAGAGATATTTAATTTCTCCTTTAATCTGAAATAATAATTAAAGCTAAGTTTATGTAAATTTTTGTGATATTAACCATTACAATATTAAAGCTGCATCACAATATAACACAGGATGTATAGTTATATAAATCCAAAATTATATACCTTTGTTGTTATCCATTCCTCCTACAGCATACAAAGTTCCAACTGTAGATTTTCTGGGTTTAGTTCTCGGACTTTGCATTAAAGTTCTTCTTTCTGGTAATAGATGGTATTTCATTGCTTCTAGAATCAGTTTTTGACATTCCAGATCATTCTTAAATAATGCATGATTTTCTAGGTCAGCCAATATCTGTGAATAATACACAATCACTGTTAATAATGTTTCCAAAGGTATGAACATTAGGTCATTACTTAAAATTAGAAGTTTAATGTCTACAATATTATCCTTATATTGAGCAGGATGCAGGGTGTAGTAAGAATTCATTACAGCAATAAATAAAAATGTATAAAATGAATGGCTTTCAACAGAGACAGAATGGATATTATTTTTGATTCAATATTATTTATCATTTTACCATACAGAGTAAAAACAAATACCTATAGTGATCAGTTTTTCCATTCACTTTCTTTTTATGAAAGTTGTCTGAAAGTCAAATATAGTTACCTGTGTTGGCCATAAACACGTCAGGTGAAAGACATTTAAAAATAGACCTCAACAAATTAATCCATTACAAGCTTATCATAAGTGTTCATATATTTAATGTAAAATGTGTCAAGTATAATTTAAATGTCTTTTAAATTCAAAATAACTCAAAGTGAAAAAAAGTCCTCATAGCATTTCTTTAATTATATAAGGAATTTAAAAGTTGCGTATTATGCAAAGTAATAGTTTCCAGTAGTGAAAATTTTATACCAAAATTCAGCACCCAAGAGACCAAGAGAGTGAGATCAGTAGTTTTAAAGTATATTGTGTCTATTTTTTTTTTAGCTAAAATAGGTTATTGTCTCTGCAAATTATTTTGTTTACATTTATTTGCTCACATTCAAAGTATTTTTTATTTTCCACTTTCTCGCTCTTTAGAATTTTTTATCCTTGATTCTTTTAGTCTCTCCTTTTCTTTTTTAATGGATCCTGTTTCACTTTAAGTGACAATAAAATGTGTCCTATAGATTTGGAAAATTAATAAGTAGAAAATTTAGCATTTACTCACTGACCTTTCCTTGTACATTGATAAAAAAATTGTACCACATCTGTATACAAATGTTCATTGAATGAATAAAAATGGCAGCATTTAACTAATTAAATTGAACACTAAAATTATGGCTTTAATTAAAATGTTTAAGTCTACCTAATATCTAAAACCATTAGAGGTGCCATAAAGAGTATAGAATAATTACACAGAATAATTTTTTTTTTTTTTTTTTTTTTCTGAGACAGAGTCTCACTCCTTCGTCCAGGCTGGAGTGCAGTGGTGTGATCTCGGCTCACTGCAACCTCTGCCTCCTGGGTTCAAGAAATTTTCCTGCCTCAGTCTCCTGAGTAGCTGAGATTACAGGTGTGCACCACCATACCTAGCTAATTTTTCATTTTTAGTAGAGACAGGGTTTCGCTATGTCGGTCAGGCTAGTCTCAAACTCCTGACCTCAGGAGATCCACCTGCCTCTCTCTCCCAGATTGCTGGGATTACAGGTGTGAGCCACTGTGCCTGGTCCAGAACAGTTTTAATCTGAATAAGAAGTGCAATATTAGTTACTAGATGCTTTGGAATTACATAAGTGAAGACGATTAATTGCATTATTGGCTCATTTTCCCTTTGTTGTATACTAATAGCTGCCTTTCTACCCACTTTTAATTTGAACACTAACTTAATATATATATATATATACACTCACATATATATACACATGTGTGTGTGTATATGTATACACACACATATATATTTTAGTATAGAAGATCTCCAATGGAAAGTTTTGAAAAGACTACTATTTTAACATTTTAGTAACATTTTTGTTTTTATTCACCAAAGGGACTATTTCTAACAAGTGCCTAGTGGTGTTCATAAACTTTATAACTATGTTTCTGTCTATCTACAATGATTCTTGATCATCTGTGTGTCAAATACATAGCTTCTTGTATCTGACTCTTTTCCTTGCCACAGAAGGAAAACAATTAACCTCTACAGTACTAAATTTATGTATATGTTAAGCTGGCTCTCATGAATTCTCGTTTTTCTTCTAGCCTTCTTTTCACTTCTTTTGGGAAAATTTGGGATTAGTTGATCATAAAGATACTATTCTTTCATTTGGAACACACACTAAGAATACCTTAACTGGATAAATAGTTAAAACATTACAAATAAAAAATAGAAATCTTTAAGCTTTTCCCCTTCAATATCACCTCTCATATTCAACATAGTATTGGAAGTCCTAGTCAGAACAATCAGGCAAGAGAAAGAAATAGAAAGCATCCAAATTAGTAAGGAGGAAGTCAAGTTTCTCCTCTTTCCTGATTATATAGTCTTATATCTAAAAAAACCAAAAGACTCAACCAAAAAAAAAAAAAAAAAAAACTGGTAGTTTTCATAAATAAAGTTGCAGGACATGAAATCAACATACAAAAGTCAGTAGTGTTTCTATATGCCAATAACAATCTAGTTGAGAAAAAAAAAATCAAGTAGTCCATTTTATTTACAATGACAAAAAATCTATGAATAAGTGTAACTAAGGAAGTGAAAGATCTCTACAGGGAAAATTACAGAACACTAATGAAAGAAATTGAAGACGACACAAACAAATACAAAAAAAAAAAAAAAAACTTCCCATGCTCACAGATCAGAAGAATTAATATCATTAAAGTGACCACATTACCCAAATCATTCTATAGGCTCAATACAATTTCTATCAAATTACCAAAGTCATTTTTTCACACAATTGGATAAAGCAATTCTAAAATATATATATGTATATATAATATCAAACTAAAATATATATATAATATCAAACTAAAAAAGAGCCCAAATGTCAAAGCAATCCTGATCTAAAAGAACAAAACTGGAGGTATCACATTACCTGACTTAACCCAAGCAGCATGGTATTTCTCTAAAGATAGATATAAAGGCCAATGGAACAAAATAGAGAAGCCAGAAATAAAGCCACATATTTACTGCTAACTGATCTTTGAGAAGGTCAACAATAACTTACACTTGGGAAAAGACACCCTCTTCAATAAATGGTGCTAGGAAAATTGGATAGCCACATGCAGAAGAATGAAACTAGACTCCTGTCTGTCACCATATACAAAAATCAACTCAAAATGAATTAAATACATAAATGTAAGTTGCAAAACTGTTAATAGAAAAACACTAGAAGAAAACCTCAAGGAAATTCTCACAAATAGTGGTCTAAGCAAAGGATTTATGACTAAGACATCAAAAGCACAGGCAACAACAACAAAAAGACAAATGGGAGTATATCAAATTAAAAAGCTTCTGCACAACAAAGGAAAAAAAAAACAACAAAGTGAAAAGACAATCCATTTAATGGGAGAAATATTAGCAAATTATTTATCCAACAGAGGACAAATATGCAGAATGTACAGGAAACAAAAGCAACTCAACAAGAAAAAACTAATCCGATTAAAAAGTGGGCAAAGGACATGACTACATAATTCTCGAAAGAAGACATACAAATGGGCAACAGGTATATGCTAAAATACTCATTAATCATCAGGGAAACTTAAATCAAAACCATAATGAAATACTGTCTTATCCCAGTCAGAATGACTATTTAAAAAGACAAAAATAACATGATGGTGTGAATGAGGAGAAAAGGGAACTTATATAGTGTTTGTTGGAAGGCAAACTAGTAGAGCCACTATGGAAATCAATGTGGAGATTTCTCAAAAAACTAAAAGTAGAATTACCATTTGATCCAGCAATTCTACTACTGGATATCTACCCAAAGGAAAATAAATCAGTATATCAATGGATACTTGCATTCATATGTTAATTGCAGCACTATTTATAATAGCAAATATATGGACTCAATCTACGTATCTATCAATAGGTTAATTAATAAAGAAAATGTGGTATATATACACAATAGAATGCAACTTGGCCATAAGAAAGAATAAAATTGTGCCATTTGTAGCAACATGTATGGAACTGGAGGTCATTATCTTAAGTGAAATAAGTCAGGCACTAAAAGACAAATATCACATTTTCTCACTTTTATTTGGGAGCTAAGAAAATTAATTATATGGAGGTAGAGAGTTGAAAGACAGATAACAGAGACTACAAAGGGTGAGTGGGAGACATGGAGGACAAGGAAGCAAACTGAGTTAAAGGGTAAAACTCTTAGTAAGACAGAAGGATTAAATTCAATGTATGATAGCAGAGTAGGGTGACTATACCTAACAAAAATGTATTGTTCTCAGGTGACAGACACTCCAAATACCCTGCCTTGATCACAACACGCTATATGCATGTAAAAAAATTTCTCATGTACTTGACAAATTTGTACAAATAAGTAAAAAAAAAAAAAAAAAAAAAAAAAATTAGAAATGTACTCCTTTTTCATGTTTCTTCTTGCAAAATTATAACAGAATAAAAGTGAATCCAAGAGTTTGGAAACAGCTTAGGTTTTAGAAAAGTAGATTCATGACATAGATTCAAATATTTTTAAATTTTGGCATATGAATGCAGAGAATAATTTATATTAAAATGAGTTTATATTCTAACCCTAATATTTAGATAACTCGTTTAACTAATTAGGGTGGATTAATTTTAGCTTACAAGTAACCCTATGCCTTCTTGACTTTAGTACCATGTAAAAATAATTTTAGCGGCCGGGCGCGGTGGCTCAAGCCTGTAATCCCAGCACTTTGGGAGGTCGAGGCGGGCGGATCACGAGGTCAGGAGATCGAGACCATCCTGGCTAACACGGTGAAACCGCATCTCTACTAAAAAAAATACAAAAAACTAGCCGGGCGAGGTGGTGGGTGCCTGTAGTCCCAGCTACTCCGGAGGCTGAGGCAGGAGAATGGCATAAACCCGGGAGGCGGAATTTGCAGTGAGCTGAGATCTGGCCACTGCACTCCAGCCTGGGCGGCAGAGCGAGACTCTGTCTCAAAAAAAATAATAATAATAAATAAATAATAATAATAATAATAATAATTTTAGCATAGTATTTTTTATATTAATAGTACTTGGGTTTAATTTCTCATATTTTATGCTTAAAGATTATATGTTAGTGGTACAGTAAGTTATAAGTAATTTTAAAAATGATTTAGGATGGCCAAAGTACAAGATTGAATAAATGAAATTTCAATAATTGGTATCTTCTACTGAGGTTTAATCTTGTGAATTCTTGTCAAGCTACAAATCAAAAAAGACTTAATGTGTTAGCTTATACTTTTATTTGGACAACTTTAAGGTAACAGACTAATGTTATTGATTAATGATAATTTGTGAATAACTTTTCATTTTCTAAGAAAACATTACAAACAAATACATGCAAAGATGTATAAGGATTATATCAAATTTTATAAATAATGGATAACTATAAAAGAAAAAATAAATTCTATAAAAATAAAGTATTGAAAGATCATCAACTCTGCCTAGGTTTGTAATACTTTAAAGTAATAAATTTTAAAGAAAAATACAAAGTTCAATGTCCATAGATATACACATAAAAATATATTAAGAATTATTTACTTCAATATATGACATGGCAAATAAAAATAAAATAAAATAAAATAAAAATGTGTATTGTATTTAATAAAATGTCCAAGTTATTCTGTATTCAAATACTATTTTCCTTTTTATGAATAAAATATTGTCTAAAATGTAACTTTGCCCTACTCCTACTCATTCTGACAAACTAAATTATTCATAATCACTGTAAACTATTGTTGTGTATTTTTAAATTATTACTTGTAACAATTTCTTGCTTATAAACACCATAGCCTGTGTTTGCATTTCATCTCCTCTGACAACACTAATGACTTCATCTAAACCTAATTACCTGTAAAGACCCTACCTCCTAATAGCATTACTTTGGGGGTTAGAACAGCAGCATAAGATTTTGGGTAGGATACAAATATCAGCCCATAACACATTCTACTAGATAATAACTCAATACCTGACTACAGTTTGATCATAATTTTATTATGAGTACTACCCAGCTTCCTATTGCCCGTTTGTTACAAAATGTTCATTTTCTGAGTAATTTGATTCAAGGAATAAGGTTTTTCTTCTGTTTTTTTTTTTTTTTTTTTTAAGACAACAAACATCACAGTATATAAGAACCAGAAATCTAAATCCCTTCAATTCATATATACAAAAGAAATTTCTATTTTCTTAGTGCAGATCTTGGAACTGGTACAGGACTCCTTCTTTTTTCCTATGTCAATTTATGGTGAAAACTAAAAAAATAAGTATTTGATCCAGGAAATATTTACTCCCGGAAGATGAGACATCTGTGAACTCACAAAAATAGCTAGCGAGACTAGAACTTGCCCTTCGACACTCACTCCAAGAGCCTAACCTTGCAGTGCACACAAATCCTAAGCTATTATGATATAAACTGTACATAAGCCCCACCATTTTACCACAGTGCAAAGGCTGCTTTGAAATAACCCAGGCCAAGCACTGGAATCATAAATATCTTCCTGTGACTTTTCTCTATAGAGGATACAACAAGGCTTTGTATAGGTAGTGTGGTTTCATACTGGAATAGGTATAATAAAGTCAACTTGCTTATTACAAAACTTATTTTGTTCTGTTATAGGAATTCAACACTGAACACATTTCACCAACAATAGTTACAAATAAACTGCAAATTCAATGAATGTACTTCTCAGAGAAGAAAATCAAATAGAATGAAAACTTACCCACTTTCTCATTCTGCTGTACATTTTAGTGTTACAAAAACATGTTTCAATTATTTATATTATGCAAAAATTTAGCAAAAATAAAAGTTTAGCTAGCTTTTGGTATTGTTCATTCTGTGAGCAATTTCAACTTAAATATGAAACTGTATTATATAGTTTAAATTGCAAGTATCTATTATTTTATCTCATGTATATTGTTTCTATATATATGGCAAAATTTCAAGTACATTTTATAAACAAAAAAATGATACTGTCTTTCTATAACTTAAACTAGCACTTGCTCTTTGGAAAATGATGTCAAAATTTAATACTAGCATGAATATTTCTATGAAGGTAATGAACAACATATCCTGAAATCATGTAGAGTATCAAGGGAAAACATAATTAAGTGGAGTTACAATGGAATACTTGATTTCTGTTTTAAATTCTCATTTCTAATATTACTGTTGCTAGATCCTGTGGGCTCAGAGATGTAGAGTTTTGAAAAAAGAAAAGATCTTAAAAAGTCAATATTTGAGGTTTGCCTTGTTAAATGTAGTAAACTATAATATAATAGTTTACTATATTACATACAGGAAAATGTCTCTTTGCAAGAAAAATAAAATCATTAATAAGTTGTTTTATAACCTAATTAGCTAATCTGGAGATAATAATATACTTCTATTATATAAGACAACAAACTAAAGAACAAGTTTTAAAAATCCTGTTCTATGCTATCCAAATGAATTAAATATTTCCAATGTTCTGGTTTATGTATATACGAATTTTAGGATAAAAAGGCACAGAGCATCAGACTTTTCTACAGGCAATGTGTTCTTTTGTTCACAACTCTGTCAGCTAGGCAGTCACTTTGCAGATATGCCCTATCTCCTTATAACCTTGTCAGTTTTCTTTGTGATAAAACAATAACTGATGCGTTGTAGGGTAACTCAGTAGCTGCAGAATCAAACATGACCAGGAAATGTATAGGATAATCTCACACAAATTTCAGAATTTACCAATACGAAAAATCAGAATAATTTAGCCATTTATAGCTAGAACTTTTGACAATAAATTTGTTAGAGCATTCCAGCTGCCAGATGTAATGAACTTTTAATTAGAATAAATATTTTCCCTTCAGTTGTCTGTTTGAAAGCATTATTTTCTTTTCACATACTCTTCTAAAGTTCTATTGGTTTTATTAACAAGTTCATTTTGGTTAAAAAATGTGTATATATATGAATAAATACATTTGTTAAAATATTATTCATTGTTAATAACTGTTAAACGTGTTGCTATAATACATCATAATTTACTTGTTGATGGTTTCATAAATTGAACCACATGATCAAAATAGTCATATGTTTAGCAACATTGAAGCATTGTTGAGTGTTTTAATCCTGTGTGCTTACACAAACATTCCTCAAATAGCAGATTTCCAAGAATATTTATATGATTTTATATAAAAATGCTTGTAATAATACATAAATTATGATGCTGAAGGTATTTCAAATAATCTCCTGAAAGTATTGCTTCATAAAATAGAATGCATCATTCAAGTATCTAGATTTTGTGGTGTTTTTGCAACTTCACAAACAATAAAATAGAATCAGTTTTCATGTCTTTTAAAAAATTGTTTTCTTTCTGTGAAAATTATCTAATGTGTCAAGAAAAATACCCTCTTGTCTAGAATCCTTGTCATGATTCTCTGCACTATATTGCATGCCTAGATGCTGCCTTGACATTGTAAATAACTTTTATAATATTATCATAAGTAAATAAAACAAGATACATGAATTTATTTTTGCTGGATGACCTACTTTTATTACATAAATGACACACACTCTAATTTTATAGTAAAAGTCAGAAAACATTTACAGTATAAAAACTTGCATTACAGACAGCCTTCTAAAATGTCATTTAGGAAATATAAATTATAGCAACACTCTACAGTTTTTGTCTAGAAATAAGAAAAGATCTACATCATAAGCTATTCCTTAAGTAAGAGTAATACTGCATTAACAAAAAAGCATAATTTAAAGGCAAGGAAACAGGAGCTGTACCAAGCACAGCAACCACATCTATACCTTTCATCTGCTCATGGAGTCCACTGCAAAATGGAAGGCAATATTGAATAAATACTTAAAGGAAAATAAGTTTAAACATGTTATAGACCAAAGAAAAAGTACTAACTCTTCTAAAACTATATCCTTGGGCTATCACAGCTATGAAAACATTCTCACATTCATGATAAAGTGACAAAATTTCATGTACTTCATCTTATTTCATAATATCAAAACATTTTGTTTTCTTACTGAATCTTGTGCTAAAAAATAAACTCATAGAATTTGAATCTATACAACCAAATTGATTCCTATTAGAAGTGACAGTCCTTAGAGAATAAATGACAGTTTCATATCTTGTCTTTCAAGTTTTGTGCCTGATAAAATGAAAGCCATGAATAATAAAATATTATCTCATAAGCTGCAGAAAAATTATTTTTATTTCAATGTCTTATAAATATATCTAACACAAATAAAATAATTTTAGGTATTTGCATTAAGGCAGTCCAAGACATTCCACAGGGGAACGATGATCATACTCAGTGCTAAATGAACCCTGAGACTATTTAAGGTGCCAGTGAAAGGAAAGAGTTCAGTCATTACAGAACTTTCCAGAAACACAATAAATAGTGAGCCCATGGCTAGGGCTGTCAAACTGTACAAGCAAAAACAGCAACTGCCTCATACCTAGAGAGCTTTGTTTAACCCTTCCCCATCTTTCGGACTTCATTTATGTTCAAAGACACACAGAGAGAAAAATGGACAATTATGCTGAAAACTGGGCAGTATGAGACAGTTTGTTCACCAAAGCTTGTAGCACTTCATTAGTGACTATTTGAGTAGACTTGATTGCCAACAGCCTTAGTTTCCACAAGTGAGATTAACTCTACCATAGTCAATATCAGACTACAACCCTAAAGAATGTACCATCCAGGAGTAGATAATTCCTCCTGGCAAAGAATTGAATGTTGAAATTTTAAAAGACTCTAGTATTTCCCAATCCATCCTACTGACATAACTACTATTCTGGCCAAATTATTTGAGAATATTATTTATGTTTAAAAATGAAAAAACAGTAGATACAACAGAGCATTTAAAATCATCTTCCATGGCTGTAATTTCAAAATGAAAACACAAATTAATGACATGCGAAAACTTACATCAGATACATCTGAATGATTCCTCCTCAAGCATTTGAGGAAACCAGAAAAAAAATGCATATGAAATAAGTAGCAGGTTCATTAATTTTATTCTGAATACAGAAATACTTGATTGCTTTAACATGAATAGTAATTGGCTAAGCTGACAGTATAAGTTCAGAAGAATAATGACATAATCAAAATAACTAGAGCTCACAAAATTAACTCAAATGAGAGTTCTTATGAGCAACAAGTAAAATGGGTTTTCTGATGCTATAATTTTTTATTAACTTTTATTTATTTAACATGGGTTTACTGTTCCATATTTTGAAAGCTCAGAATTTCTGAAAGTAAAATAAGTTAACCTTCTGCCCTATATGGACATTGCCTTCATCCTTAACGATTTAATTACATCCGATTTGAGCTTAGGACTTTTCATTCCTTCATTCCTTCCTTCCTTCCTTCATTCATTCATCAAATATTTAGTCAGTGCTTATTTTGTCCAAGGTGCTGTAATAGGTCTCGAATAACATCATTTTCACTCACCACTAATCTATTTTACTCAAGTCTAACCTTCTCCCTGTTCCCCTAAAACATCTTAATTCTTTCTTGTTTAGGCTATATTTAAGAGTATACATTAGTTTGTTATTGCTCGTAAGTCATTATTCAACAAATTTAGATGAGTATGCCAAAAATTCTATAATATAACTCTTTTTATTCTATAGTCACTTTCCCCAATACACTGAAGCACATTATTCTACATTTTATATGTTAGCTCTTCTGATCTCTTCCTTCTCATTGGAATAGATCATGCTATTTTCTTAAGCTAAGCACATTTATGCTCTCTTTCTCTCTCTCTCTCTATCTTACTGTCCTTAATGCCTTTTTCCTCTGGGGCTTCTATTAAAATATGACCCAAATCTTCAAAGTCTAGATTAAAGTCCTATTACTTTCATGAGGATTTACTTCTTCACTCAGGTTACATTTAGTTTTATCAGTCACATCAGATTTTAAACAGTAACCAGATATGTAGTCACTTAAAGGCCTCATAAATATGCTAAAATATAAACTTGCAGAAAATCAAAAAAAAAAATCTGCTATTTATTGTTGGTACCACCAACAGAGGTATTGGCCCCATGATTTGCTCAAGAACTATTTAAGTGATTGATCATTTACTATCATTCGTGAATCTATTAATTTATTTTACATAATTTATTCATTACCAAAGTTTGAAAAAACATAATACATAAGCAGAAATAGGTTCAATATCACATCTCAAATTCAATGCATAAGTTAGTAATAATTATAAATATTTATGTCTATTAGAAACCTCTTTGTTAAACAACCAACCAAATATCTAAAATATCATGATTTATTCCAGACCCAGTTGATAGCATGTTTACTTTCAGTCACATTCAATAGCAAAAATCCATTACAGAAATAACTTGGGCTCATAGACATCACTGTGAGGTGATTTGACTCTTAACTAAGAAACTTTAACCTGAATATTCCACTGGCAATTCAAACTCATATATTTAAATCTGAACTTATTTTTACCATTACTCTTCTTCTTCCTGTAATTGACTTTGTCTTCTATTTTTATTGATGATTTAGGGTCCTTAATTACCTGCACTTCATTTTTAAGCTTCGACTAAGCTACTTCAAACTTTTTTTGAGAATATGATATATGAATACATATTTTCAAAATTTGTTTTCTTTCCTGAGATCCCTGGCTCATTGATAATTCCACTTAGCAAAGTTCTTTATCTCTTTGGTCATCCTCACATCTAGTCATCAAATACTGTTGATTACTGTAATATTGTCTATGACCCTTCAATTTCACTAATCCCAAATACTGTTGATTACTATGAAACTGTCTATGACCCTTTCATTTCACTACTTGCTTTCCATTCCAAAAGCCAATTCCCTAGTTGAAATTCTCATTAACACTTTTCCAAATTTTTGAGAAAGATCAATCATTTAAATTCTTATCTTTGATACCAGCAATCATGTACAGAATTCAAACTAATATATACGTTGATCATTCACTCTCCTGCTGTCTTGTTTTAATTCCATGTACTACAACTGAAAGTAATTCCGAATGTAACTTAGAGCACCTTGTTTAGGCTCATTTGTCACTCCAGATTAACCCTCTACATTGTCAAGGCTGTTCTATACACTATCCTTCGCGTGAACAATTTTCGTATTTTGTCTTTAATGTGGCTTTTTTCTTCTTTTGAACTGATTGACTCCTAGTTGCGTGTACTTGTTTTACCCTGTATTTCTAAATAGCATTTGAAGATTATCCTTATTTTATCTATAAACAAATCTCCACAGGACTAGGCCTTATCTTCTACACATTCTGTGTAGATTTATTACTGTATTGTTACTGTACTATTACTGTACTGTACTGAATATAAATTCACGATTTATTACTATATTGTTTACACTTAGTAGTTACCAACTGAAAAACATACATATATACTACTTTTTATTTTTTGTGCTTTTATAGGTAGCTGTCTCTTTTTAAAGTACTAACTGTGTTTACTTAAATTTTAAGGTTGAAATTGAAAGAGTATATTTTTATAAAATTCTGTTATTTGTAATCATATTTTGCAAGAAGATAATTAGAAAAGGATGTGTTCAAACATGCAGATTTATCATGAGAAACTATTATGCTTCCTTTAGTTCTTTTACAAAATTATTTCTGACTGGGCAACACAGACTATAGAAATTGGTAGGCCATCTTTGCAAACTCACTGAGGAGTCAGATGAGGATTCAAAATCAAAAGAATGTAAGTTGCACATTCATGCTTTTTGAGGACAGTATGAGTCTTATGAAAGAAAACTTACTTGATCTGTAGCACTGGATTAATTGGAGACATTTTTGACTTTAGAGTTGCATGAAGTAATAACTTCCAGCATGCTAAATATGTATTGAGCTACTAACATAGCATTTGATAAATATTTTTGAGGCATCAATACAATTAATCTTCTCTTAGAATAAAAAATATTAATAGATATTTGTATTTCCCTTGCTCCTTCCTTTTCCTGGACTCCTCTCTCTTTCTAAATACATCTAGCATGCTCCTATGTCCCTGTTCTCTATTATAGACCTTTCCTGTCCCAGACAAGCTCCCAAGTTATCATTTACACTAAGTTTCTGGGTCATCCTTTCTTGCAGAACTCATGTATCTGCAACTCATGAAGACTAAGATGATCACTATCATTAAGAAAAAAAAAATCTTAAAAACATTTACCGACTAGTAGTCAGATAGTTTTACTAATTAATAGTTTGTAGAAATAACTGCATTTCAATACTTGAAATTATTACTTGAAATTGATGAACTGTATTAGCTAAATGGGGTCTTAAATCATAACCTGGATTCAAACCATCTTTTTATGAGTAAAATGCTTGTAAAACAGAAAAAATTATTGCAATATGCATCTATGCATATTATCCTGCATCTATGTTAGTTTTTCTTATAAGAAATTGCTCTGCATTAAGAGATAAGAGTAAGCATGCACAGCCTTAGACTGACTAGCTAACAAGAAAAATGTACTAATTTAATGGTTATCCTTAAGCATAGCTTCCTTGAGAAAGATAAATCTGCAAGGCTCCTTCACACTCCATCCAGAATAGGCAATGGCCTCACGTCTGTACAAAGCATCTGGCACTATAGGAAAGGTTAAGAATTCTTCCCTTACTTCTCTCACATTTTATTTTAGAAATGTTAACTCAGATGGTAGGATGGTCCCAGAAATACCTTGAACAACAACTGAAGAGACAACATTCAGTTGACTAATTGGAAAAACTGAATTTTCTGATTTCAATAATTATATAGACCTCGTGTTAAACTTTTGTTTTGTTTTAGCCCTATTTCAATTATCTTTAACTAAAACCTTTTAATTTGACTCACACTAATTATAAGGTATCAGCCAGCATTTTGCTTCCTCATTTCACTAAGATGGAGAAAAAATTTTAATCACTTTATATTTGCAGATTTCCAGCTTTCTTCAGATTTACTCTGATCAAAGCCCAACATACCTCTTTTGATCATCATCAGTGAAATAAGTTCCTGTGAAAACATCAAGGTAGATGCATCATGCAAGTCAATAAGGGATTAAAATAATTCTCCCAAGTAAAGAAAATTCCACTGGGCATATACTTTGTAGAGTTTCTAAAGTTTGGGTATGAAATGAGTTGTTCAATCATCTTTACTGAAAAAAAAGTCAGAATAAATGAAAATATATTTATTAATCTTGATACTAATGGTATTATTAGAATTAGGATGTGTCAAACCCTATGCTAGACACTTTGGAGTGTGCAAAGATAATTTATTGTTTCCTAACTTAAAGTAATTTATAATATAATTGAGCAGATGGTTATTATTTTCTAGTACTTACAGCTAAGCTGCAGTATATTAGGCTGTGCTGAGAAAATTCCTACTATATCTTCATCTGACAACCTAGTTTTCAGTTGGTTGACTTTTTCAAAACAAGAATTGTTAAACTACTGATACAGTTTGACTGTGTCCCTACCCAAATTTCATCTTGAATTATAGTTACCCTAATCCCCACATGTCATGGGAGGGACCCGGTGGGAAGTAATTAAATAATGGGGGCATTCACCCTCATGCTGTTCTCCTGATTGTGAGTGAGTTCTCAAGAGATATGATGGTTTTATAATGAGCTTTTCTCCCTTTTGCTCGGCACTTCTCCTTCCTGCCACTATATGAAGAAGGATGTTGTTGCTTCTCCTTCCACCATGACTATAAATTTCCAGAGGTCTCCCGAGCCATGCTGAACTGTGAGTCGATTAAGCCTCTTTCCTTTATAAATTACCCGGTCTTGGGTATGTCTTTATTAGCAGCACGAGAATGAAGTAATACAACTACTTATACTTCTGTTCTTTACACATGGCCCTCTTGGACTTGCATAGCAGTGGAAAGTCACTGCAAGCAGCTACTTTCATCAATTTGATGTGTAGATACATGCTGGAAGATAAGTGTTTAAAGTGGTATTCACCAGTGAACGTGGTAATATGGTAAGTTTCTCATGATGAGAACTTGCTGTATTCTTACGATGCCAGATATAATGTAACTCTGGAAGAGTCCCACCTTGTTTTTCGTAGATATAACTGGATAAGGTATGGTGTTTTTGTTTTGTTTCATTTTTGCATCTCTATTTTATTTGTAAAATGAAGACATTGCATCTTCTTCAAAGTGTGTGAGATTAAATAGAATATTGAGACTTTGCTCAGCATAAGGCTTAATAATAATCATTCAGCTAATATTACTAACCCCTGTTTCCCTTTCCCTTTCCCTTCAATGCTCTCTTCTAATAGATTTATAAAACCTATTCCAAGCGAAATAAAGGGAAATTACTTTTCCTCTCAGGAAAAGGTGATTCATCCTGATCCTAGAGGCAAAATTTAACTTTCAAAATGATTTTGATTTTTTAATCCATAAAGTCTTGGACTTCTAACTTGTAATGTTATTAATTTATCAGGCTGCCTTAGTCCATTGTGTTGCTAGAATTGAATACCTGAGACTACAAAATTATAAAGAAAACAGGTTTATTTGTCTCATAGTTCGGCAGGCTGTACAAGAAGCCTGGCACCAACATCTGCTTATGGTGAGGACTTCAGGCTGTTTCTACTCATTGAGGAAGATGAAGGGGAGCCAGTGTTTGCAGAGATCACACAGTAAGAAAGGAAGAAAGAGAGAGAGCATGGAGGTGCCAGGCTGTTTTAAACAGCCAGCTATCCCAGGAAAGCATAGAGTGAAAACTAACTTACTACCACAAGGAGCGCACCATGCTACTCATGAGGGATCCTCTTCCATGACCCAAACATATCCCACATTGGTTACAACGAGATTTGGAGAGGCCAAATGTCCAAGCCACAGCACAGGCACAGAAGGAAGGCTAAGGACTTAAAGAGATTTATGATTTTCTTGGCAAACTACATTAATTAGATAAATAGAAATTTATGTAATATTATTCCTATGCATAATGTTATCAGTTTCTCTGAAATTATAAATGCTGCTTATTAATTTAAGCCATTTGTTTTATGAGTTTCTGTTACTAACAAATTTGCTCCAGTTTCTAGAACACAAAATTATAATTGGTTCTTAAATAGGCTTTTGAACACATTAAAGTGATCCATTTCTACCACAAAACACTGTTACATGTGAAGGCCATAACTGCCAGAGGTAGAACGAGAATTCCAGGAAAATTCTTAATTGTAACACCTAGTTTTTCATCTGTCAAGTACCTATTTTTGAAATGATGCGAATTAGAAATATTGGAAATATATTTTTACAGGAAAAATTGTTGGCTATGAATATTTAATGAAAACACTTATTTGTACTAATAAATATATGTATAGGAATATATGTATTACATATAGGAATTCCAAATATGTAATATCCTATCATATATATAAAAGCATTTATAATTATAGCAGATATAGTATTAGAAAATAATATGCTAAAGTTGAAATCTATATTGAGAACTGAGGAATTGTTCATCAGTAGAACCAAGTACTAATAAAGAACCGTAAAACAGACTGTCAACTAGTTAGAGTGTAGAGATACTTCGTTTCAGAGAGTGATGCCAGAATCTCTGCTGGACTAAGCATTTTATCACTAGTACTAATTTTAGATAGATAGATAGATAGATAGATAGATAGATAGATAGATAGATAGATAGATAGATAGATAAAGGTAGAGGTAGAGGTAGAGGTAGAGATGTGATAAGGATTCGTTGTGTCCCCACCCAAAATCTCATCTTGAATTGTAATCCCCATACTTTCCACATGTCAAGGGAGAGGAAAGAGACCAGGTGGAAATAATGGAATCATGGGGGGTGGTTTTTCTGCTCATGATAGTGAGTTCTTATGCTATTTGATTATTTTATAAGGGGCTCTCCCCACTTCACTCAGCAATTTTCCTTCCTGCTGCCTTGTGAAGAAGGTTCCTGCTTTCCCTTTACCTTCCGCCATGATTGTAAGTTTCCTGAGGTCTCCCCAGCCACGCTGAACTGTGAGTCAATTAAACCTCCTTCCTTTATAAATTACCCAGTCTTGGGCAGTTCTTTATAGCAGTGTGAAAGCGGACTAATACTATATACATACATACATATACATATATAAAATATATATGTAGTATTTTATATAAAATATATAAAATTATATGTTACATATTTTATGTGTGTGTGTGTGTGTGTGTGTATATATATATATATATATATATATATAGAGAGAGAGAGAGAGAGAGAGAGAGAATTATTGCTATTACTTTCTGTTGGCAGAGAGTTCTTCATGGGCCTGTCATGTCTCTGCCCAGTTTGTGAGCAGGCGCATTCACTGCCTTTCTTCTGGACTATATTTTCAGGAATGTTTGAATATCAAGCAACGTTGGAAACTAGAGATAGTATCTTCTTCTGAAGCAAAGGACAGATTTGTTTATTGTTCACTTAAAAAATAAATTAAAAGAAAAACTGTCTTCATTTCAAAAGGCAGTTATACTCACTGTCCGTTCCACAATATTTAGACTCTTTAAGCTCAAGGTTACTTTTTTGTAATGTATCCTGTTACACATACAGGTGTCACTTGGTCCTCTTCATGTCACAACGTGGTAATTGCCATTTATGGAACTGGGGAAAATGCTGATTTTCTTGCTACTACTATTGCCATGAATAACACAGTCTTTTGCTCTGTTCCAGAAGTCGTATATGTTCTGCCATCATCCATTAAACACTGGCAGACTAATTGTTAGCTTGCAAGTCGGGTAAAATCACAGATCCTTAAAATTCTCAACACTACCCTAGGTCTCAGCCCTTCTCACATGAGTAGATAACAGTATGTTCTGAATTCTAGACATTCCAGACATTTTGCTCATCTTTCTGTCAAAAACTTTTATCTGCAATCATCTTACTTTGCTATTACACTGTACTATAACCTTACATAATAAATGCTTAGTGCATATTTCCCTAAACTTCTGTATTTTTTTCCTTAATCAGTAAATGAAACTACAATGATAATGAATTAATTCTAGGAAAATGCTAGTAGGCATCATATTATATTTCTTCTCTTTATCGAATTTGCCACTTTAATTTCAAGATAAAATGTGGCCCATTTTATTCCTTACAATTTCATAGTAATACCTTTTCTTCCCCAAGATCATGGCTGCTGTCTAAGGCCAGTCACTTCTCTTAGCATTTGATATAATGTCCTAACTTGTCTACTATTCCAGCCTTACTCATACAAATACAATCATAGCTCCTCCAATGAACAACAGTAAATTCCGAACCTGATAGAACACAGTAGAAAACTCTCAGTTTTCTGTCTCCTAATTCTTATAGTGTATTATTTCATTGTGCTTGCATGACTTCTATGCTGTAGATTTGCCAAGCACCTTGTAATAATCTGACTATGACATGTATTTTATGCTGCAATGAATTTGCTCCTTTTACTTAAAAACCCTCCTTGCTGAGTCCCTGACAAACGTTAACTTCTCTTCCAAGACACAACATATGTCACCTCCTTTATGAAGTCTTCCCTGATGCCAGGGGATATTGACTATTCCTTCCTTTGTTCCTCCTATTGTCTACCTACTTTCCTCAAATTTACCTTCAACAGGTAGTTGCCCATATTTATTTCTGTCTCTGTCTCCCCCTAGTGGACATATTACTTATTATTACATGCCCCATGACTAGCAAAAGGTCTGCCACAGAGTTGACATTAATGTATGGTGATGAATAAATAATATATTTAAAACACATTATTGATAAAATACTCACAAGAATATGTATTTTCCTAGAATGTATCCCTATACTTGATATTATTTTCCTATTTATTTGTGTATGCTCAGTCAGAAAGGAATATTAGCCACTTAGCACAGTAGTTTCTATACAAGATTTAAGTTGAATGTTTGTTCTCTGAAGTATTTCAGGGCTAAATTTAAGGTAAATCATTTAACTAACTGTGCAGTAGAAAAATAGTTAATGTAATTTTAATATCTGAAAAAGACTTATTGATATCCTTGGCTAGAAAACAACATTAGAATGAAACGTATTTTTAAAATGAAATTAATCTTAGCATGAAAAATATATTCACCTGGGTGATTCCTAGTGCCATAGATAAACATTTCATACAATGCTCTGAATGAATTACAAGAAAAATAAAGGATTGTATTCTGAATTTGAACAATAACTGGTTTTCAACTGACTACACCAGTTGTTAGACACATCAGCAGAAGCAGATGTAAATAAGGGCAGAGGCAACACCCTATGGTCAGTTCTGACAAGTTTGATTTAGACATCAATGGGCACCAGCAGCTACCACAGAGGACACCCAGAGACATTTCAGACATGTCGTTCAGGACCCAGAAAATTGTAGGTGGAAGAAAAACATCTCCATTCACTGCTGTTAAGACATACAAGCCTCTTCCTTCAACAGCCACCCTCTTAGAGAAGAGAAAGACTAGAGGTTGGGTGAGACTCCTTGAGAGAGGAGAGACAGCCCTAATAAGGATTTTGAACTTCCAGTTTAATGAAAGACATAACTGTTAACCACATGGAGTTGTTTCTAATTCTTCTAAATATTATGTATAAATCGTTCTGCCATTAGTACAAATGCAAGCTTGAAAACAAGATGACATTCATTATAAAAATTAAATTACTTTTCTCCTTGTAAACATATGAGTTAAAGTGATTAATTCCAACATCTAGAAGAGTGTATTTAATTAATTGTTGAAATGAACATTTATCATGTTCTTGCCCATTATTTTAGAGGTATAGTCTTAAAAATATAAACATAGATACACATTTTTTCTGAACTATCATAACTCACTAAGAAAAAGACATGTAGCTATATGAAAATAATGAAAACTCTTCTATTAGTAGAGATGACTGTTGATAAAGATATTCAATGTACAATGTACTGAAGACAGGTGTTATGTGATAAACACTTTCAGCAGGAGGTTTTGCATAAACTTAGGCAATAATGATAAGTACAGGTTTGCCAAGCATTGAAAAGAGCAAGGCTATTTCAGAAAGAAAGACAATATGTTCAGATGAATGAAAGAAGTAAATCAAGTAGAATGCAAAATAATAATACTTATTCAAAATAGGATATTCTATTCTTAAAACATTTCTCTTGTTCTTTCTCTGTCTATATCTATCTCGATTCACCTGTTCATATATGCGTCCATCCAAACTTCCATCTCATACATTAAGTTACATAACGCTAAAGTCCCTCTTACTCTTTTCCTTTTCATTCAACACATCAAAACCACTATATAAAACTTGCAGTTTTACCTTCAAAATATATCCAGAGTATATTTTGACTGTAACTATAGAAAAAACTAAGATCACTACTACCTCAACTATTGTAATACCTTCTGACTCATGTATCTGCTCTCATCATTCTTTTTAGGGCTGCTTATATTTCGTTTCTTCCTCCTCATCCATTTTGCACTATTCTTTTTTTTCCTGTTCAGTACCTTTGGAGACTAAACTTTCTGGAACTGCATCACTTAACTTCCTCGCTGATTTACTTTTGACTGGGTCTAGCTAATGTGAATTATAAGCAGAAGGTCAGGGGGTGAGAGGAGAGGTAAGAATATTTTTTCTCTACTCCCTGCAATATGTGGCTGTAGTAGTGTCTTTGTATGGGTTACAAGCTCCAGTAGGGTGGATGCTGTGACAGCTCTGGTCCTTCCTTCTAGAATATGCTAAAGAGGTTCCCACATTTTCTCCTTAGTTCAAGTTCTCTGAGTCCTCAATATCCCTGTGAATGAATTATTATATCAGGTTGCAATGTGAATGAATTATTGTATAAAAGGGATATGCTCAGTAAATCCATCTAAAAATGATCGACACTTTTGTGCTCTCAGAAACTTTTAGAAACAATAAAAACAGAAAACAGTTAGATTTGCAACAGTCGGAATTTTCTTAGCTAAAGTTAACCAAGAAGAAGAAAAACATAAATTAGTAAATATGACCAATAAAACATTAATATGTCAGTAGAATGTGTTTTGCGTAGGCACATCGAGCGTCACCTTCAGGTAAGTTTAGGCTAAGTGATCATCATCACATTGTAAGCATACAAAAGCAAGGACTCACCTCAGGAATAATAGAAGAAATTACAACAGAAAAGCTCAGTCTATCATCTGAAGGCCTAAACTACAGCTATTTTGTATGATATCATTCCTGATTTATTCCCCCATTACAGATTCACTCAATTGTTAGGGATTAGAAACAATCTCATCATTAGTTTGCAGCTATTTAGTGTGTTTATATGTGTGATATAAATTTTGACTTAATGAAAGGCTCATTTCACTAATAGTAGCCACAAATATTACACAAAATATATGTTAAGTGTCTATTAATCCTCAGTACTACACTAGGTACAATTGAAGATACGGAGTGGTAGAATATATATTTTCTACACACAAGATATGAAAAATCTAAATGTTCTAAAAAGCATTTTCAGGACAAACAAGTAGAAAGCCAACATGAATGAGCATGACAAGTATTCTTGTATTAAGCATGTGTAACTGACTCAATTTCTAATGGTAAGATTCTCAGAAAAAAACAGAATGTTAGTGGCACAGTAAGATAGTTGCCTCTTTTATAAAAAATGAACAGATTTGTCTGCAAGATCTATGAATAATACAGCATACAATTTTAGCACGTATTTAAAAATGAATAAGTTGAAAGGAATGTTTATAGATTCATGAATGTTTATAGATTCAGTCTTAAATATGAATCTGGCTACAATCCCTTTAAGCTTAATAAACATGAACAAGTTAATTCAGTTTCATTAGTTTTAACTCCTTTATATATAATTTTATTTTATTCCTCAAAACATTATATTAAAATGAGATCAAATATTTACAAATATTTTGTACATGTTTAGATCATGTATTATTGTTTAAAAATATTGCTCAAGGTTTACTGATTCTATTTAAGAAAGATGAACAATAATAGATAATAAAAACAATGTGTTTTTATTTTATCTGATTTATTGAACTCTTATTAATTCCTATCTAATTATAATTAGATATCTTTAGAATTACATATTTAAAAGTAACTTACTAATATAATTCTTTCTACTAAATACATACTAAGGAAATTTGGCTAAGTATAAGCTAACTTTTTATGTAAAATATTAATAGGGGTGTTGTTTATAAAAATAATCAATTAATTATACCTCCTGTATGATACTGTCCATATGGTGAATTATAATCACAAAACATAGAAAATGGTGAGATTCTAATAATCAGTAAAACAAAATATGTTTTTAATAGTGTCTCTGAACTGTTTTAGAAATGGCCAAAGTAATGCTAACTGGTAAATATTATTTTATATAATACTTTTTAATATTTTTAGCCTACCCTGTCAACTGAGAAGTGAAATTACTTCATGAACCAATAATACAGCAAATTTCTTTTAAATCTCTAGTATCCAGATTACCTGCTGAAAGTCTAAGTTCATTTTCTTTCCTTAGCCCTTTCCTGTTTAAATTTGCCACCTTTTTGTGGCTTTTGCTTCTAAATTTGTATAGATAGTTTCTATGTCAATGAACATTTTGCTAGTATTTCAAATTATCTCAGTATGTTTATCAGTTTTTAAAATAGCATCAGTGATTTCCTACTACACATACATATGCAATGTCTCACAAACAAGCTCGTGATTTCATATTGATGTTTATCAGCTTTTAAAATAACATCATGACTCCTTACTATATATATCCAATGTTTTATTCATATATATGCATATGTATATACACACACATACATATATATGCAATGTTTTACAAACAAGTTTATGATGTCATATTTGGTCCACCTAACCTCTTGTCCTGTCCTCAAAGACAGGAAAAATAAAAGCAAGGCCACGCGCAGTGGCTCACGCCTGTAATCCCAGCACTTTGGGAGGCCAAGGTGGGTGGATCACCTGAGGTTGGGAGTTCGAGATCAGCCTGACCAACATGGAGAAAACCCGTCTCTACTCAAAAATAAATAAATAAATAAAATAAATATATATATATATATATATATATATACACACACAAAATTAGCCGGGCATGGTGGCGAAGGCCGGTAATTCCAGCTACTCAGGAGTCTGAGGCAGGAGAATTGCCTGAACCCGGGAGACCGCAGTTGTGTAGAGCTGAGATCACACCATTGCACTCCAGCCTGGGCAACAAGAGCAAAACTCCCTCTTAAATAAATAAATAAATAAATAAATAAAAATAAAATAAAAGTAAATACTTGAAGTTGATTAGCAATGAATATTATTGTTGTTTATTTTTACAAAGTACAAAATATTTGAATTAGAATAAGGGACTCTAATCTTTTAGAACACGAGTATCACATGATAACATAAAGATTTTGAAGAAATTTTGTTAGAGAAGCAAATTACATATAAATTGTAATTAGAGGAAAATCTTGAGGTAGATAAGGGAATACAGTTCTCATTCATAATGTATGTAATTGTACTGTCTTTAGACACACATACATACACACAGGAGGAGAGAGAGAGAGAGAGAGAGAGAGAGAGAGAGAGAGAGAGAGAGAGAGAGGCAAATATTAGAGAAAAGGCAGATCCAAGAACAAAATCTTGAACTTAGGATTCTGATGTTCTGTTTTACCAAAGGCACAGGGTAATGTCATATGGTAAAACATATACTTTAATTCCTACATCTAAGGTATGTGAGAAATACTTTCAAAAGCATGTCTTAAACTTTGTTTTGTTGTCATTAAATGTTCTTTATTACCATTGGATCATCACAATGCATTAAAGTAAGTATAAGGCAAATATAACCTTAATAGAAAGTGAAACTTTTATACCTGTTGTTATGTACTGAATTGTGTCCCCTCAAAATTCATATGTTGAAGACTTAACCTCAAGGTGAGTGTTTTTAGAGAATGGGTCTTTAAGGAGACAATTAATACTAAATGAGGTAATATGGGTTAGGCCCTAATGCAATAGGACTGATATTTATATAGGAACAGGAGGAGAGAGATCTCTCTCTGTTTCTTCAGAGGAAAGGCCTTGTGAGGACACAGTGAAAAGGAGGCTATCTGCAAGTCAGGAAGAGAGTCCTCACTAGCAACTAAATCTTCAGGCACCTTGATCTTGGATTTTAGCTTTCAGAACTGTGACAAAATACATTTCTGATATTTAAGCTACCCAGTCTATAAGATTTTTATGTAAGCCAAAGCACACTAATACACTTGATTTATAACAATCTAAGCAAAAAGTATGTTTTTATGTTAAAATTTATATTTTACTCTATGTGTATTGTTAGCTATCTTTGAAGATTATTCTCCAGCTTTGCAATGTAATTACTAAGATGTTTTTATTCCACTCTAGTGAAATGTCTTAAAGACCTCCTATAATGTTCATGGTAATTCTCAGTACTTAGTCTTATGTAGTCGTATTGGCATTTTGTATATGTCATAATTATTCACTTTCATTTTTGCTTTTTTCTCATATATTCTAATAAATACTCAGAGATACTGAAATGATAAGATATTTAGTAGTTACATTTTAACTAGAGAAACTAAAATACCAGAAAATGTTTTAAACTCAAGTCCTGGTCTAGGAAGCAAATAGAATAGAAAAATACAAACACAAAGGATGTCAAGTACAGAGAATTAAAACAAAAGAGGATCCTAGAAGGCTAGACACCAGTAAAATGTTAAGGTCTGAAAACATATGTCATTTGCTTCTCATTTTTTTTCTCCTAGGAGAATTTGGTGTTGAATGAATGCTGAATACAATGTATATGGAAAAAAAATAATAAGAAGAAATAAAAAAAATTGCGTTTTTCATGATTGGTAAAACCTGGACCTCAGCTTGCAAAACTTCTTTTATATTTGAATTTATGATTTTTTTTTTTTTTTTTGCTTTCCATGATTCTTAAGAATAAATAGTCTTAATATTGTGGAAGCACTGAATGAATGAATTCATCTGTATTTCTTTCAGTTGTCACTTTCTCAATACTAATATTCACGTTCAGTGTCTATTCAATGATGCAAAAAACAGATTCAGTTGTTCTTGCAACAGGAAATGTCTTTCCATACATTTCCTCTCTGGACATCTGTATTCCAATGTCTTGCATTCATTTCAACTTAACTGTCAGTAATAATTCTTTCTCATTAATATTTTAATAATTTATTTAGGCTGATAGTCTCCTTTCTTGAGCTATGAATCTTGCCTTGAAATTGTTTTATGTATTGTATATAATAAATAATTAGTTGTTAATTATTAGTAATATGTTGAAAAGCTCAAATTACATTTGAAAACTGTAATAAACAATACAATAATTTATACTTGGATTTGTCTCAAAGAACAGTCATGAAACACTCAAGTGTCACCCAGTCAATGTTATTCTGAAAAGAAAAAATTCTTTTCCTTAAAGAATATCATTTTTACAGTATCTATCTGTTACTCTGGGGACTTTTATATAAGCAAGAAATAGGATGACCTTGTTTACTGGGTAAAAACTGGCATAATCATAAAAAAAGAGTAAAACAACTTCACTTCCATTCTTCTGTGAAGAATAATAGTCTGTGCTATTAAAGCACTCATCTGAAAAAATACATTAAATTAAAATATTATACTTATAAGAAAAATCATTAAATATGTATGTTATCTGCATAGGTAAACATATATGCATACATGTATCACATTGATATATATGTACATGAATGTATACTATATATACATATATGTATACACACAAAAGAAAAATCAAAACTCTGAAACTTAAATATACCAAAACAATGAAATTTTAAAACCCAAATTGTAATTACTTTCAGCATGTATTGCTGTGAATGAAGTTGTTTCATATTTCATATTTCCTGTTTTTTCAATATTTATATAGCACTTATATAAAAAAATTTAATTCAATTTTTCAAATATAGTTACTGGTTCAAAAAAAATTCCATACCCACAAGGTAAAGACTACTAATAAAGTTCAAAGTCATCTGTTTAAAATTTAACTATACATTGACAAGCAATTGTTTTCAAAAATCCTTT
This sequence comes from Colobus angolensis palliatus, assembly GCF_000951035.1. Lineage (NCBI taxonomy): Eukaryota > Metazoa > Chordata > Mammalia > Primates > Cercopithecidae > Colobus > Colobus angolensis. Next base: position 5,851,973 of record NW_012123376.1, on the reverse strand, counting down.
ACTTTGCAAGATGCAGCCAGTTATTAAATACCCAATGTATGTCAAATATTGGAGATAAAAATCTTGAGGAACTTACAACATATCAGGGCAAAAAGACACATACCTCTTAATAATCTAAATGAAGTATTATCAATTCTAGAAAGGGTGTTAAAACAGAATGCTACAAGAACCCCGAGGAAGAACTCCAGTAGCAGACAAGGAAGTCTTTCTTAGGAAAGTGAATCTTGAGTGTTTGTTTTGTCTTGTTTTGTCTTGTTTTGTTTTGTTTTCAGATAAAGGACCTTGCTCTGCTGTCCAGGCTGGAGTGAAGTGATGTGATCATGGATCACTGTAACCTTGAACTCCTGGGCTCAGGCGATTCTCCTGCCTCACCCTCCCGAGTAGTTGGAGCTACAGTCATGCACCACCACATGCATGTATATTTTTTAACATTTTTGTAGAGATGGGTCTTGCTACATTGCTCAGACTGATCTCAAACTCCTGGCCTCAAGCAGTCCTCTTGTCTCAGCCTCTCCAAGTGCTGAGATTGCAGGCCTGAGTCACTGCATTGAGCCCTGAGTTGAGCTTTTAATGGTAAACCAGGTGTGAATTAAGTGTATGCATGTCTGAGTATGAGGGCTAGGGTATGGAAGTAGATGCAGGAAGGCTTGTCATGTGCTAAACCAGAAGAATTTTCAAAAGGGTATGTTGCTTTCTACAAGTAGTTTAATAACTACATTTAAAAATGTTATAAATAAGAACAACATATATAATTCTAAGGATATGGTATGTTATTTACATGTAAATGATGTGTGCATTTCAAAGTCATTGAACATTAGGATTTAATTTGTGTTTTTACTCAAGATAGAAGGCATCATGAACAATGAATACAGGTGGGAAAAGATGTCACAGGAGTTTGGCAATTAACATGGAGTCCATTGCATAAAAATGATAAGGCCTAATCTAAAGGCAATAATATCATACACAGAAAGTGAAGATTTAAAACATTTTAAAGGTGTACATTTTTAAAACAACAGAATTTCTTGATGACACAGGCAGTAAGAAAACAATAGCTGTTGAGAAAACCTTTATTTAAAGAGAAAACACATTTCTAGGCATTGTTACTGGACATAGAATAAGCATAAAATGTTATTCCACTCTCCTAAGAAATTGATCAATCAGATGAAATGGGCATTTACTGTTTAAATAGATCTTTATATTTCAGGCGTAATTTATTTATCTACCCAATTTTGTATGTATTTTAACGTATTCTGAGAGTAACGGACATTAGCATGAATGTATATTACCATGAGGTGAAATCTAATGGTCAGGATAAAAGTTCCATCTTTTATTTTTATAATAGATGAATAGTATAAGTGACTACTCACTGAAACAACATTTTGGGTTTTATTGTGATTAAATATTCATCACTCCCTATATTCTTACCTCATATTTGCCATCTCTTATTCTTAGCCTTCTTTGGAAAAGAGTACAGCACTTATGCTGAATTGTGGCCAATTGAGAAGTTGTTTAATGGTTTGGAAAACCCGCACAGCTGAGTGAATCGAGAATAACACATTCATTATTATTTATGACTCTATTTCCAGGTCTTTTCAGGTCGGCTTATTGAATTCACTGACTATCTGGTTTTCCAGCTCAGCAAAGCCAATTTTATGATAGACAAACTCATAGAAATTAAAGAAAGCTAATTTTTAATAGAAAAAAACGAAAACACCATCAATGCAGGATCATTTACTCTAAATGAAAACCCATTACTTATTAACTTTGACCATTAAGAATCCGAAAGCTAAAACAAAAATCCTCTAGGACCGTGATTCCCTAGTGTTTCTGTGGATCTTCCTTTGCATGAGTCTTCAGTAGATGTTACTTGGAATAAATGTTTTACAGGAAAGCCAGGGATTTCACGAGTTAAGGTTAAGTTCGTTTTTAATTAAAATACTTGAGAGATGTTATGGTGACAATCTTCACTATAAAATTTCAAAATGAGGATGTGGCATAATGGGTTTATGTGTTTATAAACTATTGTTTTGACATGAAATGCCTTTGTAATGAATACCTTCAAGTAATATTTTCCCAGGGACAAAGCACTGGGAAATGCTTATCTAGTGCAATTCACTGACAACATTTCAGACACAAATTTAGAGGTAACAGGAGGCCTTCATAATCAAAACACCATGTTTTGTTGTTGTTGTAATTTATAGTTTTAGTAGAAAAAGTTGTCATTATTTTCTGAGGGAAACATTATCTGACCTAAATTATCACATGTTTAATCATTAGACATATATTTATTTTGTATTTAATCTGTCCAAATATTGAACAATATTAACTCTAGGCTACTTCAAATGCCAAAGAACAGCAAGAGATAAACTGTAGAATTATTAGGTTTTGAATTTTGGGAAAACTTTACAATAGGAATAGATAGCCTCTGAAACATTATTTTATTAAAACTCAGGTGGAAATAAAAGCAAACAATTAAAGGTGTCCTTAACAGAGTCTATCACATAGTTTTCTTATATGAGAAAGTATTTTAAGTATTTTGATAAAATAACATGTACCTTTAAATATGCATTTGCTGGTCCTAAATTCTATAGTATAATACATAACAATTTGAAAAAGAATATTATCTTCCAATAAACTCTCTCTTCTAATTTTACTTTTGGCTTATCATTGATGAGCTCTGCCTCACCCACAATCATTATTTGTTTCAGCTATTGCAGTTTTTTTGTCACACTTGAGAATAAGAAAGCTATATGTAGCCATGTCCTGTAAACAACACCAGAAAAATAAACTCGTGATAGAATATCTTTTATATAATGCTTTATTTAAAAAACAAATTTTCAGTCAGCTGACACTTGAGACTTATTTTTTAAATCTTCGTCAGAAAACATTTTGCCCTTTAATTTATAATTAATCTGATTACTTAAAAATGTATTTACTAAATCATCATTTCATGCCAAATAAAGACATATTTACTTTAGTAAAAGAGAGGGTTTATAAGTATATTAAAATATTTTAAATGATCACTATAGTACTTTTAGATTATTGTCCTATAAGTCATTTATAATAAAGGAAAAAGCATATATAATATTGATTAACAAAATAATAGGTTTTGATAATCACATTTAAAGAATTTTGGAAAAATATTAAATATTCTTAATGTAATATTCTTTTTAATCTCTTTTCTACAATACTTGATTTTGGGTAATTTAACTAAGCCCCAGTTTCTTTATGTGTTAAATAGATATCCAAAATACAGCAGACAGTGAAATATTTAGTGAAAAAAATATGCCGAAAGCACATAGCATTATACCAGCATATTTAACTGCTAAATAAATTAAAAACATCATGGATATGGAAAATAATAGATATTGACC
>NW_012123376.1:5836403-5848358 GCF_000951035.1 Colobus angolensis palliatus | reverse complement strand
ATCTCATTGTTCAGTTCCCACCTATGAGTGAGAACATGCGGTGTTTGGTTTTCTCTTCTTGTGATAGTTTGCTAAGAAGGTTTAAAATATAAACATGGTAACATTTTCATTAATGGTGCAATAAATTATATTAAAGACAGTATTTGTTAGAGAAAATAAATGACATGGACATATGTTTATGTAGATGATGGTGATAATGAATGTTAAGAGGCTCAGTTTACAACAAATATGTAATTATAAATTTAAATGAAACATTTATGGATTACTATTACTTAAATATTTTGGAAACAATTTTCTTCTAATTGCAATAAAATTAGGCTTTGTAGTTTAAATAATCTAACTTTCCCTTTAATGTATAACCTGAAAAATTGAGCTGTTCAATATCTGTGTTGTTATTTATTTTGTGGTTATCATGATGATAGCTTATATTTCAACACGTGCTAAACGTTAGGACATAAATGTCAAAAGATAATTTTGTTTGTCTGAAAGCTTGTTCTCACACGAGAATAAAACGTTGTTTTAGAGTTTGGATTTTCAAATTTGATTTTACATGTATCAGTGATTAATAAGCTTTAAAATGTTACCTAAAATACAGTCTATTTTAATTCTCAGAGCATCAATTCCCACCTGAAAAAAATATTACAGGACAAGTTTTGAAGCTCTTTCTTGCAATCATAATCTATGAAAATAAGGTGGGTACACATTTCAGTATGGCATCACATGATCATTCACTCACCTTTTAATCATGAAAAAATCTATTCTAAGCTGACCTGAATTGCCCTGATAAGGGAATTAATAGCAGCTAGAAAATATTGGGGGTAAACTTAACTTCAAATCAACAAATATAAAAATATTTTATAAATTACTGGTTGTAATATAAAAGAAAAAGAGGGGGGAAGTAATGTATCCATTAATAAATTCTACCTGAGGAAGTTAAGTGATAGAAGCCTAAAAAAATTTTCTAATAATAGCAGATCCTTATTGTTTACGTTAATAAGGAAAGTAAATAAAATTTCTTTCAATTTATTCAGAGTATTAAATTAGAAATTTTGATGTATATGTTGAACATATTAATTTACTATGTGCACTATTTTCTTAATGTTTAGAATATAAAATCACTTGAAACTCAGCAGCAATGAGATTATTTCTAAGATACTATTTAATTTGAAAGACTAATCCAATGAATGTTGAATATTTATGACAAAATTCTAAACAAATATTTATCACTTTTAATAACAATTACTTTTTGAATATTATTAAAGTAAAAACTTTTATTTTGGGTGACCTCAAGGCATCCTCCATTTAATGCTAATGGAAAAGTGTGTATATGGGGTTCTCTGAATAGTTAGTGTGGAATTGCTCATCTCTAGGACATTTTTGTTTCAGCTTTCAGAGTCATTAAAATAATAAACCAGATTTTTCTGATACTCTTAGAAATTAAAATCTTAGTAGTAACTGTTTCAACATATGTGTGAGAAAAATTAACTTACTTATGGTCACATCACATGGCTCCCTTCCCTCTAAGGAATATTTTAAATTACAAAAGTTATAAACTAATTTTACACAGTTTATTTAATTTTAAATTGTAACATTTTCTGTCATTCAAAAGTTGCAAGTAATGATTATTACAAAAAATACTACAATGGAAGGAATCTATAGTGTACATGAGATTATTTATTTGTTGAGCAAAAAGAGAGTTCTGCAGGGTTTTTTGTTTGTTCTCCTTTAGTAAATTTATAGGTTTTAGACATTATAAAAATGTATGCTTTTAAGACGGGGAGATGTCTCAGTCAGCTTGTGTTGCTACCAAAGAATGCTTGAGACTGTGAAATTTATAAATAAAATAGTTGTATTTGTCTCACTGTTCTGCAGACTTTACAAGAGGCATGGCCTAGCATCTGCTTTAGGTAAGTCTCAATATGCCGCCACTCGTAGTGGAAGTTTAAGGGGATCCGGCTGGTGCAGAGATCACATGGCAAGAGAGAGAAGCTGGTAGAGGTACCAGGCTCTTTTTAGCAACATCTCTCCAGAGAACTAACAGAGTAATAACTCACTCATTACCATGAGGACAGCACCCAGACATTCATGAGGGATCTTCCCCATGACCCAAACAAACACTTCCCATTAGACCTCAAGTCCAACAGTGGGTAGCACATTTCAACATGAGTTTTGGGGGACAAACATCCAAACCATAGCATTTCTCTTCTTGTCTATCAAATCTTGTACCTTTTCACATACAAAATATTATCATTCCACTCCAATCATCCCCAAAAGTTTTAAATTGTTCCTGCCTCAACTTAAAAGTCAAAGTCTCATTAGAGACTCAAGGCAAGTTACAGCTGTTATCCTAAAAACAAAAAACATATTATTTATTTCCAAGATACAAAGATTATGCAATCATTGGGTAAACATTCCCATTCTAAAAGAGACAAACTGGCCCAAAGTAAGAGGTAACAGGCCAAATGCAAGTCCAAAATCGAGCAGGAGAGACATTAAATCTTGACACTCCAAAATCATCTTCTGTAACTCTATGTCCGGCATCTGGGGCACATCAGTGTGAGAGATGACAGGTGGGCTCTCATGGTCTCATGGTTTTGCTTGGTGCAGCCCATGTGGCTGCTCTCAGGGATTGAAATTGACCGCCTGCAACTTTTCCAGGCTGAGGTGCAGACTGCCAGTGTTTCTATAATTCTAGGGTCTGGAGGGCAGCGGCTCTGCTCTCACAGTTCCACAGGGAAGTGCCCTAGCAGTTATTCTTTGTGGTGCCTCTGCCTAGACTCCAAGGCTTTCTGATACATCCTCTGAAATCTAGATGGAAGCTGCCAAACTTCCACCACTTTTGCATTGTGGGCACTTGCAGACTTAACAAGATGTGGAAGCTGCAGAGGCTTACTACTTGTGTCCTCTGGAACAATGGCCTAAGCAGTACCCAGGGCCCTGTGAGCCACAGATGGAGCAGCTGGGATATGGGGAGCAACACTCCAAAGTAGCACAGGGAAGTGGTTCCTTGAACCTGTCCCCCAAAACCATTTTGTCGTTCTAGGCCTCTGGGCCTGTGATGGGAGGGGCTGCCTCCAAACTTTCTGAAATTGCTTTTTCCCATGATCTTGATTAGCATCTGGATCCCCTTTAGTCATGCTAATTTCTCTAGTCAGTGACTGCTCCACAGCATCCTTGGATTCTTCTTCTGAAACTGTGTTTTCCTTCTCTACCACATGACCAGGCTCAAATTTTCCAAAATTTTATGCTCTGTTTCCCTTTTTACTATAAATTCCACCTTTAGTCATTCCTTTGCTGTTGATATGACTACAAGCTGTTAAATACAGCCATATCACTTCTTGAGCACTTTACTGCTTAGAAATTTCTTCCACAATATACCCTAGGCCATTGCTCTTAAGTTCAGCCTTCCAGAAAACCCCAAAACATGTACAAAATTCAGCCAAGTTTCTTTTTTCTTTCTTTCTTTTTTTTTTTTTTTTTTTTTTTTTTTTTTTTTTTTTTTTGCTATAGTGGAACCAGGGTGACCTTTGCTCTAGTTCCCAGTAAGTTCCTCATTTTCATCTGAGACTTTGTTGGTATGGCCTTTCTTGTCTATATTTCTATCAACATAGTGGTTATAATCACTTGAGCAATCTCTAAGAAGTTCCAAAAATTTCCCTCATCTTGGTTTATTTTTTGAAGCCCTCCAAACTTTTCCAACCTTTGCCCATTACCCAGTGCCAAAGCTGCTTCCACATTTTCAGGAATCTTTATAGCAGCACCGACTCTCAGTATCAATTTTCTGCCTAAGTCTGTTTTGTGTTGCTATAAAGGAATACCTGAGGCTAGATAATTTATAATGAAAACAAGTTCATTTGTCTTACAGCTCTGAAGTCTGTACAAAAAGCAGGGCACCTGCATCTGCCTCTGGTGAGAGCCTCTGTCTGCTTCTACTCATGGCAGAAAGTGAAGGTAAGTCAGCATGTGCATAGATCACATGGTAAGAGAGGAAGCAAGAGAGAGGGAGGATGTAAGTACATAGAGGGGACTCCAGGGATTACAGTAATTTAATAAAATTGAGCAATCAGCCTGTTTTACAGCCTCTGACCCTGTAGCTTGTTACTTTCTAAAGGTTGTATGACATAAAGTTACGTAGTTTGTTAAAACTAGTTTCTGACAGATCCCAGCAACTTATAGATGCACTGGTGTAAACTTTCCTCATTACTATGCCAAAGTCTCTACTCTGAGAAGAGTTATAGCTTCATTACCATAATATGTGATCCATGTGCTAGCAAGATGACTCACTGTGTCTGTGCAACTGAGACCCCTTTTCTACACGCAATGATGCACCCTCTCCCCTCTCCATCACCCCATAAACCCTCCTGTTACTTTCTCTTGGGGAGACACTCCTTTTGAGAATACTCCCAGTGGCCTCCTTACTTGTGCCAAGAATATATCTCCTATTGATCAAAATCTGCATTCTCATGGAGAATCATTTGTTACTTGCCAGGAGAACAAAACGGGGATTTTTTTGATAACAGTGGGAGGGGCCAGGCTCTTTTTAACAACCAACTCTTGTGTAACTAATAGAGTGATAACTCACTCATTACCATAGGGACAGCACCAGCCATTCATGAGGGATCCGCCCCAGTGACACAAACATCTTTCATTAGGCCCCACCTCCAACACTGGGGATTAAATTTCAACATGAGGTTTGAGGGATGAATGTCCAAACTACAATAGGAGGCATACACAGCTTATTTCCTTATAAAATTATCTATGCAGTTTAATTTTGAATAGACATCAATTCTTAGGAAACTCTAACTTATTTTTACTCATAGACTATTACTGTCAAAATAATTCCTTAGAATTATAGGTTCAAATTCCTCCTTGCCCAAATGTGGACACTGCAGTCCAATGAAACTTAATATACTTCCCATGATCAAATAGTGAACTAATGTTAGTCAAAAGTAGGATCCAAATAAACAGACCCATTGTCAGGTCTCCTGTCCTACTAACATCTGCAAACATATATTTATGCCTTTAGTTGATATAAATAATTTTCCAATTATCTTTTCTAAATTTGATCCATACACTTGCACACAAAATACCACACACTGTAACATATTCAAAAACTATTTCAACAATTGTATTCTCTCTTACATCAGTCCATTTTCCCTCTCTTCTGGATCATACCCATGAGCACACAAACGCGCCTGACCTCACTCTCCATGCTTGCCTTTTATTAATTTATCCACCTTTGGCTAAAAAGTTCTTTTTTAACTGATACTTAAAAATGGACGTCGGTCCTTTAAACATTTTCTCTGTGCCAGCTGATGTTACGGTATGCTTTCTCAAATAGAGGATGCTGGAGAAACATTGTAGGAGAAAAGATTTTGCTTGCTGGTTTAGGTGTACCCACTCACCAGGTTCTTGTAGTGAATGCAGCATCTCCAGTGCCTGCCTTCTGCAGTGCGCTGTGGCGAGTAGCATCTACCTAATCTCCCTCTTAGAGGAGTTTGTAGTAGAGTGTCCCCCGTAGTGGAATCGAGGGTATGCTGTTCAAATTCATAAAAACAGACTGGTTAAGAGAAGAGTGTTGGGAATGAAGTTTGTGGTACAGAGCTCTGGTGAATATGAAGTGTGTAGTGCTCCTAGGAAAATAGTAGTAGTTAGGGCATTTATTATAATAACATTCATATATTCTGCTATAAAGAAGAGGGCAGATGAGCCTGCGGTGTATTCAATGTTGAAGCCTAAGACTAACTCTGACTCTCCTTCTGTCGGATCAAAGGGTGCTCAGTTAGTTTCTGCTAGAGTGGAGATAAATCATATCATGGCTAGAGTCCATGATGGTAGAAGCAGTCACAGGACTTCTTGCATTGTGATAAGTGCATATAGGTTAAATGAGCCTCGTATCAGTAGAACTGATAGCACGATAATGGCTAGGGTGACTTCATATGAAATTGTCTGGGCTACAGCTAGTATGCACTGATTAGTGCATATTTTGAACTAGATGCTCATCCTGATCATAGAATAGAGTAGACGGCTAGGCTTGATATGGCTAGTATAAATGTGAGGCCTAAATTGAAATTAATTAGGGAATCTGGTACAGGGAAGGGAGTTCATAAGAGGAGAGCAATAGAAAGGGTCAGGGTTGAAGCAATAATATAAAGGGTAATAGAAGATATTGAGGGCCATAAGGGTTCTTTGGTGAAAGGTTTTATTGTGTCAGCGAATGGTTGAGGCAGCCCATAGGGACCTACAATGTCAGGTCCTTTGCGTAGCTGTATGTAGCCTAAGATTTTTCGTTCGATGAATGTAACGAATGCTATAGTGAGTAGAGTGGGAATAATCAGTGGTAGAAGGTTAATTATAGGCATGTTGTTAAGAAGAGGAATTGAACCTCTGATTATTAAGTTTTAAGTTTTATGCAATTGCTGGGCTCTGCCATCTTAACAAACCCTGCTCTTGGATAGGGTGTGTGATGATGTGTTAGATTGAGATAGCATCATCTATGGGGCGAGGGCGCTTTGTGAAGTGGACCCTGGTTTTCTTTTCCTTTTGTACTCAGAGCAATGTTAAATAGACAGAAACCAACCTGGATTGCTCCAGTCTGAATTCAGATCATGCAGGACTTTAATTGTTGAACAAACGAACCCTTAATAGTGGCTATACCATTAGGATGTCCTGGTCCAACATCGAAGTTGGATGTAAACCACATTGTCGATATGAACCATATAGGTTTGAGCCATTATCCCTAGGGTAACTTATTCCATTGATAAAATTATTGGATATCTATCTATCTGTCTATCTATCTATCTATCCAAATTTGTTTGGCCTACTGCGGTCTTAGTTTAGGTTGTTTGGAGGTTGAACTATGCTCCTAGGTCATCCCAAGCAAAATTTTTAATGTAGGGACAGTAGGCTAGGGCCTGTAGGCTTGTTTGAAGTTTTATTTGCATTAATAAATTAAAGCTCCATAGGGTCTCCTCGTCTTCTTTATTTATATCTGCCTCTTAATGGATAGGTCAATTTCACTGATTATAAGTAATAGACAGCTGAACCCTCATGTGGCCATTCATACAAGTCCTTATTTAGGGAACAAGTGATTATGCTACTGAAAAGAAATGTGGTACATTCCAGATGAATTTTAAGCAATTTCTGCTACTGCAACATGTCGGCGACTTCGCTGCTGGTGAACAACAGCTGTTCCCTCTTAAAGCCCTGGGATCTGGTACTGGTAGGAGGGCTCTTCCTTGAGTGTGGCAACTCAGTGTTATAGGTAGGAGCTGCTTCTCATGTCTTTTATTTCTGTGTTAGAGTTCTGTTAACTTCTAACTTTACAATTATTTCTTATTCCAAATACAAATCTTTGCTATAGTTAATTATTCTTTATATAAACATTTCTTGTTTGTGTTTCTCTTTATTGAACCTAATTAGCTAAATTCAGCTACCTATGGCCTAATTTTCTGTCAATTTTTGCAGTTTTAAAGACTCTGTATTCACTCTATTAAATTCCAATATTCCCATTTGTGCTTGGCTCTATTGAACAGAACAGACATCTCTCAGCAACATTTTATTTAGCAGATCACTCAATCCTCTGTGATGGTTTCTTTCCTGAAATCCCAGGACATCAAGGTCTTTTGGTTTTTATTTTATTTGAGTAGTTACTCCATTTTAGTTCATGTTCTTTCTGCTTTTTCTTTCTAACTTTGTAATGATGAAACTCCAGAAATTCATCCTTAGTCCTCTTCCCTTACCTCTCTATACTCTCTATTTTGGTGATATCATTTTATATTAAGTCTTTAAATTATGTCTGTATGCTAACAGACTCCTAATTAATATCTTCTGGACATCCTTCTACAACTCCTGAATGATTCATTCAACTGTCTACTCAATATTTCCTCTTAAATTATTGGTCAGGCACAGTGGCTTATGCCTGTTATTCCAGCACTTTGGGAGGCTGAGGTGGATGGATCACCTAAGATTAGGAATTCAAGACCAGCCTGGCCAACATGGCAAAACCTTGTCTCACTAAAAAATAAGAAAATTAGCTGGGTGTGGTGGCTGGTGCCTGTAATCCCAGCTACTTGGGAGGCTGAGGAAGGGAGAATTGCTTGAACCTGGGAGGTGGAGGTTGCAGTGAGCAGAGATCATGCCACTGAACTCTAGTCTGGGGGACGGAGCAAGATTCTGTCCACCCCCCAAAAAAGTAGCTTAATTAATTAATTCAGTTATCTAAAATCTTAAAATCATTTGAAAAGGTCTTAATGATTTAAATGGCTTTTGCTTTATTGCAGTTGCTTCACAATATTTCTTTTTCTTACAAATTATTATATCCTGTATTAATGTCATCATTTTTATATAAAATATACATGAATAAAAAATGAAATTTCCTTTAATGTTTAATTGAGAAAAATAATTGCTCTTGCACTTTGTGGCCTCTTGGTAAATGTAATATATAATAATCTGTATATGTAAAATTGCTTACAGACCATTTTAATTTTTAAGTTCAGTTTTTTTTTAAGGAGTGAACTTTGTTTTTCTGCTATATTACACTACCAATGAAAATGTAACAGTATTTTTATGTAGCCAATCTGTTGTTTTAATACACTATCAAATTAGGTATTAGAGGAAATTTCATATATTTATATTTTATAAATTTACCTAATAGAGTGACAAGATGAGATATTACATTTTATTTAAGTTTGCCTTCCCCTTGTTCATTCAATAAGGGATTTTTAGTCAAGTCTGAATTAATATGCTCTCATAACTCTTTATGGCAGTGTTCTTAGCACCCACTGTTAGCTCCACTGTCACATACAAGTATAAAGAATTCTCTCACATTCCAAACAAATAACATACGAACAGATAGGATAAATACCTAATGTAGATGATGGGTTGGTGGGTGCAGCAAACCACCATGGCACATGTATAACTATGTAACAAACCTACACATTCTGCACGTGTATCCCAGAACTTAAAGAATACATATTTTAAAAAGTAAATGAAACTAAACTTGCTAAGACCAAGAATAAACTTGTATTTGTTTACTCAGTAAAAATTTGAGTATTGTCTGTGCCAGGAACTTTTGAAAAGAACTTTACATTTGTATTTCTCAAAAGTATAGTTGTAAGAAGGGAAATAAAACACTAAACTAAGCAAGAATACAGTAGCTTAAAGTAATAAGAACAGTAAACATTTAAGTTGAAAAGTGATTAATAAAAAGACTTGATCATGATGGGTGACTACCTTCTAGGCAATCTCGATTGAGGGGTGGAGTGGGGTAGTTCATCCTAACAGGTAGGAGGATGTTATCAGTAATTTGTTATAGTATTCACATGAATAACAAAATAATTTTTAAAAATTTTCTCTAGACTATGCACCTCCCTTTTGTGTTTCCCCTTTCACGGTGTGTGCCTGCCACTATGATCCTCTCCCCTTTAAATTCAGTTGCTTCTAGATTCCAGAATCAGTTGGTACTAACGGACTATATAGCCCTCTTCCCTTATCTCTCTATACTCACTATTTTGGTGAATATCATGTTATGTTATGTATTTAAATTATGTCTATATGCTATCAGCATCTTAATTAATTCATTCTTGCCACCCTTCTACAAGTCCTGAATGATGCATTTGACTATCTACTCAATATCTCCACTTAAAATATTAACGTAGTTTAATTAATTCAGTTTTTCCAGAATCTTAAAATCACTGGAGAAGGTCTAATGATTTAAATGGCCTTTGCTTTATTGCAGATGTTTAACAGTATTTCTTTTTCTTACAAATTATTATACCCTATATTAATGTCATCATTTTAATATATAGACGAATAAGAAATGGAACTTCCTTTAATGTTTAATTGAGAAAAATAACTCTTCTTGCAGTTTGTGTCCTCTTGGTAAATGCTATGTATAATATTCTGTAGCATGTTAAAATGCTTATAAACTAATTTGATTTGGATAACCGTGACTTCCTCAAGAAATAGAAAGAAGTTCAGTGTGGCTGAAGAATGCTGACAGCTGTCAGGATATGAGTTCAGATAAGTAGTCTTGGGGTAATTGATGTAGGGCCTCGTAGGACAGATATATTAAGATTTTGTCCTAAGAACATAAATCTTGTCAAGTAGTTAATTGGGCACTTTAATCTGTTTTTCAGAAAAAATTTAGGACTACAGGTAAATTTTTTATACTTTGTTTCTACATAGCATTTAAAATTATAAAATTAAATGATATTCTCTCCACAAAAAATATAGTGGTCTGGGGCGCTGTAACATCAGAGAGTAGAACAAATTGGCAATGACAGTTGAGCAAGAGTGACCAAATCAACTGTGTCAAATACAATTGAGACTGGGAGAAAAATTACGCCATTGAGGTATTTGGTGATTTTCACTAGTGCAAATGATTGAAGTGGGTTGAAGAGAGAATGATGGTTATGTATAAGTACATTTAATAATTATAAAAAATAACTACATATTATGTTGGAAAGGCAACAGAGAACTGGAACAGTTAGTGAAAATGAATATGACTAGTTTTGTGTGTTTGAAAAAACAGAACTTCATAAATTGGTTGGAATTAACCAAAATAGATTAAAAATTGATAAAATTGATAATATAAGAAGTGCTCATTGAAGTAGAGGAACCCCTTTGGCAAGAAAGATGGGATGCAAAATAGATACAGTGGAATCAACCCTTGATTCAAGCGGAAACACTTAATGTATTGTAACAAAAATAAAGACTTTCAGATTATGTTCCAAATTCTTCTCCGTTCTTTTTGCTATGCCAAAGACAGTAACATGTATATGTATGAGTTTGTGCATGTGAATGTCCTTGCATATCTTTTATTATATTAATACCTCTGCTGACTTAAAGCTTGCTAACAAAACTCTTTGTATTTTCTTAAATTTTGTAACTTGAACTATGAATGTCACAGGAGGGCTAAATGATCATGAATCTAAGTATTATTTAGGATAAATTTATTGATCTTAGAAGCATTAAATATTGTCTATGTGTTTCTCTTTTAATGGTACTGTTTTTAAATTTTCTTTTGGAGAAAAATAATCCTATTCCTTTTTTTTTTTCATACTGCTGCAATCTAGCTTTGTAGAGAAGACTATCTCAGTAATGATGGCCTAGTATAATCATTAACTAATCAGACAGCCGGCAAATCAAAGGAGGGAAGATACATAGTCAGATGACTGTTAATAGATTGTGTTAGTGGGCTTGATTAATTATTTTGACCTTAGTCATTTGTAAGAAAATAAGAGTTTTAATTTTTTTTTTTTGTAAGATAACACGCAGAATACATTAAACAGTGAGGATTTTTGCAGTTAGCCTTGGAGACACTTACCAAAGAGTAGTTTGGACAGGTAAAATCAAGAAAACATATAAATGTCTTGAGTGTAATCTGCTCTGTATATTTTACACTATGATTTGAAAATGCTCTTTTTATACTGATTTAGTCTTTGTAACTGTTTTTATAAATCAGATTTTTTGTTGTAGCTATAATTTTTATGGTCATGAAGAGTCCGTATGTCACTGGTATCTGATCAATAGTCACTTTTCCAATGAAAAAGTTTGGAGACCTCACCCTTCCTTCTTGTACTGCTATTACTACCACAAGTAATCTTTTGTAATAATGTATTCAGTTTTACAC
The DNA here is from genome assembly GCF_000951035.1 of Colobus angolensis palliatus. Lineage (NCBI taxonomy): Eukaryota > Metazoa > Chordata > Mammalia > Primates > Cercopithecidae > Colobus > Colobus angolensis. The sequence goes on along the minus strand of NW_012123376.1, from coordinate 5,836,723 downwards.
AGAAAGACTTAAATCATGTAAAGTAGAGGCAGCATCTGTCTTCTAAAGTTACATACTTGAACTTGAATGTCCTTGTTATTTTATTGTGCTTGCTATTAGATTAACAATAATATATTCTTCTAAATCTAGGCGATATTCTATTATTTCATTGCAAGCTTTTTTTTCTTCTACCTTTTGCTACAGAAAATAAATGTACATGCACATAAACAGTTACAAATACACACACACATTGCTATATATTTCCCTTAAGAATCAGCAGGTTTGATTGTTAGGAAGTTTGAAAAATGTTTCCTTTTGTCTTAAAAGAGAAAAGCAATACC